>NC_045030.1:60740089-60744439 GCF_008632895.1 Mastomys coucha | reverse complement strand
GTGGAAAGAGGCTACTAGAACTCTAGTCCAAGGTACTGAAAGGTGACAAGGTGGAACAGGGTTGAAGGAAAAGAATGCTTGCTTTGATACTTCTGTGCAAAGAAAGAGTTCCCAGAGACCAAGCACCAACCAAAGAGTACACATGGAGGGACCCATGGCTCCAGCTGCATATGTAGCAGAGGATGGCCTAGTTGGTCATCAGTGGGAGGGGAGGCCCTTGGTCCTCTGAAGGCTTGATACCCCAGCATCGGGGAATGCTAGGGACTTGAGGTAGGAGTGGGTGGGTGGGTGGGTTGGGGAACACCCTCATAGAAGCAGGGGGTAGAGGAGTGGAATAGGGGGGTTGTGGAGGGGAAACTGGGAAAGGGGATAACATTTGAAATGTAAATATATAGAACAAACAATTTAAAAAATTTAAAAAGTAAGAAAAAGTGTAGGCTTTTTCATTACTTAATGGGTTTTGATCAATTATAAGAAGATGCAGTTTGACTTTTGAATGTACTCTGCAATAGTGATTCCTGTTATGACCAACCTCTATTTTCTTATTTATAATTGCATGGCCCCCGAATCTTATCAACACAATTTGCTACTTCAAGAAGACACAAATACTCAGAAAGGCCTTTATAGAGACTAAATGAAATAAACACAAATTGTAGTGGTAGATTCTAAAAGATGGAGATTTCAATTGAATCGTCTAAGTGGAATGTTTGGTTAAAAGCAAATTCTTGTCATACTAAACCTAATGCCTCCCTAAAAGTGGACATTTATGGAGGCTATTCCCAGACATAGCCACCTGTACCGCTCTACTCAACCGGTATGCCTAATCTTGTATGCTGTGATTAGTGAGGACTATAATTAAAACTGATCAAGGAAATTTTGCATTGGCTAAAATGTTTAGGCTTTCTGAACACTGAGATACAAATTACAAGGCAAGTGAATTTATCTCCATGTGATTTTATCTCTTTTCTCCATAATCTTTCTTGTTCAGGAATTTTCTTCCATAGCCCCAATCACATGTCCCAGTCCTATACAACTTCCTTTCAGCCTTTTACTTATTATTCCCAGCTTAAGGTGCTTCAATTAATGAAGACCAGATGCTTACCATATGGCTCATAAATCTAGACTTAGGTATCTACCCAAAATAAATGAAAAGCATATGTCCACACAGAGACCAGTGTGCAAATGAATGTGAAATATTTTTCCATAAAAATGAATTACAAATAATTCAATGCTCTTCAGTGAGAAGACAAAAGGCATAATTGATTATTTAATAGTGGAATACTATGCAACAGCAAAGACAACAAACGTTGCTTACCCATCACAAAATGGATGAATGTTAACCATATGAACAATGAAATACATCAGACATATGCTATGATTTCTTAATATAAAATTCAGGAAAAGTTAAAACACAGATGTGACGTATATGGAACATATCTAGCCTGAGTTACAAAATTGGAATGGGGGTGAGTGCTGAGAAGCACAGGAAGCAATTATGCACGCTGGGGTATTCTAAAGCTATGTGGTATGGTATAATAATGGTTGCCTGTCTGTAGATATTGATTAAAATGCAGACTAGACACTCTCAACTGGCTGAATTCATGATATAAAAATTAGGTATCGCTGGGCAGTGGTGGTGCACGCCTTGAATTCCAGCACTTGGGAGGCAGAGTCAGGTGGATTTCTGAGTTCAAAGCCAGCCTGGTCTACCTAGTAAGTTCCAGGCTAGCCAGGGCTACACAGAGAAACCCTGTCTCAAAAAACAAAAAACAAAAAACAAAAAAATTAGGATCAATGAAGTTTGGAAATATGGAGGGAACATAAGACTGGGGATATGTACCTTAAGATACGGATGAGAAAGACATTTTCAGCAGTCTCCAGAGAACTCCATGAGAATTAAGCTCATACTTATGATAGATACAGAAAGATTTAAGATTTACAGAAAGAGAAAGATTTAGCATCTAGCTTTAAAACTTAATGCAAAATTAAGGAAAGTACATAACAACCATCCAATGTGAATCTCTCTAGCAGTAGCACATACTTGCTCACATGGGATACTTAGTTTCTTGCCAAGTCTTCTACCTACATTTTTGAATACCTATGCAGACTGTGAGAAGTTCCCAGGCTGAGGTATTGGCAATGATTTAATCCTTCTGGGTCTTTCAAAGCATCTTTATCATGCTCATACATGGGTATTTTGTCCAGTGTTGTTGCTGCCTCGAGTCCATACATTCTCCATGTTACTCTACGATCTTAATATTCTTTCTCACAATTTCCCCAAGTCATTCAGTCCTTCTCCAGTGGCTCTTTTTCCTTCCAACCTATGAGGGCATGGAATCCCCTTTTACTCATATTTCCCAGAAGAAAGATTCTAATAATTTAAACAGAGCTAAGAGTCTCTAAGGTTACTTTCATCTTTCTAGTTCCCTATCCATCAGTTATCTTTTGTTCACTTCAGTCCACTGGGTAATAGGTAAAACAGTCTCTCACTTCTTGAGATGCACTTCACAACTGCCAGAATGAGGGAGATCTCACTATTGCTTTCCCTTGACTGACAATTTCCGAGTGTATTTGGGGAAGCTGAAGGTCTGGAAAAATCAAGACACCAACCTGAGCCATAAGCCATGAATAGAGGTTTCAAAGTCTGTGTTCCTAAGCACTCTCCTATCAGAGACTAGTTCTAGCATAGCATACTTTTTCAATCCATGTTAATCAAGGTGGCTTCCTAGATGTCATCTGTACTTTGTTGACTCAGGACAGAGATGTCCTAAGTGAAAATTCCCCCAGACCCTCATGAATTCTGACTCTTTAGAGATTTAGATAAACTTCATGCCTTTGAAGAACCTCCACTGGGTGTTTAGGAGGACAATTCGTTCTTAACTAGAACATTCCTGAGCTACCTGGAGTCTGTCTCTTCCTGTATGAGAAGGAAAAAACCCTTAGATCATGTATCTAGAGATGGAGCTTGTCTTAGGGTTTTATTGATGTGAAGAGACACCATGACCACGGCAACTCTTACAAAGGAAAATCTTTGATTGGAGCTGGCTTATAGTTTCGGATATTTAGTCCATTATCATCTTGGTAGAGATCATGGCATCCTATAGGCAGATGTGGTGCTGGAGAAGGAGCTAAGAGTTCTACATTTTGATCCCCAGTCAGCAGAAGGAGACTGTGTGCCACACTCAGCATTGCTTGAGCATAGGAGCCCTCAAAGCCTGCCTCCACAGTGACACACTTCCTCCAACAAGGTCACACCTATTCCAAAAAGGACACACCTCTTTTTTATTAGATATTTTTTTATTTACCTTTCAAATGATATCTCCTTTCCTGGTTTCCCCTCCGAAAGAAAAAAACTCTGTTGCCTCTCCTCTCCCCCTGCTCACCAAACTACCCTCTCCTGCTTACTGGCCCTGGCATTCCCCTACACTGGGGCACAGAAACCTTCACAGGACCAAGGGCCTCTCCTCCCTTTGGTGACTGACTAGACCATCCTCTGCTACACATATGCATTTGGGGCCATGGGTCCCTCCATGTGTACTCTTTGGATGGTGATTTAGTCCCTGGGGGATCTGAGGGTACTAGGTAGTTCATATTGTTGTTCGTCCTAAGGGGCTGCAAACCCTTCAGCTGCTTGGGTCCTTTCTCTAGCTCCTTCATTGAGGACCCTGTGCTCAGTCCAATGGATAGCTGTGAGCCTCTACTTCTGTATTAGTCAGGTACTGTCAGAGCCTCTCAGGAGACAGCTATATCAGGTTCCTGTCAGCCAGCACTTGCTGGCATCCACAATAGTATCTGGGTTTGGCGATTGTATATGGGAAGGATTCCCAGTTGCGGCAGTCTCTGATCGTCATTCCTTCAGTCTCTGCTCCATAGTTAGTCTCTGCAACTCCTTTCATGGGTATTTTGTTCCCTCCCTCTTCTAAGAAGGATCGAAGTTTCCATACTTTGGTCTTCCTTTTTGTGTTTCTTGTGGTTTGTGGATTGTATCTTGGGTATTCCAAGCTTTTGGGCTAATATCTATTTATTAGTGAGTGCATACCATGTGTGTTCTTTTGTGATTGGGTTACCTCACTCAGGATGATATCCTCCATTGTGTAAATGTACCACATTTTCTGTATCCACTCTTCTGTTGAAGGACATCTGGGTTCTTTCCAGCTTCTGGCTACTATAAATAAGGCTGCTATGAACATAGTGGAGCATGTGTCCGTATTGCATCTTGGAGTTTTATACCTGGGTCCTCTGGTAGAAGTATGTCCAATTTCCAGAGGAACCACCAAACTGTTTTCCAGAGTGGTTGTACCAGCTTGCAATCCCACTAGCAATGAAGGAGTGTTCCTCTTTCTCCACAAC
>NC_045030.1:60724301-60739130 GCF_008632895.1 Mastomys coucha | reverse complement strand
AAGGGGCCCTACCCCCTTGATCACTAATTGAGAAAATGCCCCACAGCTGGATCTCATGGAGGTACTTCTACAACTGAAGCTCCTTTCTCTGTGATAACTCCAGCCTGTGTCAAGTTGACACACAAAACCAGCTGGTACAAGTAGAAAAAGGCAAGTGTGGAGTCCTAAACCCAGTGTTGAGGAGAACCCTCAAAATAAGAAAAACAGCCTGAAACTAAGATCAGAGAGTGGCCTAGAACTTACTCAGCACTCTTTTGCCTTAAACCAGCACTAATCAAACAGACTTAGGGAAGGCCTGAATCCATTGGTAAAAGACCTATGATCTCCCAAAAGGGGCCAGGAGGATGTCATAATCTGATATATGACAGGGTCTGTATGCTCTGTGCAAACTCTTGGCAATGTAATGCAAGAGAATTACTTTCCCAGACCACATTCACACTCAAAACAGCTCTCTCTTAGAGGATAGACTTCTGGGCTGCAGGACTGTGTCCACGATATCTTCATCATTACATGGTACT
This sequence comes from Mastomys coucha, assembly GCF_008632895.1. Classification (NCBI taxonomy): domain Eukaryota; kingdom Metazoa; phylum Chordata; class Mammalia; order Rodentia; family Muridae; genus Mastomys; species Mastomys coucha. The sequence goes on along the minus strand of NC_045030.1, from coordinate 60,738,612 downwards.
TTGGCGTCTAAGAAACATTTGTAGTCCAAACTCAGAGGCTATTAAAAAATATCAAACACAATGAGAAACAAAGTAAATATCACTTAGAGGAAAATAAGCATGCAGATGAGCTGTGACTAATAAAGATAGTTTGAAGGTTTGAAGATGCACAGACTGGGGAGTCCTGACAAGCACAATAAATGACTGCAGCACTGTGAATCTATAATTATGCTCCCATTCATCTTTCTTTCTTTTGTTACTTCTGAGATGCCTTGGCTTCACATAATCCATTTTCCTTCCAGCTGAGTATATAGTTCTATGTGCAATCTAGCTCAAATGAGAGCAAGAGGGACAGTCCTTGTCTGTCCTCAGCAGGTACCATGTTGCCTTGGAGGCAGTTGTAAGGAGTGAAGACTAAACTGGGTGTTTGCTGCACACCCTGACTTTCTTACCCAGGGATGCCCTCATGCAGGAGTAACTTCCCAGTGCAGCACTGCCAGAAACACTAAGATCCATCCTCTGTCCCATATAGGTTCAAGGATGCCTGGTCTCTCTGTACCATAGTACAGAGCCTCCTGGCAGTGAGGGCTATTCGGACATCTTACTTTTGGTCAGATAGGAGCCTATGTGGACATTCCCTCAGTAAGTTGAGATTTCTTAGCAGAAGGAATGAGAAAAAGCTGCCAAGGTCCTTCAAAACCCAGTCCACTTTTCTTTGTCTCTTAGGGTATAGGACACCATTTATAAAAGGACAATGAATCATTTTCAAGATCTCTTGTACACAACACATGTTTGAGTGCTCATCAGTATGCTAAATTACAGACATAACCTCAAAAATGGACACCTGGAAGAGCCTTAAAAAGTTATACCACCACAAAACCAAAACAAAAGAAATCCACTATTGCCAAAGTGGATAAGCTGGTGAAGCCAGAAAATCAATTTGCCGGTGTCACTGCGCTAAAATTCTCTGGAATCCAGTCTCCCCTTGTTACAGTCCTGGGCACTTGAAGTCTGGTTGGATCTGTTCTTTAGTTTCCTTTACACATGAAAGAAGCTATATTTGACTTTTACAAGGCTAGGATATTGAATTTAGGCGACTGTTACTCTTTGCTATTTCTCTGGGTTTCAAGATAATGAATCTGGGACAGATACTTGAACCTTTGGCAGTGAATTAATGCCACTCAGTGGTGAAGACTTGAGAAGGTTATATGAGCATGACTTTGAGAAATGTGAAAGCAGAAACTGGAAAACTAGGGTTCAAGCTTTCCCCAAAGCAATCCATCCTCTTTACATAAAGAGCGACAATGCTCTTTCCAAAATCCTGTATTCTGTTTTCTTCTTTCAATTCCAAGCCTAGACTTCTAACTACCAGACTCTCCTCTCCTTCAGGTTAACTCTTTTCAGGTATACAGGTTAGCTGCATGTATACCTTTGCAGAGCTCAGGGCAACTAACATTGCTAGCCTTCCCATGTTCCCACAACCTCTTCTAATGTTCCCACAGCCTCTTCTCATGTACCCACAGCCTCTTCTTTTTGTCCAGAGAAGCATTGGCTCACAGATTATCAGGGGCATGGATCCAAAAATCATTCTTCTTGCTTGTTGAAGAAGAAAGCCACCTGAAGTGAGACTTACTGGGATTTGGGGTCTTTCAGAGAAAGCAGAAAGTGGTGGGAAGTGCACATGCTCTGTGAGGTCTAGAGCAGCCTAACAGGCCTGATAACTGCTCTGTGCCAATGCCTCTGCAGTGCTCTTTTCTGAGGGCCTAGGAGGGAGCTTCTGCCTTCGGCCTCCACAAATGCAAGAGACTAGAAATGCTTTTAGTGTCTCCATTTTTCCAGAGCCTTACTTATTTCCAATAGTAGCCACTGTATCCTGACTAAAGAGACCTTAGATGCAGATCTCCCTGCCTCGATGACTGGCTTGGGGAAAGCCTGGAAAGGGAATGGGTAGAATTACTGAGGCAGGAGACATGCCATTGCCAAGGGAACACAGGTAACAGGAGAGACACTGTGGCTTCCTATCCCCATTTAACTCCCTCTTGTTCACCGATGCTAGCCAAACTGGAGACTTCTTAGTGCACAAAGCAGACAGGAAGCTCCTTAATTCATTCTCCAGCTATGGCAGAAATAATAGAGAACGTCTTCTGACCCTGAACAGAAGGTGTCGAAGATCTGTTTTCAGGGCTAGAGCAGCTGTGTTTCTGCCTTCGCAGAGGCAGGTGTCTGGAATTACTCACAGCTTTTCTGTCATCCTTGAGCTTTATCTATGTAGAAGGGCTAAGTGTGGGTGGTAATTTGTGATAGAAAATGTGCATCAATAGTGATCCTTGCCTCATGTGATGGGCTGAAAGACAGCTCAGAGGCTGATTTGCCAAAGAGGCTGGCCCTGTTAGGGACTTTTCTGAAAGTATTCTGTAGACCGGGAAGAACAGTAATGGAAAAGTTGTTGCCTTGTCCCCAATAGCACCTCCTTCTCAGGCCTTTTTGACTGTGCCCACAGATCCACTGTTGACTGTAATTTCTATGCCTTTACCTTACATACTAGGAGCCTCAAAAGCCCTTTTCCCCTAATTTATCTTTGCCTTGTGCTGCTTAAGAAGGGAAATGGGTTTGTTAGTATATGGCTTCTAGGGCTTTGAAAGAGGTGCAAAGAAAGAATTAGTCAGGCAAAACTCAATATTTACACTGGGACTATGGTGGGGCTGAAGTATAGACACATAAAGAAAACACGCAAAACCAGTTGTCCCCCTGACACTTCCAGTCAGATGCTATGACCACCTGATTCAAGCCACATGGAAGGGCAAGTGTCCCACTCCTTTTGTCTTCACCAGCATCTCTGTCCTGTCTTATAAGAAAGTACGCACACCCGGGCAATGGTGGTGCACACCTTTAATCCCAGCACTTGGGAGGCAGAGGCAGGTGGATTTCTGAGTTCGAGGCCAGCCTGGTCTACAGAGTGAGTTCCAGGACAGCCAGGGCTACAGAGAAACCCTGTCTCGAAAAAACAAAAAACAAAAAACAAAAAAACAAAAACAAAAACAAAAAAAAAAGTATGCACAGTAAAATCTAATCAAACATGCAGGAGCCAGAGCTCAGAAGGACCAGCTCTACTCCTGAGCCCTAAACAGCCCCCACGGCTTTCGGTTTTATAATTGCTACTATTCACTACCTCTACTCTAATGGAAGTGTGGCCTGGAATCCATGTCAAGGCTTCCACTCCCTAACTTCATCCCTCTACCTTTCTTCCACAAGAAGAAAATGTGCATCAATAGTGATTCTATGGTGTGGAAGCAAAATTCCATGGGAGCGAGCTTTGAAGACTAGACGTTAGGGTTCCTCTCAGCCCAGGTTTGATTCATAGCTCCTGTGTAGGGAAACAATCCTACAGATGACTAAATATGATCATCTTTTGTCAGGTTATAGTCCCTCCTTCACCCACTACTGCCTATACTGGGTGGAAGAGTTCACACCAACAACCCCCAACCCCAGTCTCTCTGCTTCTTAGACCTCTGCTGCCACGCCCACTCATCTACTCCGGTCATATCCAAATTATCGGGGGTAAAAGCCTGATTAAGGATGAGAGGTGTTATAGCCCCAAAAGGGAGCTTGTGCCTCCTGGATATTCAGACAGTCGCTGGCATCTCCTAACTCAGACGTGTTCCAGATCAGTCGTTCCAATCGTCAACACACCCTCATATTTAGGCATAAAAGTACCCCAAGAAATGATTCATAAATGGCTAAGATTGGGCATTGTTTCCCTGGCCAGTACAATGTTTTCAACCTATCCTAGTTTAATACCAAGCTGTCCTTAGCTTGGAAATTCTAGGAATCTGCCTTGCCAGAGTCAGCAACAGAGGTCAAGCACATTCCTTAGGACAGTCCCATAATAGATAGTTCACAATAGTTCAGAACTGTCTTACATACTAGAGAATAATGAAAGGCTTCCACTCAAGGACATTAGCTAGAAGTGTTAGGTTGGAACTTCCCAGTACTTACCTCCAGCAGGACCCAGAGAATTAACAGGAAATGCTAGATCAGAACCTCCTAGTTCTTGCCTCCAGCAGAACCAGAGAATTAGCATAGGAATATCAAAATAGCCCCAGCAGGGAGGGTTCCACTGCTCTTCTGCCTGCTTCACACCTGGCTACCAGACCCTACTGACCTTGATGTGACTGTCACCTGCCTACATGACTCTTGTCATCTGCCCTGCTTTCTATATACCTTATAAGCCTGCTTTTCACTTTGTATAGGAGGATTCGCACTAGCATTCACACTTGGGGACTTGAGCTGGGACTCACACTGGTGCTCTGACTAGAACTATGACTTAGATGGGCTAGGACTTAGACTCATGCAATGAGCAGTGCCCCGGGCCCAGAGCACTTGGGCCCAGGGGATGCAGCACCAGTCCAGAGGAGATAGCTGCTGCTTTAGACCCTGTGTGTTTTAGATAGCCTCAGATGTACCTTAACTGCTGAGCTGCCAGATTTACCATCTCTCTTTTGCAATGACTGTAAAAGTCTGATGCCATTTTTAAGAAATACATTCAGATCCTGTACTTCATGTGCCGTCTCTGCCATCATTTCTTCACCTATGCCTCATTGACCTGACTAGGACCCCGTTTCTCCCACGGGTTGAGGGAGGCCCAGATTGGCCGGCCTTTGGCACTCTGCCTTTTCTTCCTACTCTTAACAGTAGATACTGGGGGTTGACAAGCTTTCCTAGCTATATGAACAGCTTCATGGGCCTGTTTATATATGACCTGTATGTTCACACAGAGCCCAGTGTTTAGAAGAAGACATATGTACCTGCTTTCATCTTCTTAAAATCTTTAAGCATTCTTGAGCATTAGATCTCACATTTTCATTTTTCCTTACCCCACAAATTCCGGGGCTATGTTGTTGCTGTGTGTCCTATGTGTGTTATTGCTATGTGTATCCTGTGTGTTATTGCTGTGGCCCAAACTCGAAGAGGGAACTGCACTTCCTTCCCCCCACCCCCCCCACACACACCAGCCAAAGTAGTCTTCAATTGGGGTGTAAGACTCATTTTGTAGGACTTTGAGTTAGCAGCTCCATGAGAGTAGCCTTCCTATGGTCAGTCATGTTCCCTTCCCCAGTGCCCTCTCCCATCTATCTCCACACTACACCAAGCATCCTACCTAGGTGCCTCTTTCTAGGGACATTCACTATAGACCTCAGAGGTAATCTTTACAGATTTCTAGGGATACCTTCAAGTCAGTAGCTGACTTTTCTGTAGTAGGCAAGATAGATTACCCCATCTACAACCAGGGTCCCATGATCTCCTTTGAAAGGCTATCCTACTCAGGAGGCCACTGGGTATCAGGAAAGAACTCTGAGCATGAGGATCTGTGATGGAAAATTGGATTGGGTTCCTTAGAGTTTGTGGGCCTGGCTTTGCAGTGTGCGGTCCAGTCTGGTTTCTGTGCCACAGTGCAAGGCTGATGGGAACCAGCCCTTCCCTGCAATGTTGCTGGCCCCAGGAGGAAGACCCAGTGGCAGGACATGGCTTAGCACTGAAGTTCTTAGGAAGACTGAAGAGACAGAGCCTTCCTTTTCTCTTCCTTTTTCCTTTCCTCTCTTTTCTGCTCTCTTCGCTTTCTCCCATCCTCCTCCAATCTTCCCAGTATCATTTCCACTTTGTTCTTCTATTATCAATAAGTCTGTGATGTTGACTTGATCTCTAGAATACCACTTGTGGCTCAGCATGAGGTGCTCTAGCACCTCACCAGAGGACTAGTGGAATGCCTCCAGAAAAGCAACTCACTTTGCCTGGTCAGATGGCCTATGTATGTTGGCTGTGGTTGGTGTTCTGATGGTATCCTGCAGGGAGGTGGGACCTCTATTTTTTAGAGGGGGGCATTCTATGTATATTTTTTTTCTTCCAGAAAGTCTCTAAGGGAAGACAGATTTTGGTGAACTGACCTCTTGGCTGGGATTGAGGTGGTCTGGACTAACTCAGAACTGCAGTGGGAGCAGGTGGTGCTAAGCATCAGTGGGAGCCGATGACACTTGAAAGCTTTCACTACAAATACCTCTGCTCTGCATTACTTCAAACCTGCATCAAGACCAGATCAAGAGGCACAGCGTGTCCACAGCAGGCAGTTGGCATGTGGGCACTGGAATACATGTCTATGCTTAAAGACACAGACAGGGTTTGGGGGAGGGGAAAGAGAGGTGCTGGGATCATGAACACACTAGTGAAATACAGGAAAATCTAGAGAGGTAGCTATGAGGTAGTTTTGATTTGATTGGCTGGAGTTGGGGGGTATTTATTTATTTTGTTTGCTTGCTGGTTGCTCATTTGCTTATGTTAAGATGGGCTAGCCTTCTTTAGCCCAAAAAAATCACTCTGTAGATCAGCCTGGCTTTGAGCTCAATGCAGGCTTTCTACCTCTACCTTCTGAGTGGTGGGATTGCAGGTGTGTGCCATTATGCCTGGCTTGAGCAGGAAACTTGTTCCAGGCATCAAAGTCTAGAAAGATTTTGGTCCCTAACAGAAAAGTCAACTAGATCAAGACTGATGCTACAGTGCTCCAAGAGGGCGAGAAAACCTGTAGTGCAATAGCATTGGGATGCTTTTCTGAACACTCTGAGCTTGTCCATTTGTTTTCTCTCAAGTTATCCCCTTCCCCCATGTGGCTTTTTCTTTTTCTTCTCCAACTTCCTACAGCAGGCAATTGCTGAGAATTTCAGATTTCTTGCCTTGAGATTTTTCTTTTAAGCTCCAATAAAATGGCCTTGAACTTCAAAAACATAAATAACCAAATAAAAGGGGTAGGCTGGCTATAATACAGTTCTTACTCTTGGCTTCTAAGCTGCCTAAGTGCAGTGGCCTAAAAGGTTTGGAAGAGCTCTCTTGGCTACTGATGGACACTTGTCCTTATTTGCATCACAGTCTGCTACTCGCCTTGGGTTTTATCTTACCCAGGTTGTAGGAGTCTAGAGTGTGAAAGAGTGGTTACTCTGGCAGATGACCTACTCAGGGTGACGTGCTCACAATAAAGTGATTCAACATTCCCCTTAACACTGTCTTACCTTCAAATTGCTATGTTTGCTTGGGTTTCTAAGGCAAACTGCCCATGAAGGCTATAGTGACGGAAGTATCCTAAGGTATATTTATGGAATACTCATATCTACTTATGAAGGTCACTGCAAAAGATTCTACAATACCTTAAAGCCTTAAGATGCTGTGTGTACACATTTCAGAAGGGTCCAAATCCTCCTGAGTATAGTGAGGCCCACCTTTGGTGCCCTATGGCAGAACCTTGATATAATCCCATTGACTGCATAAGCCCTTAAAAAAGCTACAGGACACCAGTATACATCAATTAGTACACAATACAAAACTAACTGCTAAGGATTCATATATGATTATGGCTCCAAAACATTCTGAGAACCGGCAGAGCTTCAGCTAACTTATTTAGCTTAGACAGCAAAATAAAAGGCTAAGGAGGGTGGCAGTGTGTCAGAAGACATGAACTAGCATGGAGGAAGAAGCCTGGCACGACAAGCGAGGAGTAATGACCCACAACATGGTGAAGAGAAGCTAAGAAACAAAAATGCCGCAGGAAACCTAAGATTTTTTTATTTTGTTGGCAATGCAAATTTCAATTTGATTAGTTTACATGCAAAAGAGATTACACACAATAGAAGATTAGCTAGTATAGCTTTTAACGTTTATTTTAAATTATGTGTGTATGTGGGTTGCAGGGTGATCTGTACTGTGAGTGCAGGTGCCCACAAATGCCAGAGGTGTCCAGTTCTCCTGGAGTTGATGTTACAGGCAACTGTGAGCCACCCAACATGTGTGCTTAGAATCAACCTTGGATCCTCTGCACGTGCTGTACATTCTTAACCACTAAGCTCTCTAGCTCCTATTACAGATTTTCAACGATCTGTAATCTAAGCTAAAATTGTCTCTTTACAAGATCCACCAAGTTGTGAGTATCTCACATAACAGCCATAATTAGTTCCCCATTGAACTTTCTACTGACTTTCTTTTTGTTTTTAAGGCCAAGCCAGCCTTGAACTCATAGAGATCCACCTGCCTCTGTCTCCCCAGTGCTGGGATTAAAGGCATGCACCTGCACACCATGTTCCTATTGACCTCTCTAAAAGGGCTTGTCTACCATACATTCTTTTAAAAGGTGCTCTGTTTCCTGCATTGGAATTTTGTGGCTCAATAGATAGTCCACTTCCACCTCAGGGGTACTCAAGGCTAGTGAGTTCAGTTACCACATCTCTTTAGGAGAAGGAAAACAACTGTTGAGTAGGTCGACCATTTTGGAAGAATACAGAAGTACCCCTATCAGGCTCCCAGGAGACAGACCTAGATGCAGATAACTGAGATCTGATTATTAGGGGTGTTTGTTTCTGCAAATTGCAGGGCATCTCTGCTCCTCCATAATTAGACAAGCAGTACCTGTAAAGAGACCCTTGAGGAATAGAGTTCTTGAGAAGCAATGAGGTTATCCCAATACAAGTCTACAAAAGAGTAACGTATAACAAACCATTTGAACAACGGAATCCTATCAGGACCTGTGAGACCCTAATCACCAAATCCCTCCAAGCATTACTTTTTGTTGTCAAAACTGAGAGTAGAGATTTCTTTTGTTGGCTAGGTCTCTAGAAACACTGTCCTCAAATTATAGAACACTTTAGAGCTGGCCAAATAAATAGTCCTCAGGTAGGGCCAAACCAAACCAAAACCCACCAATGCTTACATAAGTTGTCCTGAACTCCCAGGCACCTCTTCTACTAGGTGTCTGTTGCAGCTAGGGATAATTGATGGTGCATTTTGTTCCAGAATCTTTTCTGCCAGCAGGTAAATTTTCCTAATGAGCTGGGCATGGTAAGGGAGTACCACCTACATACAAGCACCCTTAACAGGGTCTTGGTACAATGAATCAAATGTCAGAGATAAGGTGTGGAGAAAATAGGAGTAATTGCATGAAGTCACTCACAGTAAAACAATATTTGATGAGACCATTTACATCTGCTGGTTCAGAAACCATCAGAAGCCCCAGCCATACACACTTTGCCTAGAAGAGGCAACATGCTGTGCTTCTTCAGATCTACAGTCAACTCCATGGATAATAGCCTGAAATTTGTTCACCTCTGGAATTATTCAGTTACTCAAAACTCATGCTTGTTGGCTCCTCTTTCATATATCTCACTCTTGCCAGTGAACTCTCTGGTGTATCTGGCAAAGGGGCCTGCTGATAGGGAGAGCGATGCTAATACTTTGACAGAGAAAGATGCAAGGCAGGGGTGGGGGAGTAACTGATTTCTGGTATTTTTTATTTCTTTTGTTGTGAGCCCAACCTTTAATACTAGGGCCACCTTTCCAGCCACTCCATCTTTGGTTTTGCAAGACAGGGTTTCTTTGTATAGCCCTGGCTGTCCTGGAACTTGCTCTGTAGACAGAGCTGGCCTCGAACTCACAGAGATACGCCTGCCTCTGCCTCCCAAGTGATAGGATTAAAGGTGTGAGCCACCACTACCTGGATGATGTCCCCGTTTATATGGATGTTAGTCCCATCAAATTGAAGCCTCACCTTTAGGACTTATTTATCCTTAATTACTTCCTTATTTACTTATTTATCCTTAATCACTTCCTTTCTCCAAATGGAATCACATTGGAGATTATAGTTTTAACCCTATGAGATTTGAAGGAGCATATCTAGTTCATCATACCAGCTCTTGTGAAGTTGGGGGTGGTGGTGGAACTAGCTTCAGTTCATTTCTACTATTGGGAGTATGACCACCTCTGGGAAGTCATTCAATCACTATTTGATTTCTTTTTTGCCACGTCTAAAATGGGAACTATAATACTTACATCCTAGGATCATTTTGAGGCAAGGGCTGTGCCAGGATCCCCAAATAGAAATTAATTAACAATATAGGTTGGAAAGAGCAGCCAGTGGTGCTTCTCCTTAATATCCTGGGAAGCCTTGTGCTTTCATTGTGTATCTGTGTATTTGAAATTGTTTTCATGGAAATGGAGAGGCAGGTAAACCCGCCACCCCTTAAGCAATGTTTTGATCCAAGAACTCTCTGAAAATAAAACAGGAATAATGTTCACCAAGTTCTTCCTAACAGTGCCTGGCATGCAGTGAAGTAAACTTTACAAAAATCCAGGCATACAATTGAGTCCACAAATCTGGACTTTTGCAGTTTTGTGGGTTAATCGATATTTGTAGTGGCTCTTAGTTCTCACAAAAATCTCAGAATCATCCCGAAGTTTTTAAGAGGTGCCTCTGCCTACATAGGTACCTAGATTCAGAGGATCTGAATCAATCGCTTTGTTGTGGCCTTTATCTTTGCATTTTTTTATTCTCTCAACGTGATTCTTAATGTACAGCAAGGGTTGAAAAGCAGTGTTAGTTAGGGGCTTCAGAAAAACCTAGCTCTGTATCAGAAGGTTCAAATGAACACTGCCTGGTAAGAAGCAGGCTTACATGCTCTAAAAATAAGCTAAGGCTTTTAAAGTAGCATTCAGGGATGATATGGCATTTGTGTGTTGTTCTCTTTCTCTTTTCCCGTGAAGGGAACAGACAGCGTTACATCACTAACTAGCATCCCGGTGTTCTTTTTCATTCTTTTCCCAGTAGAAATGCCATATCGTAACCCACTTTTGGAAGTCACTGGTTAATGGAATGAATAATTCAATATTCAAGAAATTAGAGATAGCACAAACATCCTTTTTTCATGTCTACTTTGAACTCAAGATGTTTGTTGACAAATATACTTGAGAATATTTCCATCTTGTTAATTCTGAGTGCACTTAATCTATTACAATATTTTCTGGAGACTATGTCTAGTAGCTATCTATTAAATGAATGAAATGAAATGAGCATGGTTCCTTTCCCAAGTCAATGAGGGTGACCTTAGCTTCTAGGACATCTAGTTGAGAGGCAAGCTTCCTGGCTTTATATTAGTGGTTTAGTGTTAGTTAAAATAAATTGTTGTGACTAAGAATTCTCATGTGTACTGCCGCCTGAGAAGACTGGAGTAAGGGCAGAAGAGGTAGAAGTGACGACATGCTGATCTATCAACAGTATGCTATATTCCTACTTGAATAGGCATTATTAGACCTCTGAAAGTTTTCAGCTTGATTATTAATGATAAGGGAAAAAAACCAGGTGGGTCAGGCATTTGTACTATGACATGAGGGGATTGCATTGCTGATGAAAGATGAATTTGCCTAACCTCTTCGCTTGGATTTATCCAACTCTTTCTTCCTTTTGTGCTCACTTATGTCAGTCCAGTTATAATTTGGAAAGAGCTTTAAAGCATCAGTGAAAATGTTCCCTTAATGGAATCTTAGAGGCAGGCACAGAAGCTGGAACCAATCTACAACCCCTTATCCAAAACCCTTGGTGGCCAGCTGCATTTCAAAATTCAGAAAACTTTAGAATTTTAGAAAAATAAGATGGGCATAAGCTCTATATTTCATCTCATCCTTAATGGGTTCTGGGGCAATATCCCATAGAAAAATGCATTAATATTTCTGCTGTGAAATGGATGTATATTCACATTAAACATGATAGATAAAAAGCTATAAATAGCAAAATGTCATTTCAGGACAGATTTTTTTTTTGCCATCAAATGAGTTTTTAAATGTTAAAATTTGAAGATCTTTTTGAATATTTGGACTGGTAGATATGAGACTATGGTGCTTTAATAGGCAATTCTCAATGGGACATGGTTAGAATAGTGCCTGGGATGTGGAAAAATATTAGACAACTGTTAATTCGTTGTTGTCATTATCACAAGCCCCAATGTAGCCCTGCTGCCACATTAAAAATAAAAGTAACTGAGCCATGGGCAAGGTCATCACTCCTCTGCCCAGTTACAATGTTTCCTTGCAGATTTAAAAGGACTAACAGTCTACTGGAAGCCTTGACTTCTATTCTGGTCAAGATAGAATAGTATATCTTTTCAAAGCCTTTTTTTCTCACAGCATATATAATTACTAGAAGTTGGAAAGATGACTCAGCAGTTAAGAGCACTTGCTGCTCCTGCAGAAGATACGAGTTCCATTCCCAGCACTCACATGTCAGCTCACAACTGTACATAACTCAAGTCACAGGGGATCCAGCATCCTCTTCTGGCCTCTGCAGGTACCAGGCATGCACCAAGTGTATATACACACATGCAGCCAAACCACTCATGCACATAAAATAAAAACAAATCCTTAAAAATATTTGACACAGCACAACAAATAAGGATGGAGGAGTTTGCAAAGGGGTAATGTAAGGCCAATTATCTTGTGAGCTCAGCCCTGGAAAATCTCATGGTGGTGAGTCCTTCAGATTTCCCCACTGAGTCCAGCAGGGAGTCAAGCCTTCCCCTCCTATAGGAATTAACAATACTAAATATATATATTGGAGGTACTGTTAAGCTAGTCTGCATTCTGATTAGCTGTCCACTGAGAAATCAATGGGACCTAATGACAGAGATAATTTTTCACCTATACTCAGTATCAACAAAGTGAAATGAAGGAGTCCGACAGACATCCACTTTTGCCACAAATCACATGGGCAAACTGAACTTTTAGTCCATGTATCTACAATGAGACAGTGAAAATGATTCCTCGCTTTTGCTGGGCCCAGTGAAGAATTGCTAAAAATCTCCTCTCACATGAACTTACACATCATACCTACCAAGGGATGGATATCTGTCAATGTAGAATGTCAAATAAGAACCAGATTCTCCTAAAACAGTACCTCCAATGTCCAAGAAACAAGGCAATTGCCAATGAATGGGAACAGATAATACACGGATGCCAACATGGAGAAGGCTCACATGTTGATCTGAATTGTTTCACAATAGAAGTTATGAAAAATGCTTCAACAAGCAATTGTGAATTATCTTCAAATGGGAAAAAGAGAAAGTTTCAGTAAGGGAATATAAACTCCTAAAAAAGGAGAATGAGCTGGAAATTGTTAGAACCAAAATAAAATTAAAACATTAAAATTCTCTCTGGACAGCTCAAAAGCAAAATAGAGACAAGACAGGAATGAATTAGTGAAATCCAAGGCAGCTCAATAGAAATCACCCAGTCTGAACAATAAAAAGAAGCAGGGGGAGGCGGAAGACTAAAGCATCAGGGATTACACAACACCAACAAAAGCTCTAAGCTTTAGATTATTGTATCTCCAGGAAAAGAAGAGAAAGAATGTGAGATTTTTTTTTAAATGTTTGAAACTAAGTATGACAGTACATGCCCCTAATACTGGCACATAGGAGCTAGAAATCAGAGCAGCCTGAGTTCCAGGCCAGCCTAAGCTATATGTCAAGAGTGTATCCCAAAAATGATTTGAAGAAATAATGTTTGAAATATGCCAAATTTATAGAAATATGTAGTGTTGCACAGTCAAGAGGCAAATCAAATCTTAAACAGTATAGACCCAAAGAAATACATGAAAAAAAAAATACACTACAAGGAAACTCCTGAAAACTAAAGATAAGGGGGAAATCATGAAAGCAAACAGAGAAGATGAGTCATTGTGTAAAGACAACAACCATTCAAATCACAGTGAATTTATCACTTGAAACCATGAGAGTCAGAAGCAAGTGATTTTGGGAAATGTCATCTATTACAATGATAGATCAATCCCTAATGAGACTGACAAAGGAAAAGTGATGACCAATCACCGCCTAGGATATTAACTATAGATCCTCTAGCCATTCCAAAGATAAGAAGGGATTATTACAAACAAGTCCATAGACAGAGAATTAACAGGTAAGATTAAACAGATCAATACCTCAAAAGCACAAACTATCAAAACTCACACAACATGAAAAAGATTATCTGAATTGCTCTGTTAGTATTACCAAAATTAAATCCATACATTTAAAGCACCTGAAAACATACAAATGCTACACAATCTCTTCCAGAAAGCAGAACAAATAATAACAGATCTCAACTTAATATATGAGGCCCTAACATGAAGACTAGGATGGTGGGACAAGGGAAAGAAGGAAGAAGAAAATTACATTTACATCTATTGAGTTGACTTTTGTAACTGCTGATAAAGGTAATTCTTCTGCAAGTGGAAACTCCAGTTTCCCAATATAGTTTATTGAAAAGGGAATTCTGTCTCCCTTGCTTGTACTTAACATTTTTGTCAAAAAAAAAAAATAATTGTCTGTGAATGCATGCGTTTACTTCTCTGTTTGTTATTCTTTTCTACACAATCATGTGTTGATTTTATGCAAATGCTATGCTGTTTTGATTCCTATGGCTTTGCACAATATTTTGAAGTCGAATTTGAGTAGTCACAATTGTTCCTGCTTTCTTCTCT
>NC_045030.1:60720407-60724291 GCF_008632895.1 Mastomys coucha | reverse complement strand
GTAGCTTAGTTTATAACATATTTGGTATTTTGATAGGGATGGCATTGAATGCGAACATCCTTTTGGGTAATATAGACATTTCAAAGATCTTAGTTTTTCCAAACCATGCACATAGGATATCATTCTACTTTTTGTGTTTTCCTCAACTACTTTTATTAATGTTTTATAATTTTAATTGTAGAGCAGTTTACATCCATGGAGATTTTATTAGAAGATGTTTTATTGTACCTATTATAAAAGGGACTGTTTTCTTGATTTTATGGGAAGAGATCTTGATATGTATGTGCATGTGTATGTCACGGGTCTACCTTGGGGGTCTTTTTCAATCACTCTCAACCTCACTTTTTGAGATAGGGTCTCTCACTAAACCTGGAGGTGGCAGATTTGGCTAAAAATAAACCCACTGAAAATTAAGTGCAGAAAAGGACAAAACTCTTTGATTTAAGGTAATCTAAATGACATTAGATATACTTATGTTAAGTAAACTTAGCCAGGCACAAGACAAGTACTACATGATGCTTTTCACATGTGGAATCTGCCTGTATTAATTACTTTTCCTGTTGCTATAATAAAATAAGTTCACAAAAGGAACTTAAAGGAAGAAGGGTTTGTTTTGGCACAGTGTTCCAGCATAGTCTTTCATGGCAGGCAAGTCACTGTATCACTTAGTGGCAGGACCTTGAAGCAGATTTTCACCTTATATTTGCTGTCAGGAAACAAAGCAAGGTGAATGACTTTGCTTATCTGACTCCCTCCTTTCTAAATAATCCAGCACCTAATCCCAGGGAATGGTGCTGCATAATTTAGGCTGGGTTTTTCCATCTCAGCTAGCCTAATACTAATAATTTTTCACAGTTGTTGGGAAAACCTATCTCTCGGTGATTCTAGGTCTTGCCAAATTGAGAATTAGCATTAAGCATCACACTGTCAAAGGTTGATCTCATACAAATTGAGAGACGAATGATAGCTGTCATGTATCAGAGTGATGCTAGACAGCCTAGTAAAGAAGGTAAGAGGAGGGAGATGTTCTTGAATGTGGACTCAGATGCATTTACATAAAGTAAGGAGCTCTGGTGTGCAATAGCACAGTATGTTGAGTACAGATAAAAACAATATACTATTTATCCTTCAAATCTAGAAGGAAAGATTTTGATTGCTCTACCATTAATGATTGTTTGAGGAGACAGAAATGTTTAGCCTGATTTAAACATTGTATGATGCGTGCATGTATCAAAGTGTCACATTGTAACTGATAAATCAGACAATTTTATGTATAAAAATTGAAAATAGAGTTGAAACAAGTATAATACCACATGTCTGCAATCCCAGTATTTTGAACATTGAGCAGTAGGATTATTAATTTAAAACCAACCTGGGGTTCCAGGCCAGTTTGGGCTACACAATGAGACCCTCTCTCAATGAAAAACTGAATTTGTTTTTTTTTTAAGGTTTATAAAGTTGATAGGGTTTATGAACTTTGGAATACAACTGTTCAATAAAATATTAACAAATAGAACTCCATAACACACAAAGCAACCAAGTGGATATTATTCCAGGAGCAAAAGAGTAGCTTAATACATGAAAATTACTCAGTGTACTCTACTATATTAATAGCCTAAAAAGAAAGCCCACAAGGTTTTACTAATTGAAGCACAAATGCATTTGATAGAGTACAGCATACATCCATGGTACAAAAGAAAGAATTCTCAATTTTTTGCAATTAGAGGCAAGTGTGCTTCTCCATCACTCTACAGACCATCTACAAAACCCCTGAAGCTCTCAGCATACCAAAAGACTGGGTCTTTTTTAGTATAAGATCAGCAATAGGCATTAAAAAAATTACTCTTAACAATCTAATTCCTCATGGTCCTAGAATTCTAACCACTGCAATAAATCAAGAGGAAAAAAGATAGAAAACTGAAATGGATGAAAGAATAGGCTATGGTATTTTAAAGTCTATGAAGTAATAAACTTACAAACATTTATAATGTAAGATTAGCAATCTAAGTTTTGTGATAGATGATTACCATTGATTATTTATCTGTAATAATTATAATTATTGTTACTTTAAAATTTCACGTGTTTATTTATTAAATTATTCATTAAATAAGTTACTTATCCTTTAAATTATTCATACACATATAGACTATCTGTTCATCATATCTACTCTCAATTCTCTCCAGTTCCCCACTCGCCTCCCCATCACATCTCCCTCACAATTTGATATCTTATTTATTTATTTTATTTATTTATTTATTTATTTATTTCGGTTAGTCCTGTACATGAGACATGAGACCTGGGATAAGGAAGGTACCCAAGAATCAAGGAAGTGACCTTAGCTGAGACTCAGAGCACTGGGGATATATAACCACATGCCACCTCCTGTAGCCAGGCAGGAACCCCAGTGAAGTGATAGGGACACCAACAAACTTTCAACCCAATATTTATCTTGTCTACAAGAAAGGCAGGCAAGAGCAATGGAACAGAGACTGAAGGAATGGCCAAGCAATAATCTGAGACCCATCCCATGGGCAAGCACCAATCCCTGACACTATTAATGATACTCTGTTATGCTTGCAGACAGGAGCAAGTTGTCCTCTGAGAGGCTCCACCCAGTAGATGACTCAGAAAGACACAGACACACACAGCTAAACAGTGGATGAAGCCTGAGGATTCTTACAGACTAGGGGGGATTGTGTGTCCTGAAGGGGTAGGAACTCCACAGGAAGACCAAAAGAGTCAACTAACCTGGACCCTTGGGGCTCTCAGAGTCTGAACCACCAACCAAAGAGCATACATGGGCTGGACCTAGCCTCCTCCCATCCCCAGTCCCCCCTCCACACATGTGTACCAGATGTGCAGCTTGGTCTTCATGTGGGTAGGGAACAATGAGAACGAGGGCTATCCCAAAAGCTGTTGCTTATATGTAGGATATGCTCTTCTAGGTGGGCGGCCTTGTCTGGCCTCAGTGGGAGAGGCTACATCTAGCCTCACAGAGACTTGATGTGCCAGTGTGGGTGGATATTCAGAGGACCCCCGCCCACTCAGAGGAGAAGGGGAGAGGGATGGGGTAAAGATTATGGGAGGGTGGCGGGGAAGTGACCAGAAAGAAGGCAGTGAGGAGGATGTAAAGTGAATAAGTAAAAAAATAAATAAATTAAAATTTTAAAAAGCTTTTTTAAATCTTCTTTTTATGTAGGATTTCTCTGCTAAGAATTATAGAACACTGATAGAAAAACTATAGAAATCTAAAGCATGGTCTATAGATTAGGAAACACTGTAGTGAAGATGCAATTTCTCTCACCATACTATCATTTTGGGTGTAATGACTTCTCTATCAAAATCCCAGGAATATATTTTATGATAAAAACAAGATTATTCAAATATATCTTTGGAAAAACCAATGCTAGGATAGCTTACAACAGTCCTGGAAAAAAATAGAAAGAATTTCCTTACCTAATATTAAGACTTGCTACCTAGCTTCAGTGGCAAAGGCAATCTGGTATAACCAGATAAGACAACACAGAAATCAACAGACTAGAATAGAGACTCTAAATTAATACGGTTGATTGATTGGTGACAAGATATAAAAGGAGTTAGAGACAAGAAGGACATGTTGTGATCTAGGACTACTCCAGCTTGTTTCTTGGGACCATTTACCTGGAAAATTGTTTCCTAACCTTTTACTCTGAGGTAGTGTCTGTTTTTGACACTGAGGTGCATATCTTGTATGCAGCAAAAAGCTGGGCCCTGTTTACATAGCCAGTCTGTTAGTCTATGTCTTTTTATTGGGGAATTGAATCCATTCATGTTAAAAGATATTAAGGAATAGTGATTGCTGCTACCTGTTATTTTTTTATGTTATTTTTATGTTTGTGTGGCTA
>NC_045030.1:60708368-60720220 GCF_008632895.1 Mastomys coucha | reverse complement strand
CTGTAGGCTTCTTGTATGTTCATGGGCATCTCTTTCTTTAGGTTAGGGAAGTTTTCTTCTATAATTGTTGAAGATATTTACTGGCCCACTACCTTGGGAGTCTTCACTCTCTTCTATGCCTATTATCCTTAGGTTTGGTCTTCTCATTATGTCCTGCATTTCCCGGGTGTTTTGGGTTAGGAGCTTTTTGCTTTTTGCATTTTCTTTGACTGTTGTGTCAATGTTTTCTATGGTGTCTTCTGCCCCTGAGATTCTCTCTTCTATCTCTTGTATTCTGGCCAACAGAATACAAGATGCTTGCATCTATGACTCCTGATTTCTTTCCTAGCTTTTGTATCTCCAGGGCTGTCTCTCTTTCTGATTTCTTTATTGTTTCTAGTTCCATTTTTACATCCTGGATGGTTTTGTTCATTTCCTTCACCTGTTTGATTGTGTTTTCCTGTAGTTCTTTAAGGGATTTTTGTGTTTCCTCTTGAAGGGCTTCTAGCTGTTTACCTGTGTTCTCCTGTATTTCTTTGAGGGTGCTATTTATGACTTTCTCAAAGTCCTGTATCATCAACAGGAGAAGTGATTTTATATCTGAATCTTGCTTTTCTTGTGTAATGGTGTGTCCAGGACTTGCTATGGTGGGAAAATTGGGTTCTGATGATGCCAAGTAACCTTCGTTTGTATTGCTTATATTCTTACACTTGCCTCTTGCCATCTGGTTATCTCTAGTGCTACTTGCCTGGCTCAATCTGACTGGGGCCTGTCCTTCCTGTGATCCTGGTTGTGTTAGAACTCCTCAGAGTCAAGCTGTCTCTGTGATCCTGTGATTCTAGGATCTTGTGATCCTGGGCCCATTAAAGTGCCCGGGAGTGGAGCTTCCTCTGGCTGCAAAATTTGTGTCCAAGGTCTGCTTAGGGCACTGGTCCAGACAGACTGGAAGGAACCCGTGCCACTGGTCTGGTGGAGTTCCTACATGCCTGGGTCCCGCTAGTCCCACTTGCTCCTGGTGTGAGGACAGATGTTGTGTCCTCCTCACCTCTGATCCTCTGATCATGGGCATGTTAGAGCACCTGGGAGTCTGAATATATCTTTAAAAACCGTATTTCCAAATAGGATCAGAGACTTGAATTTGTTTAGGGATGAAAATCAGGTAATTACATAAAATATGTACTCACCAAAGACCTTATACTAATGATACATAAAGTACAATCAAAAATTAACAGTAAAAAAAAAAAAACGGTCACAAAATGGCAAATGATATCAACAGATATTTCATCACAAAGGAGATATGGGAATTAAATAAGCACAGGAATAAATGTTTGATGGCAGTATCCACTTAAAGAATACAAATTCAAACCATGATGAACTAGCACACATACCTATTAAAACAGATGACATATAAAATATGATGATACTAAAAACTGACAAAGATGTGAAGAAAACTGGATCGCTCATATATTGCTGAAGCATTGGGAGGGTGGAGGTGTAGTACAGACTCTGGAAAGTGTTCTTCCATTTCTTAAATTCAAACTCAAATTTATCATACACATATTCATACCATATCATATCATATTCATATCACATAAAAACTGATCATTGTTACTCATAGCAAATTTATTTATAATATTAAAATGCTGGAAGTAGTTTAAATCTCCGTTAGTGGGCATCAGTTATGTGACCTCTAGCATGGCTACAGAGTAGACTATGCCTCAGCAGCAAAGTCGAGGGAACTACTGACGCGACAATGGCCTGGGTAGACTTCAGTGGCACTATAAGTAAGGAAAACATATCTCAAAAAGTGGTATAGTCTATGATTCTATTCATATTACATTTTTAGTAATGGCAAAAGCAACAAATTAGGGTTTTCAATGAAACAAGGAAGAAAGTCAGGAACAAATCTAAAGAGTTAGCATGGGGGTATTATTTGTGGTGATGGATACAGTCTCTGTGCATTTTGTGTGTGTGTGGGGGGGTGTATTTGTGTAGGAAGTTGGTCAAATCTACAAGTGTAAAAACTATTCAGACATATGTAAATGCATATAAAATCACAACTGAATCAGTTCTTTATCAACAGTATTGTGTGAATATGAATTGTCTGGGCTTTGATATTGTACAACAGCTCTATACAAAATTGTTGTTGGGGGAATATGGGGTGCAGGTAACACAAGATATTTTGTACATTTTGCAAGTTTTGATATAATTACTTCAAATTTAAAAGGTATATGTATGTCAAGTGTGTGGATACCATATTTTAATCATCTTTGACAGGTTTGGCAGAAGTATTATCAACCCTATTTAATAATAACCAAGATTTGCTGGGCCACTGGGACAAGCATTTTCCATTCAGTGCCTTGTATTCAGAACAAGTAGACAGCATTTTGCCATTGTGAGTTTCTACATCAGAAACTTGAAATGCAGAGACATAGGATAGCTTGCCTTAGACTAAAAAGCTGTAAATGCCAGGACAGAATCTTGAACCCAGGGATCTATCTGACTACAAAGCTTGTGACCCTATGCAAAAGACCATCAGAGGCTTGGGCAGTCATGAGGCTAATTGAAGCATCACCTGCTAGTTGTATGGCTGTGCTTGAAATACAGCCAGCGTGGCTTGAATAGCATGCTTTTAGTGTTACCATCTTCCAGATAATGATTTTTTAGTCATGGTCTTCGCTTTAGCATTGAAAGACATCTATCTGGTCCCTAAATTTATGACAATGTCTCAAACCTTTATCTATGTAATCATAAAGCTACCTACCTCAGAGAGTCACTGTGAATGTAAGCTAAAATTAAAGGTGAGGATGTATGTGCAAAGCTCTCTGTAAACAGTAGGCTCCCTGCTTGCTAGCGACAGTGTGGTTTATTCCATTACTTTCCCACTAGATTGGCAGCTAAAAAGCTTTTTGCTTCTCAGCCATGCCACGATCTACAAGCTCATCACCCAGCTCACTCGCTGTGTGTTTCTATGGCATCAATCACCATAGTTTCTAGCTTCTCTGACAGAAATATTAGGTGAAAGGCAGTTTAACAGAAGGAATCTGCGCGTTGGATTCAAAGAACTCCATCCTTCCCACTTCAAATCACTGTTTAGTTCAGCAGCCGGAAGCAGGTCACAATCTCACCATGACCCCATTAATGGTCACTAGTTCCCCATCTCCTTTTTAAAATTTTAATAAAGCTATGCACTCTGGGTTAGTTTTCTGAGGTTATCAATAACTTATCGATCTTTCTGAAACCATTTTGTCTTCAAAAATAAAATTTCACAGTTGTTTCCCTACAGCAGGATTGGCAAGCTGTGACCTGTGGGCCATCTGTTTTTGTGTGACCCATATGCTGAGTTGATTTGATGTTTCTTGATGCTTGAAAAAAAATTCCTTAAAAATCATGACATGTAAACATTATATTAAATTCGCATTTCAGTGTCCAACAGCCAAGCTTTTCATTGTAGCACAGCAACTGTCCTTGTTCATGAAGAATCAAGTGGTGCTAAAGGTTAAAATACTTGCTATTTGGCCCTGTACAGATAAAACTTGTCAAGCCAAGCTCCACACGATAAAAGCATCAATAATCAGTAATAGGCAGCTCTACTCAACGTATAGTTAGCTACTAACCATCCACCCGGCTCATTCTCTTCCCCTCTTTGCCTTCTTTAGGTTTTGAAAACACACTGATATCCCCCAGTGCACAGCAAGGAGAGCAAGGTCTAATTTCTGTTTCGTATTTTTATCCCATGGGGCGTCTAAGGCAGGGGTTTATTCATAACAGAGTAAATAGACAAATAATGAGTGTTTTTAAAACAACAGAGATACATCAAATTTCCATAGCAACTGTGTTTCATGACTGCAGGTTCACTGTGCAGATTCCTTTCTTTATATCCAGTCCACTTTGTTAAATGTGAAGATGCCACAGGTAAAAATGATCTTTAAACTAGGTAGCAGATAGATCCACAAATTACATTTCTGTTTAGATGTCTGTTGTTTTTACACTTGAAATAAGGATCTTTCTAAATGAATCATAAAACCTACAGACCATCAAAGAAAAAGCTGATAAATTTGACTAGATAATAACGAAGAATCTCTTCATGGCAAGAAACTCCCAAACAAAGAACATGACAACTGATTGCATGGGTCGGGGAGCCCAAGAGGGGATTAATATCAGATAAAGATTAAACTGCACCCAAATTAATTGTGATTACAAATCAGTAAGAACAAGATCAACATGTCAGAGGAAAAAAAGGTGAAGATGAGCAAGCAGGTTACAGGAGAACAAATACAAATGGCTGCTGCAAGGTTAGAGAGGAGCTCAGCCTCAGTATACTAAGAAATGCCAATTCAAAAGCCTCCGAATCCCACACTGACCTGTGATGTTGACCAAGCTGGACAGCATGCTTTATTGACGTTAGTTTGGGGCAACAAGCCACTCTTACCATTGCTGGTAGAAGCATTATAATTTCCTCTGTGTGAGTAAAAATGTGCCTGCCTTTTGATCTAACACTTCTAGACATGTGTTCCACAGAGGTGCACATTCATGTGTAAATGATCTATACCCAAGTTTAGTTGTTGGAGTACTTAACAATTTTTACTATTTATTATTTGTACAAGATAATGAGCTTTCATCTGACATTTTCATACAACTGTATAATTTATTTCCCTCTTTTCTCTCCTCCAAAACTAAGTCCATTGTGGCATAGTTTTGTGCTAGTAAAATACTAGAAAAAAAAGGCAAAATATAAATTCGAGAAATATGTTAAATCCAACATCCAATACTAGGTTATTTTGCATTGTAACAAGGAAGTGGTTCACATTGTGGAAACAGGGAAAAAAAGTTAAAACGTCTATGTATATCCTTTTGTACATATTTGTGTCATTGTGATGAGGGTTTGGAGGGAGGAAAAGTAAGAGAGAAATATTATTAAATTATATTCTCAGAAATATAAATAAATATTACCCATTAATAAAAACAGAAAAAAAACTAAGAAAATTAACTTACTTTTAAAAGTGTGCATTCATTTCTTGTGTTATGCTGATGGATACACTTTGTTATCTTACCCACCCCCACTATGGCTCTGTTGTACATTTCTTGTGTGTGTTTCCAGTAGTTGAACAAAATCTAAAATAAGGATTTCTTAATTCAGGTAAGACTGTAAGTGATTGAATAAAATTTGACTGAGTCTCAGACTTTGCCTTAAAAAGCAAGATTTATTGAAAGACAAACATATTTAATTTAGTAGCAGGTAATGAACATAGGCAAAAATTCTCACTTATGTGTAATCATTATTTTTGGCAGTAGAAGCATAAATAGGAGCATAATTCAAATTTCTAATTTATTCTCCTATGCCAAATGCATCAGATAGAGGTTAGTCATTACACATATTTATAACAAGTGATATTTTCCTCTTATTTTCTGCACCGTGTTCTCTTCCATTTAAGATTGCTCATGAGAGAGAGAGGAAAAAGAGGTCTCTGTGTCTCCCTAGGTTACTGAGGGGTTGCCATCTCTTTCAAAGCAGTCTTTCTCCTCAAATAGCAAATGAAATCTGGGTCCTTAATGACTCCCCTATAAGCTAATCAACATTTAAAAACACTTTCTTCCCAGAGTGTATTCTTTCTAAAGATGAAAACTAAAGTACACATGCGTATTAATAAAGCTCTTACAACAGTAATTAATTTTCCTTGTATCAGGTCTGCTCTCCCTTGCAATGGAAATGTCTACCAGCCAAATAATGTCGCACATGAAGAATGGACAATGTTTTCCAACCACATTATGGTATCCATATGGTCTCACTGCCTGCTTGTCATGCTGTCCCCCTTATCAGCTTGTGAGTGTTAAAAACCTAGATTGGACGGTTTAGTGTTTTTTACTCTTTAACCTCTCTTGTCTTTGCTTCCTCAACCATTGGCATAGAAAATGTGCACAGTCAGTTGTTGAATGAGTTAATGAATAAGCATCCCTCACTGCTGTTTTCTGTCACAGTTTTAAAAGCAGGAGTATTGATATTACCCTCCCCCTGCCCAGCTATAGAACCTCATCTTGTTTTCCCCATTTTCCCTTTTCATAGTGTCCAGCTATCCCAGTCTCTAGTGCCCTTCTCCCCATTCATGTGTGTAAATGTGCATAATGATAGTTGTTATAGAACAGGGAGGGGTGTGGAGGAGTGGAAATGTTCTGAAGACAGAGCTTGTGCATGAAATTCTCAAAAACTAAAAAAATAATAAACAAAGAAATTCTTTTAAAAATATTTCTAAGCAGGAGTATTTAATGCGTAGGTTTAAGATAGAAGTGGCAGAAAGCCTCAATATTGCTTTACAGACTCTGATGAACTCCCCTGTAAATCATATGGTCATAGCTACTGACATATGAAAAGAATCAGGACTCGCTGAAGCTCATTGACACTGAACCAACAATCATGGAGCTGGCATGGGGCTAACCCTCTGCACCTTAGTTATAGGTGTGTAGCTTGGTGGTTTTGGAGGAATCCTAACAGAAGGACTGGGTGCTGTTTTGACACTTTTGCCTGTTTGGGAGACCCCTTTCTTCCTACTGGGTTGCCTTGTCCAGCCTTAATATAAAGAGAGGTGCCTAGTCTTATTATAACTTGCTTTGACATGTTGGTTGATATCCCTGGGGAGCCTGCTTTTTTCTGAAGGAAAAAGGAGGGGCAGTGGATGAGGAGGGGGAGGTAGGGGGGAGAGGGACTAGGTGGAGAGAGTGGAGGGTAAAGTGTGGTCAGGACCTAATATATGATAGAATAAATAAATATTAAAAATAAACTAAACAAAAAATCCTGGAGGGCAGAAAGATGGTTCAGCAGGTTAGGAACTTGCAATCAAGCCTGACAACTTGAGTTCAATCCCTGGAAGTCATGCAGCGTTAAGGAGAGACTTATGGGAAGCTGTCCTCTGACATCCACCTGTGAAGATGCTGAACAAAATTTTTAAATGCTTTTGAAAGAATGCCAAAGAATAAATTGACACTATACCTGAGCCTACTCTTGACCTTCACCCAAGTGTGTTTGATTCATTGATTTTATTGGTTTTATTTTGATTTTTGCTCTTAATTCATCCCTACTGTAGGTGAAGCCAATCTAGACGACATCTAATAGCAAAGCATAGAATTCAGATCAATTTGCCTACAGCTTAAACATCTGCTCATCATTTTAAATGAGGGGAAATAAAACCAGTACATTTGAGTCCATGACCCTAATCGAGTGTGCTACTTCTAGAAACTGGAAAGCCGTGACCACTCATCATTATAAGTAAAGTTTTAAGGGAACACAGCCACACATCTGGTTCTGTGTTGTCTGCTTTCAGAGCATAACCAAGTAGCTGTAACAGAGAACACATCACCCACGGAACTGAAATATTTACTGGCCTTTTTACAAAAGACAAAAAATGAAAATCAATTTTAAAAAACATTGCTGACTCCTATTCTCTCTGAATGATCATATGACAAGCAGTACAGAGAATGGACTACTCAGTCAACAAGCAGGTAATAGTGCACTGAGCTCTAATCACTGTCAGGGACTGGGAATTAGAAGATCACAGAGGTCCAGAGTAGTGTTCTTCTGGAACATACTCTCAGCAACAAGGGAAAGGACAGATTTTCATACGACAAAGTAAACACAGACAAACTTCAAATCTTAGTGTCATAGCAAAAAGCCACCAAGCATAGCAGGGCGATCGGAGACAGACTGCTCTGGCTTTCACAGAAGTAATTATGTGTTTTCTAGAAAACTGGAAGGCTGTCGTTGCTCTCAGCTGGAAAATTGCTAACTCAACTAACAAACATTAGATGGAAAGGATAAAGACTCATAACTCTGTAAGTAATAGGAACTAGAAAGTAAGATTCTGAGTGAGGTAACTCAGACCCAAAAGGACATGCATGGCATGTACTCACTAATAAGTGGATATTAGCCAATAAAGTACAGAATACCCAGGATACAATCCATAGAACTCAAGAAGGTTAACAAACTGAAGGGCCCAAGTGAGGATGCCTCAATCCCACTTGGGAGGGAGAAGAAAACAATCATAGGAGTGGGGAGGGTAGAGGGAGGGAGGTACCTGGGTAGGAAAAGGGACAGGGATGGGAAGAGGGGAACATGATCAGATATTGGGGGGAGACAGGACTGAAGTCTGGAGGGGCAGCAGAAAGAATGGAAACAGGCAACCTCAGGAGGTAGGAGGTAAGAGGTGGGGGGGACCCTCTAGAATGTACCAAAGACCTAGGAGGTGAGAGACTCTCAGGACTCAAAGGGAGGGACCTTAGCTAAAATGCCCTTCAGTGGGGAGAGGGACCTTGTAGAGACCTTGGAGAATGACAGGGCCTCAAGTGGAGGGATGGGGTTGCCATCCCAGTCAAAAAAACCCTCTGACCCATAATTGCTCCTGTCTAAATGAACTGCAGGGACAAAAATGGAGAAGAGCCTGAGGAAAAGGAGATCAAGTGACAGGCTCAAATTGGGATCCATCTCAGGGGGAGGCTTCAAGGCCTGACACTATCACTGAGGCTATGTTGTCCTTACAGACAGGAGCCTAGCATGGCTGTCCTCCAAGAGGCCCAACAAGCAGCTGACTGAGACAAACACAGATAGTTACACTGAACCAATGGACTGAAGTCAGGAACCCCTGGGGTTGAGTTAGAGAATGGCTGGAAGGAGCTGAGGAGGAGGGCTGCCCTACAGGAGGACCAGCTGTCTCAATTAACCTGAACCCCCTGCAACTCTCAGACACTGAACTAACAACCAGGCAGCATACAGAAGCTGATAGGAAACCCCCAACACATATACAGCAGAGGACTGCCAGGTCTGGGACTCAGTCAGAGAAGATGCACCTAACCCTCAAGAGACTGGTGGCCCTAGGGTGTGGGGAGACCTGGCTGACAAGTTGTGGGGAGACCTGGCTGACAGGTTGTGGGGGATGGGAGTGTGGGGACATCCTCTTGGAGATGTGGGAGGAGGAGAAATGGGATGAGGAACTGTCAGAGGGCAGAAGGGGAGGGGGATAACAACTAGACTGTAAAAAAAAGATTAAAGATAATAAACAAAGATATTGTGAACATATTTATTTATACACAGATATGCATATTGATTTGTCTAATGTTCATCAATATTCTGAGTCAAGACAATTATCCTTGCTTTACATGTAAAAAAATTGAAATAGAGAGAAGTGAAGCAACTTGCACAAGTCATACAACTAGTAATCAGGAGGTTAGAGAATTAATCTCTGGGCCAGAGAAGATGGCTCCATGGCTGAGGGTACTTGCTGCCAGTCCTGATGATCTGAGTTCTCTCTCCAAGACCCATATGGTGGAAGGAGACAACCAACTCCTGCAAGCAGTCTTTTGACTTCTACACATGTACTGTGTGGCAAGGGTACTCCATTCCATATGATCATTCATTCATTCATTCATTCAGTATTAACTTCAAAAATTCTTAAAAGGAAAATCAGTCTGTATGGTCTGGCTTTGGAGTCTGAGAGGTCAAGGCCAGTGTTGACTACTGGAGTTTGGATCTTAGCACCCACAGAAAACCTGGGCATGGACCCCAGCACCAAGGAGGTGATTGCTAGGGCTTGCTGGCTGCCAGCATAGCTCCAGACTCTGTGAAAAACCCTACAAAGGAATAAGGTGAAAAGCAACAATAAAGGGCACTATAGACACTCAGTGGCACATACACCCTCCGAACACATACATAAACGACATCCATAGAAACCTTAATGCTATGGCTGGCGTTACCCAAGAGATCAAGGCCAAAACTCTTCATATTATGTCAAAAATCACATAATCATCTCTCCCACTCCAGTATTAAAGGATTTAGTTGGCATTTACATGTACCGAACAGTAAGAATCACAAGGAATAATTGAAGACACTTTTTCATTCACTCCACAAATAATAGGCGACTGCACTGTACCAATCTGTATTCCAGGCTCTTGGAAGAAAGTACTGAACAAAAGAGACAAAACCCCTGCTCTCACAATGCCTGTGTCCTCATAGAAGGCAATAATAATAGGTGGGAAAGTCAGAATATTCCATATATAATCCATGTGACCTGCCTCCTTCGACCCACCCAGCTCTCATTAGCCCTATTGCACAGATGAAAAAATTCAGACTTAGAGAGGTTATGTACTCACCCAAAATCATTGTTCCTAAGTGGCAGAGACCTGGTCTGCTTCCTTGCAAAGTCTCTATGGAAGAACTCGATAACTCCCAGACTAGCTCGTAGTTATAGACAACAACTGGCTTAACGGAGCCTTTCAGTGCTGCACAGTTTTCTTCTGAAGTGAATCAACTGCTATGGTAAGAACTCATTCTGGAGATAGCCTATCAGAAACCTGGAACCAACAGGCCGGAACACAAAGGTTCTTATGGAAGCGATGAGCCCTTTGCCTGTAGAAAGGAGTGACAAAGGAGATTTTTGAGATTGATAGTCCCCCAAAAATGCCAAGATTGAGATTCTAAAAGAAAGAATCATCCTGAAGACTGTTCTGACCTGAGAAAATGGCAACCTCAGGACAGCTAGCTCTAAAGAAGAGGATAGCTAAAACGTTGTTGTACCTTAGGCCTTGAGTTTAAAGTCATCTAAGAATGTATTTGTTACCCAAGGTAACAAATCAAACCTTGTTTGATACCCTTGTTTGGTAACCTTGTTTGAACACCCTGTCACCCAGATCCTGAAAGAATGTGCCACAAGGCAGGCAGGATTTTTAATGGCAAAACTGTACAAGAGTTCAGAGTCAAATCATTCAGTGATTGCCACCCAAATATGTGACTTTCCAACAATTCAGTGGGACCTTCAGACACAATGTCTAGAAAACTTGAGCAAACTTGCCTATCCCTAAGTTCATTGTTTAGGCTTCTCAAACTTGTGTTCATGTAGCTAAAGTCTGTATACTAGTGTAGCAGTTTTCAATAGTTCATCTCAATCACTGCCTAATTGTTTTAACAGTTGAATGTTCTACAGTGTTCTCAGCTTGATGGGTAGCTGCTAGGATTTGGCTCTGCCAAGGGTGGTGAAGGGAAAAAGAATTCATGGTTGAACCTAAGCTAGGATCTACACAGGTCTAAGTTTTTTTGACTTCACTGAGATGTCCCAAACACTTGTATTAGAGCTTTCCATGGTCAACTAGGGGAGCACTATGCTTGTTCCATGGGACAGATAAATAATCGAATGTCCAGAAAAGATAGACAAAGCTACCAGAGAAATCCAGAATAGCAACTTACCTATAAACAGTTCCCTTCAGGATGGGCTCCTAAGTTGGGAATTGAGGAAATGCAGTCTGCATTGAGTGTTTTACAGGGCCATCAGATATAAAGGGCAAAGCTATATTCTATTAAATTCTCCTGTCTTAAAATGTTTCTATGTCTTGAAACCCCTCTAAGAATTCACTGTCTTCACTTCCATAAACACTACTCCTGGTCAAATCTGACCTCTTTATTCATCATTACACCAAGAAAGTTATGGAACCACTTCAACAACAATCTTTGTTATGACAAATACAATAAGCACTTTGGAATCATCAGATTACCATAACTGTCAGTGGCATTAGAGGCCACTGCTTAGTTAATTCTTGAAATGCTCTCCCTTCTTGGTATCTAGAATACTATACTTTGTGGTTTTTTTTTTTTTTTTTTTTTTTTTTTTTTTTCTCTCAGTGTCTTCAAGGCTCTTCTACAGGATCTCTAACTGTGATCCTCAGGTTAGAAATCTGTGCCTGACCCCATCTTGCAAATGGACTAATAAGGATGAGAATGTTAATTGTCTTACAATAGCCGTTACAGGGTGAAACATAAAGAAGATGAGCACATTTTCTCTCCGGTGACTGTCTAAGGCAGGACCAGCCAGGGGCACACAGGCCTCAGAAGAGGCAGA
>NC_045030.1:60700855-60708286 GCF_008632895.1 Mastomys coucha | reverse complement strand
TCCAGCCAGAGACAGCAAGAACATCTAACACCAGAGATTACCAGATGATGAAAGGCAAACGCAAGAATCTTACCAATAGAAACCGAGACTGTTTGGCATCATCAGAACCCAGTACTCCCACCACAGCAAGTCCTGGATACCCCAACACACTGGAAAAGTAAGATTTCAATTTAAATCATATCTCATGATGCTGATACAAGACTTTAAGAAGGACATAACTCCCTTAAAGAAATACAGGAGAACACAGGTAAACAGGTACAAGCCCTTAAAGAGGAAACACAAAAATCCCTTAAAGAATTACAGGAAAACACAACCAAACATGTGAAGGAATTGAACAAAACCATCAAAGATCTAAAAATGGAAGTAAAAACAATAAAGAAATCACAAAGGGAGACAACTCTGGAGATAGAAACCTAGGAAAGAGGTTAGGAGTCATAGATGCAAGCATCACCAATAGAATACAAGAGATAGAAGAGAGCATCTCAGGTGCAGAAGATACCATAGAAAACACTGACACAACAGTCAAAGAAAATGCAAAAAGCAAAAAGGTCCTAACCCAAAATATCCAGGAAATCCAGGATGCAATGAGAAGACCAAGCCTAAGGAAAATAAGTATAGAGGGGAGTGAAGATTCCCTACTTAAAGGGCCAGTAAATATCTTCAACAAAATTATAGAAGAAAACTTCCCTGACCTAAAGAAAGAGATGCCCATGAACATACAAGAAATCTACAGAACTCCAAGTAGACTGGACCAGAAAAGAAATTCCTCCTGTCACATAATAATTAAAACACCTAATGCACTAAACAAAGAAAGAATATTAAAAGTAGTAAGGGAAAAGGTCAAGTAATATATAAAGGCAGACATATCAGACTTCTTGTCAGAGACTATGAAAGCCAGAAGATCCTGGGCTGATGTCATACAGATCTTAAGAGAACACAAATGCCAGCCCAGGCTACTACACCCAGCAAAACCCTCAATTACCATAGATGGAGAAACCAAGGTATTCCATGACAAAACCAAATTTGCACCACATCTTTCCACAAATCCAGCCCTTCAAAGGATAATAAATGGAAAAATCCAGCACAAGGACAGAAATTATATCCTAGAAAAAACAAGAAAATAATTATTCAACAAAACTAAAAGAAGGTAGCCACATGAACAGAATTCCAACTCTAACAACAAAAATAACAGGAAGTAACCCTTTCTCCGAAAAAAAAAACAATAAATAAATAAATAAATAACAAGACACAGCAATTACTTTTCCCTAACATCTCTTAACATGAATGGATTCAATTCCCTATTAAAAAGACATAGACTAACAGACTGCTTTAAACAGGACCCAGCATTTTGCTGCATACAGGAAATCCACCTCAGTGACAATGACAGACACTACCTAAGAGTAAAAGGCTGGAAAACAATTCTCCAAGCCAATGGCCCCAAGAAACAAGCTGGAGTATCCATTCTAATATCAAATAAAATCAACTTTCACCCTAAAGTGATCAAAAAGATAAGGAGGGACACTTCATATTCATCAAAGGTAAAATCTCCCAAGATAAACTCTCAATTCTGAACCTCTATGCTCCAAATGCAAAGGCATCCACATTCATAAAAGAAACTTTACTAAAGTTCAAAGCACACATTACACAACACACAATAGTAGTGGGAGACTTCAACACCCCACTCTAGAGCTAGAGAAAGGACCCAAGGAACTGAAGGGTTTGCAGCCCCTTAGGACAAACAACAATATGAACTAACTAGTACCCTCAGATCTCCCAGGGACTAAACCACCAACCACCAAGAGTACACATGGAGGGACTCATGGATCCAGCTGCATATGTAGCAGAGGATGGCCTAGTCGGTCATCAAGGGCAGGAGAGGCCTTTGGTCCTGTGCAGGTCCCAGTGTAGGAGAACGCCAGGGCCAGGAAGAGGGGGAGCATGGGTTGATGATCAGGAGGAGCGGGGAGGGAATAGGGGGGTTTTCAGAGGGGAAAGCAGGAAAAGGAAGAACATTTGAGATGTAAATAAAGAAAATATTTAATAAAAAGTAGAGAATGAACAGTTCCTAAAAGGTGGGTATGTGTCAGTACATTTTCTCCGTTAGTTTGCCAAGGCCTTTAAATATTCCAGACATAATAATCACAGTACATAAAGATGGTCCTCTATTGTGCTCCATTAGCAGTTGCTTGGAATTTTAAAAATAGATCTTTTTTAGTATGGGAAGACTCTATACTTTTATTGAAAAATTGGTTACCTGGGCCACACACATTTTCTTCCCTTCGTCTGAAACAGCAATCTTGTATGCTATGACTCAGTGAGGTCCTCTTACATAAGGACATAATAGATAGGGTACCAAACTACTGGAAGAAATGCAGGGTGTAGCAGCAGCTCTCTTTCGTCCACAGGACCTTGTGATGTTATTTAGGTAACTCTGCTCAAGGAAACAGCTGTTTGCCATGTAAATGTAGACCATCTCCTTCCCCAGCCTTTTAGATATATAGTTTGTGTAGGAAAGCTTGTGTTCATGCAAGGGAAACTTTAGCTAGCTATCATTCCTGGGGATATAATCAGAGCAATTACAGGAACTTGATGATTAGTATCGCTTCTATAACTGATGTCAGTTGCCACAGTGAACTTTGAAGTACAAATAACCTTTCTTGTAGAATAACTTCAGCTTTGGGGGGTTGTGAGTACATTGGCCTCTCTAACATTGGTCACTTTGAAGACACTAAAGCAACACTTTAAAAGAGGAATTGGGAATAAAGCTATGAGGAGCATAATTAAATGATAATGAGACAATCAGGCTCTGCAGACCTTAAATACATTATCTTAATCTTTAAACCATACTTATAAGATAGATACCGCTTACTATATCTGTATAATAAAAGAACAAATTAAAGCACCAAGAAATTAAATAAATGGGTTGAGGTCACATGACTAATACATGGGAGATGAAATCCAAATTCAGATCTGTTTTAATCACACCCTCCCTATAAGTCCTTCACTTTGTTAACCTGTGAGAAAGAAAAAGGAAGAGATTTAAATGGATAAAATATGAATGATTACATTAAAGTACCTAAGATAACGACGGTATATCTTCACTTATTTCTCTCTCTCTCTCTCTCTCTCTCTCTCTCTCTCTCTCTCTCTCTCTCCACATATATGTGTGTGTGTGTGTATGTATATATGTATATGTATATATGTATTCATATATTCATATATATATATGAAACCAAGGAGCTCAGGAAAAGATGAAAATCAACTTACCTTCATTGCCCCTATTTAATGCACATTCTCCTGTGCCCTTTTCCAAGAAGAAAATGGTCCAGTTTTCTTGTGACTTTTGTCCTCAGGATTAGATTTTTGAGACTTCAAATCTCATGACTAACAGACAGACCACAGGCTGCTGCCTTAGGACCCTCAAGGGCTGGAGACTAAGAGGAAGAATGAGCCAGGGAATTCAGAAGCAGAGAGGACATACAATTGGGTATACATAACGTACTAATCACTATGGCCCTCACCCAAATGATTGCCACAAGAAATGGCAGACGGCAACTAGAACGGGTTGGGAAACTGACTGGAAGCCAATTAAGAGATTATAAAGTGATCCTTTCAAGCTTAGCCTAGCCTTCTGAGTGCTTCAGTTTTCTGTTGGAGGCCTCTCTCGCTACCTTCCCCTTGGTAACCACACAAATGCAGAAGCATCAGTCTTGGTTTTAATGCTGTTTCTTCATCATGAAAGGCAGCATAGGCAGGTGCACATGTGCGCGCGTGCGTGCGCGCGCACACACACACATACACACACACATACACACACGTCATACACACACACATACCCTGGTCCAGCGATATCAACTCATCTTTCAATGATCAACTTAAAAATCACTTTCCCTGTGAGGTTTTCTTCATCCTCCCCAATTTCAAATTAATCCACTACATCCTCCACATTGTCAAACACTTTACTTGTACATGTCGTAGCATATAAATTGTATTTCAGTGAGACATGTTTCCTGCTGTGTGAGCTTTTTGAGGGTAGTTTTGTTTTTCTCCTGACACACTGGAGATGGACTTTAATCTTTGTTCTATTAATTTGTCTTTGGGTCTTTAGAGACTGACAAATGGACCAGCACCAAGCAAGGTTCTTGATAAATGCTTACTGACTGAATGGATCACTATGCATGGTGAATTCATGAATGAATGGAGGCGACAAAGCATGATGTGAAACATTTAAACCATGGCAAGATTTCTAAAATAATATTTTCTTTACCTCCTTTTTCCTTAAAAAAAGATTTGATGTGGTTTAAAAATACTTGGATTAGGGAAGTTTTGCAGAGGAGAGCAAGTGGGTAATTTTATTGCAACAACTAATCTCTGAGTTTAGGATATCATAAAATACATCTTCCAAGTTCCTCTGATTTTTCACCCTTGGCACAAACACACAACCCTCAGCTAAAACAATAATGCTGCTGAAAGGCTTAAAATACTAACAAACACCGTGTCCCTTTTTCATTATTTCTTTCTCAGTGCTAACTGCTAGAGGACATGGGTGAGAAAAAAAGCCGTCAAGTGGAAATGAAGAGAAGTGTCAAAAAGAAATAAAGTTTCAAGTCAAGAGAGGAAGTAACCTTTGCCCGCTGAGAAAGTAACCTTTGCCCGCTGAGAAAGTAACCTTTGCCAGCTGAGATGTGCTATTACATGAGTCAGCTGTCCTTAAATGGAACAGCCACCAGATTCTAAAGATTTGAAGAGCCTTATTGCAAGACATACAGGAAAGAAATGGGGAGAGACAAGAAGAGACGGAGAGGGAAGCAGGGGGGAGGAAGAAGAGGGAGAGACAGAGAAAGATGAGTTAAGAGACAGGTGAGAAAAGCCAGCAATTCCATCAGAAATGGAAGCTTGGATTGAGAAATCTATGAAAAGAGAAATGATTCTCTTGACTAGCTCTTTTGAACCATGACACACATAGGCCAAGTTAGCTGTGGGCTTGGGATAATGGGAAGCTGAGTCTACTACAAAGAGACTGAATATGGAGGTGTGGCTTGTTCCATGTGCCAAATCATTGGACTGCCTCAGTGTGTGTGACTGTGCATGTGCAAGTGCATGCATGTGTGTGAGTGTGCATGTGTGTGTGTCTGTATCTGTCTGTGTCTGTGTGGGTCTGCATGTATGTCTCTGTGTTTTTGTGTCATGTGTCTGTGTATGTATACGTACTTAGGTTTGTGAGACGATTGCATGGAGCCCAGACTGGTCTTTTAACTCACGGGGAAATTGAGGATGACCTTGAACTCCGTATCTTCCTGCCTCCAACTCCCAAGTACTAAGATTATAGGCATGTACCACCACACCATGCTTAAGAATCATATTTTTAAAGGGAAGAGCGACACTTCAAATACAAACATTAGACTATTACTTTAGTTCCTTGTAAATTACAATAATCATTTGTTTATCAATAGAGAAAACCCTTTCAGAAAATATAGAAGAAACATCTAAATTTTCTATTTGTTAATGAACTTTTCTCATTAAGCTGCTTAAAATCATCCCCCTCCTCCCCAGAAAGACAAGTTACAGCTAACGCTCAAATATTCATCTTCCCTTCTAATTGCTGT
Source organism: Mastomys coucha (assembly GCF_008632895.1). Taxonomy (NCBI): domain Eukaryota; kingdom Metazoa; phylum Chordata; class Mammalia; order Rodentia; family Muridae; genus Mastomys; species Mastomys coucha. Next base: position 60,702,680 of record NC_045030.1, on the reverse strand, counting down.
GTAGGAGTAATTCTGTGATTCTGGAAGGAAACTGCAGGGAATAAATGAACGATTCTCTCATTTGCTATTTGGAAGTTATAAAAATTACAAGACATCATTCCATTCTATTCCCTCATTCCCTTGTCATTGGGAAAGGTTCCAACCTTTCATCATATTAAAAAGCAATTATCAAAATGTTTTATTCCATAATAAGTTTGACTACTAGGAGAGAAGGTATTCAGCAATCAAAATAAGGGGGCTCTTTTTAGCATATAAACAGGTGAGTCAACCCTTCAAACTTGAAAGAAAAAATTGTCAGCGAAAGCTTCCCCAGGAAGCCATCCATTTCAGAGTTTGGTATCTCCATTGCAGTGTTTCAATACTTCCTGCTTCCAGCTATCCTTTTCTGATTGCACTAGCCAGGTTATCGTCTTGATAAGTGGGGTTGAGTTACAATTCCTACAGAGGTGGGCACAGGGTGCTTTTCACCAACATGAGCTGGGCTTTGCTAAAAAGAATTCAGAGTTTGCCTTCCCATGGTCAGTCAACCAATACGTTCCCTCGGAAACCACCACATTGCAGGATGCTGCACTCCTGAGCTGGGCAGAATTACAGAGATTTAAAGCTATACCTCCTAACCTCTCTGTGATAATCCTTAACGTTTGTACAGACTCTTACAATTTACAAAAGAGTTTCCCTCCTATGTTCTCCCTTTTATCCCCACAGTAAGCCAGATGAGCCAGGAACATACATCTTCATCAATTTATAAATAAAAAGCCAAGGCTCAGAGAGACCACGTGCCTGGACTGTAGTCATGAAGTCGGCACAAGAGCAGCAGCAGTCGGAGCAGGTGCCCAGTCCTTTGAGGAAGCGTCCAGTGCTCTTTTACACCCTGCTGCTTCTCCCAGAGCAGCCCGTGTAGAGGTATGCATAGAAGAGACAGAGCAAGACAGTGTTGCATTAACAACACTAAAAGCAGGCTAAGGATATAGGAGGAGATGGGCTAGAGTGTCACTCACGTCCAGAACTGCTAGACTCCTTGGTACCTTTGTGTGACGTAGGCAGGAAAGGTGTCCTGTTTTGATGAATGAAGTCCTGAGGCTGCGTGGAACTCATGGAAACTTTGTATGAAATGGAACGGGTGGAAGATAGGCCACTTCCTCTCACTGGCTGTGGCCTGAACCTACCTGAAGCAAGGCTTGGGTTTCAACACCACTGTTCTCTTCAAATGGGTGTCTTGGTCTTAGGCCTTTCTAACTGAGTACATGCTGGTGTTGAGTTCTGGAACCAGGAGACCTAGGAATAGAGAAAAAAATATAGAGATTCTTTGCAGCTCAGTAGCAAGCATTTTCAACTGGGGCATCTTGGGTATGCAGCCTCCTGGTCTCACTCCCAAAGTATTGCCTCAGAATTTGCATTTTCATGAAATCCCCAAGGGATCGAAGAAGCTACAAACAGAAGGTGAGCAATCACCTCTGAAGTGGCCTGCAGATATGTCCGGCTGGAGAAAGAGACTCTGACTGGAACTCAGGGTACTATCAGTGTTTTTTTTTTTTTCCCCCTTCTGGTTTCCTTCCTTAGGCTGACACTGTTTGAGCTGTCTCTGATTCACTAAGTCCCGCACAGCTTCAGTTCTTGGGGAGGTCACGGCCTAGAGATAATAGAGAACATTCAGACCAACACAAGAACAGTGAAGGTGTATGCAAATTGCTGGGGGAGCACAAAGGAGCAGTGACCAACTATGCCTGATATGTGGGTCGGGTGCTGAAAGATAAAAGACTGCTCCCATACAAAGTGTCCCATCAAGCAAAGGTGCACACCTCCCTTACAGAACTGTGGAGCTTGT
>NC_045030.1:60685087-60692671 GCF_008632895.1 Mastomys coucha | reverse complement strand
GCCCCAGTGTAGGGGAATGCCAGGGCCAGAAAGTGGGAGAGGGCGGGGTGGCAGACATGGGGAGGGGGCAGGCAACAGGGGTTTGTTTTTGTTTGTTTTTTTTGTTTTTTGGAGGGGAAGCTAGGAATGGAGAAATTCGCATGTAAATAATGAAAATATCTAAAATTAAAAAAAAAGAGAGATAAATAACAGGTGTGCACACTAACTAGGGGAGTGGAAACATCTTACAATTTCCCCCAAAATAACATGTTACATTTGGTTATGGCTAGGGAAGAAGCTAAAAAAATCTAGTGTAATACTAGTATTTCCTATCTGAAAGGAAAATGAAACAAAAAAGTTAGAAACATTTTAAAAACACACCTGTGTTAAACATGAATAATCTTTAACAATGAGCTGGGCCAAACCTGCAATCAAGTCTATTCTCTCTAAATGGGCTGATTGGAGGCCACTGAAAAAGGCTGTTTTCTGCTTTTTTTTTCCAGCACACTGTAGGGTTCCATTTTACTTTGGGTTAGAGAATGGACATTTTCCTTTTACAAATATGTATTGTCCAGAATAAGGCAATAGTTCCCTGAAAGAAATGCATTCATTAACCCTATCGCTTACAGTCTACAAAAGAGTTTCGGAGAGGGACAGACTAAGCAGGTTGCAGGCCAACAAACCAGGGACCCAGTGGGGCTTATCTGGCTGGGTTCTGTTGATGCAGCAAAACCCATTACAGCATGTTTACTTCAGGGCCTCTGGCTATTAAGTTGTGCAGAGTGAATGGCTTGTAACCCGAAACTGCTGTAAGCTGAATCTAGATGACATTTTCTATAATATAAGGAAACATTTTAGAAACGTAAGTTAGATTCGTTTCCTGGGCAAAAAATAAAAATAAATAAATAAAAAGTTGCTGCGAATCCAAGGAAGATAATAGAATCCATTGGGGTCAAAATCAGTGGAACTGGTGAGGGCTGGGAGGGGTAAGGCATGTCTAAAATGTGACCCAAAGACAATCGAAAATATTAAATGTACTTGGAACATTATGATATTACCTCTGTAGTTTTAAAAGAAATTCAATGTGTAGTTCTTGAAGATGAGCTTTGTAGGTAACAGTATTCTGTGATAAAATGTCAAGAAAGCCGGACATGCCTGATAGAGGGCCTGCACCAAGCCCTCGGAACACCAGATAGATGAGACTAATGCTTCTGTTCATGTTTCAGGACTGAAGAACTAATAGAATGTGCAGAGCCAGAGAATTGGCAGCCTCGAATGACTCACAGACTTCCAGTTTGGCCCAAGGAAGGGAAGACAGTGAGTTAGAACCTGAGCACATCCAGCCTCAGTGCCACTGATGTGCAGATGTCCAACTACAGATCCAAGTGCAAGACTGGAATCCAATGGAGATGGTGATGTTATGAGCATATTATTAATGAAAGCCAAAGAAGTGACTTTTCTCTTCCCAGGAGAAGAGAGTAAGACAAAGAATGAGAAGAGAACCCTGGGAAAAGCCAACAAGAACTAGCCAGCTACTGAAAGGTAGGGTATTCAAAGTTGTTACACTTTTTTCAATGCTACAAGGGGTTGTAGAGGGTACTGACTTAAAGGACATCACAAGTGTTAAGGTTATATTGTGCTTGCTCTAAATTACTCCATTCTGTGGAAAACAATAGTTTTTCATGCTTTGTCTTCTCCTCGGAGACACCATTTTACGAATAGCATTTGGAGCCATTCGGAGGTTAAAGGGTGACTTTGTACCTTAGTGGATACATAAACAGTGCCATCTGCTTGGTCCTACCCATGAGGCAGAGAATGATAATAACTAACTCTGAAAAGTAGAAAGAGTGCCAGTCTAAAATTTCTCAACTACCCTACAAATTCAATTATTATATATAGTAAAATTATATCTGGAAAATCAGGTATGCAATTTGTAAAAAGCTTATCAGAGACTGAGAATTGGGTGTAAGTCTTCACCTGGCCCCTGTAACAGTGACTGCCTACAAGGACTGTTACCTGACCACCTGGTGACTGTATTAAGGGACAGGCCACTTGACAGCTCTTCACTGTCCTAGGGGTCTCAACTGAGGATTTGTCCTTTCTGTTGGCCTCACAAATTGTTGTCTATCTATCTCTTCCTTGGAAGTTTAAATTAAAAAGCTTTAGTCTTTGCTTGCTATGTTTGGTTGATATCCCTGGGCGGTCTGTCTTTTCTAAAGGGAAACAGAGGAGAAGCAGATCTAGGGGGAGGGGAGGTAGGTAGAGAGACTGGGAAGAGTAGAGAGAAGAGAAAGTGCAGTCCAGCCATAATGTATAAGAAAATAATTTTTTTGTGGAGCAATTTGAAAAAATTTATTTTTCCATTTTAATTAATTCACTTTACATCCTGACTTCAGATACTCTTTCCTCCCAGTTCCCCCTCACATGACCCCTCCCCTTATCCTCTGAGAAGGGGGAGCCTCCCTCTCTGTGTATCACCCCATCTTGGTACATCAAGTCACTGCAGGACTAGGTACATCCTCTCCCACTGAGGCCAGCCAAGACTGCCCTGTGAGGGGGACAGGATCCACAGTCAGTCAACAGAGTCAGGGTCAGCTCCCACTCCGGTTGTTGGGGGACCCAAATAAAGACCGAGCTGCACTACAGGTGTATATGTGTGGAGAATCTAGATCCAGCCCTTGGATGCTCTTTGGTGGTGGTTCAGTCTTTGGGAGTCCCCAAGGATCAAGGTTACTTGACTCTATTTATTGAGAAGAATAAATATAAATTTCAAAAATAATTTTAAAAGAAAAACAATATAATTAACTAAGTAAGAAAGAGAGAGAGAGCAAGAGAGAGAGAGAGAGAGAGAGAGAAAGAGAGAGAGAGAGAGAGAGAGAGAGAGAGAGAGAGAGAGAGAGAGAGAGAGAGAGAGAGAGAGAGAGAGAGGAAGGAAGGAAGGAAGGAAGGAAGGAAGGAAGGAAGGAAGGAAGAAAGAGTCTGTAGTGGTTCGAATGGGTTTGGTCTCCAAAGATTCATGTGTTTGAATATGCTTGGCCCAAGGAGTGGCACTATTAGGAGGTATGGCCTAGTTGGAGGAAATGTGTCACTGTCAGGTGGGCTTTGAGACCCTCCTCCTTGCTGTCTGGAAGCTAATCTTCTCCTGTTTACCTTCTGAACCAGATGTAGAACTCTCAGCTCTTCCAATGCTATGCCTGTCTGGATAATGCCATGATGATAATGAACTGAACCTTAGAACTTGTAAGCTAGCCTGGATTAAATGTTGTCTTTATAAAAGTTGCTTTGGTCATGGTATCTGTTCACAGCAGTAAAACCCTAACTTAGACAGAAGTTGGTACCAGGGACTAGAGTATTGCTGTGATAGGCCTAACTATGCTTTCGTTTGGAAGAATGTGGATTTTTGGGACTTTGAAAAGCAGTGGAATGATTTAAGTGAGGCTTAATGGGCCATCCTAGCAGGAATGTGGAAGACATTGGTTCTGAGGCGGGATTTGAACTATGCAGACCTGGCCCAAGAAGTTTCAATGAAGAAGAATTTCAGTATGTGGCCTAGAGACTGTGTTGTGGTATTTCGGTGAAGAATGGGGCTGCTTTTTGTCCTTGTCTGAAGAGTCTGCCTGAGGCTAACGTAAAGAGACTTATATTAATTGCACTGACAAAGGAAGTCTCAAAAAGCCCAGTAGAGATTTTGTTCCCTGGTTAAGTCTCAAGAAGAGTTTTAAACAAATGGAGCAAGCTTAGAAAGGAAACCTAGAAAATGTATGTTTCAAGTATTAAAGGGGCAGCAGGAAGTAGAATGGAACTGAATCCTATGTTCAAGGAAATAAAGAGATTAAGGTAATGATAACATCCATGCAAGATCCCAGCCTGCTAAGCTTACTGTTTATACTTTTGCAGTTGAACAAAAGACTTGGCTATTATTTTCAGTTGTTCATTTCATTTGGACTTTTCATCTGAAATGAACTACAATGCAGGAATGGAGAGCACAACTGTGATCCAGATCTTGAGGCTGGAAGACACAGGCTTTAGATCAGGATCTTGAGGGACAGTGCCCATGAAAAGCTAAGGCCAAGACATAGTGGTATATACCTTCAATCCCAGGAGACAGAGACATGCAGATCTCTGAGTTCAAGGCCAGCCTGGTTCAGAGCAAGTTCCAAATAGAGGAAAGCTTAAGTCCAGGTCTGTTGATACACACCTTTAATCCCAGAATTAAGGAGACTCAGAAGAACTGCAGATCTCTGAGTTCAAGGTCAGTTTACAGAGCAAGTTCCAGGACTGCCAAATGTAGTCAGTGGAGGAATTGGAAAACAGGAAGCTGGTGATAATATTAGAACAAGGGAGCCATGTTCCAGCCCCAGCAAGTAGCAGATCTTGGCAGCCTCAGCCATGTGTCTCTGGTTTTAGAGTCCAGAATAGAAGGGACTACTGGGACAATTGATGCTGGTTAGCTGGAGCTAAGAAATTAGCAGTGATTAAGAAGAGACCAGCATCACTGAGGTGAAATCTTCTGGGAGATGTTTTCTAAGAGCACAAAGAAGCTGTGTTCCAGAGATAGGAAAGGTTGTACCTCATTGTCTTAGTTAGGGTTTTACTGCTGTGAACAGACACCATGACCAAGGCAACTCTTGTAAGGACAACATTTAATTGGGGCTGGCTTACAGGTTCACAGGTTCAGTCCATTATCATCAAGGCAGGAACACAGCAGTATCCAGGCAGGCACGGTGACAGAGGAGCTGAGAGTTCTACATCTTCATCTGAAGGAGGCTAGAGGAATACTGACTTCCAGGCAGCTAGGATGAGGTTCTTATAACCCACACCCACAGTGACATACCTACTCCAACAGGGCCACACCCACTAATAGTACCACTCCCTGGGCCAAGCATATACAAACCATCACACTCATGGTGCAGCTGTACTTGGTAATGTGTAAGAGTCACCCAGGTGGTACTGGTTTTGAAGGCATGAAGGGGTCATGAAGAGCAGCTGAGGCTCAGCACTGTGAGAGGTCATGGAAAGCCATTGGTGAAAGTGCAGTCTCAGTTGCAGTTGATGGCCCAGGACTTGAAGGGGTCAAGCAAAGGGTTTAAGGCTTGGCACCATGAAGAGAACCTATGAGAGGCTATCAGTGAAGTCTAGTTGCAACATATTGGAGATGCCAGTACCATGGGATGATCACGAAGAACAGCAGCAGTAGTGGAGTGGAGTTGAGTGGAGTCAACCAAACAATTAAGAGATAAGAGAAAGGTAATGTTTATATGAGGGAAAGACATGAAAGTTTATGACCTATCACAGTCTGGTGATATGCTTTCTAGTGCACATGCCTGTCCCACTTAGAGAGATTGTTTTAGTGAAGCTACATCCTATGCTTCTCTCCGGTAGGTACAGATAGCTACTGTATTCCAGGAAACACGGACTCGATAAGCATAGCAGATGTACCCTTGGAGGCCATGACTGAAATGTGGTTTGATGCACACTACAGCAAAACTTAGTCTAAGAAGGTTGTTGTTGTTGCTCTCCCATGATGAATAATTTCTTGGTCTAAGACAATATAGTCTGTATATTTTTACGCATTAGCATTGAAATATATTTTGAATTGCTGTCTAGGCATTATAAAATAATTACCATTTATTGTGCATCTACTGTGTCATACACGTATATATAATAGCATTCAAAATCTTTATTGAATAAGTTTTCATTTTTTCCATAACCTGAAGAGATAGGCAATACTAGCAATGCCTTTGAATAGAGGAAGAAATGGAAGCTTCATCTTACAGCTATTTTCCAGTTATGTCTTCCTATTCATAGCAACAGCCATTAAAGAATTGCCTTGACTTCCTCTCATGGCTTCTGTCTTAAAGTCATGCCAGTGTGTCTCTTGTCTCTACCACTGAATAAAACTTGCTTTAGCTGTGTTGCCATTCTCCATCCATAGGGCCATTCTTAGTCATAATCTTCCTTGGCTGAACTGCAGCACTTAAGAGAAGGAATCATTCTCTCTTTCTTAACATATTTTCTTTCTTTAGTTTAAAAGACACACACACACACACACACACACACACACACACACTGTTTCCATTGTCTATGATCAGCTTTGCTGATCATGCCTGGTCTCCTTTTCATCCTTCCTGAGTAGTTGGACCTTCTCTATTTCTACCACTCTTCAAGTAGCCGCATCTTGTCTCATCACTTTGTAAGCCATCCGTATACCTACAATTCCCTCATTTATATTCCAGACAAAACTTTACCCTTGAATTTGAAACTTGGGTATCTAACTATCTGTTCATCATTTCCATGGGTCTTCCTACCAGACATGTCCGAAACACTTCTATGATCTTGCTCCATATTTAAAATCTAAAACAAGTTGTATACATATAGCATAACATTGCTTGGCATCAATTGTAAATTAATAAATTATGCAATTACAATTTATATCGTAGATAGGAAGCATCTTCATCTTGATTGTTGAGGATGAACCCTTGAGGTCATTACATACAGTCTTAGCCAACAAGCCTAGAAGTAATCCCTCACCTTGGAGTAATTTTTTTCTTTTTTTTTTTTTTAAGTTCTTTGAAAATTTTGTACAATGAGTTTTAACCATCTTCATCACTCTCTTATTTCCTCCAAGATCCATCAAAATTCCTTTGTGTTTCCTGGATTCATTCATGAATGTGTGGCCTTCCACTGAGTGTGCTCAACCCACCAGTGGCAATATTCTTAAAGAAAATTGATTCTCATTCTCTCAGCAACTATGAATTACTAATAATTCATCTGTTAGAGGTGAGACTTCATGCCCAGCTCCCTTCTCCATGCTGGGAGTTAGTCTGGTTTGGGATTGCACTGTGACTGTATGCAGCTGCCCTGTTGTGTTGGGAGGACATTATTTCCTTGAACATTCACCAGTGTTGGTTCTTTCGGTGTTTTTGTTCCCTCTTCCTCAATAATCCTTGAGCCTTGGGAGGAAGAGGTACAATGTGGATATCCTATTTAGGGCTGAGAAGGATGTAGTCTCTTATTCTCCACACCTTGGCCAGTTATGGGTCTCTGCATTAACCATGATCTGCTGGAAATATAAGCTTCTGCTTAGGATCAAGAACTAACACATTTCTCCTTCACCTCTTCATCTCTTGATCTCACCAGTGACACTTCTGTCCACCATGCATAGTCATGTGGTTAGTTTCCTTTCCCCTATCCCAAATGCCACCTTCTCTAAAAGGCCTGTTTACCCCCCATTTAATGCTACAAACTCCTCATGACAACCCTACTTGTAAAAACTCTACATTGCTCAGCTTATACATTAGCTCTTGCCATTTACCACCTGCGGAACACAGCTCATAATCCATGTACTATCTGTAATAATTATGTCATTTGTTTCTTCCTATCAGAATGCAAGCCTCCTGAATGCAGAGACTTTTACACAGTTGCTTCATTTTACTTTGCTGTTCCAAGCACCCAGATTAGTACCTGGCCATATAAAGGCTGATAAGATGGCTAAGTGGGTTAGAGAGCATGTTGCCAAGCCTGACCTCAGTTTGATTCCCAGGGTTTACATGGTGGGAGAATTGATTTCCTCAGATTGTCTTCTGACATTCCCATGATTGCTGT
>NC_045030.1:60678452-60684158 GCF_008632895.1 Mastomys coucha | reverse complement strand
TCCCTTTTCCCCCAGTTCCACTCCTCCTCCATTTCCCTTCAGAAAAGAGCAGGCCTCCCAGGGATATTAGCCAAACATGACACATGACATAACAAGTTATAATAAGACTAGCTACATACCTCTTATCAAGGCTGGACAAGGCAACCCAGTAGGAAAGAAAACAGGTCCCCAAAAGGCAAAGGAGTCATAGACAGCCTCTGCTCCCACAGTTACAGGAGTCTCATGAGAACAGCAAGCTACACAACCACAGCACGTATGCAGAGAACCTAGGACAGACCCATACAGGATTCCTGCTTGTTGCTTCAGCCTCTGTGAGCCCTGTTCTCATGGTGTCCCTGACCCCTCTGGCCCCTACATTCCTTCCTCTTCTTCTTCTATGGAGCTCCCCAAGCTCCACCTCATGTTTGGCTGTGGGTCTCTGCATCTGTTTCTATCAGTTACTTAATGGAACTTCTCTCTGATGACAATTATGCTAGGCTCCAGTCTATGAGTATAGCAGAATATCATTAGGAATCATTTCCTTGTTTGTTTATTTGTTTTGCCAGTTGTGTTTGATTCTATCGTAGGCCTTTGAGCTATCCAGCCTCTGGTTCCTAGCCATCCAGACAGTCAAGTCTCGGTTCTCTCTCACGGCATGGGTCTCAAATTGGACAAGTCATGGGTTGGCCACTTCCACAAGTTCTGTGCCACCTTTACCACAGGACACCTTTCAGGCAGGACAAATTGTAGGTCAAAGGTTTTGTGGCAGGGTTCGTGTCTCAGTACCTCCACTGGAAATCTTGCCTGGTTTCAGCGAGAGGTTCAAGCTCTGTATCCTCCATTATTAGGAGTCTTCGCTAGTGTCACCCTTATAGATTCTAGGGAGTTTCCATTGCACCTAGTTTTCTTTCTTAACCTAGGACCACCATCCCAGACGTAGCACCACCCACAATGGTCTGGGCTCTCTCATATCAATCACTAATTATGAAAATGCCCTACAGCTGAATCTTATGGAGGCATGTTCTTAATTAAGGCTCCCTCCTTTCAGATAACACTAGCTTGTGTAAAGTTGACATAAAGCTGGCCAGGACAGCTATAGTATCTCTCTGAAGGCTTGTTATACAGAGACAGATTAGCATTCAAACCCTAACTTCTGTGATACCAAGACTCATACTTTTGATGATTCCACCCTTCTGTTTTCTATTTCTCAAGGGAGCCCTAGTTCTCAGAAGGTGTGCTGTGCATGAAACCATTTTGTCAGTCAAGAAGGCAAAGTGTTGTTACAACCAAACATTAAGTGATATGTTGATGGCTATTAGCACACTGGTTTGAATAGGTCATTCACTATAATCTAGAGTTCAGATTATTGTAAAGAGATATAGGGCAACATCAAACCAGTTGCCTGGGATGGAGACATGGAAATTGAGTAGTCTGTATTCAGAGGATATGAAGTACCAATTATATTAATTGGATGAGTTCTAAAACTCTACAGCACAACACAGCACATGTATTTTGTTACTAAAATGGTATTGTGATTTTTCAGAAGGTATTAAGAGGGTAGCTCTCAAGTTATATGTCCTTACCATAAACTAGGGGCAGGGGCACAAAAAAACATGCAGGACTCGATATGTCCATTGCTTTGACTGTGGCAATACTATCGCAGATGTTTATATACAAATAGGTAGTTTTCCTTTGCATAGCAATTATACTTCAATAAAGTTGGTATGTTCTCTACAAAACTTAATAAGCATAAAAATGTCACTGAGGTGTATATAGAAAGATTGGATGCTCATGTGACTTATGGGTATAGAACTGAGTATGATTAAGGCAGAAAGTTTAAAGCACAAATTGCAATAGAATGCTGAGGCCTGTTGGACAAACATCAAGCTTTCTAAGGTCCCATGAGGTCTTGCTATAGTAAACTAGGAATGGCATTATTATTATTATTATGACCAACTTGTTAACTGAGCTTTTAAAACCATTCCAGTCACTGACTAAAAGTCTAGCATTCAAAATTGTGGCGCAGATTTAAAAGAATCATTAAGAAAAGTTGACTGCCTATACCTTGTAAATATATCCAGCTAGCTTATGCTAATGATTTTACGTTTAATATGGGAATGTTAAAGTATTTCATCATTGTACTCTACCTGTGGCCACCAGTTTATCATACAGCACTCCATAAATCAACACAATAAAAATAAAACTTTGAACATGGAATACAATAAACTAGCAGGGAAAGAGAGGAGCTCTCAGCTCTGGGTCAGTATTCATGGCTTGAATATGTCCTGAAAGAGCATGCTGTTTCCAGGACTTGATTTCTATTTTTCAAATAACATTAAGGAGGTAGAAACTATAGCATGGAGTTGAGTCTATTTAAGAAGTGAACCAAGCAATAAGCACAAAACCTATGAGGTTTCTCTCAAATCCCCCCAAATGTTCGCAGGGAACAGAGCAATAGACACTTGGCTCTAGTCCAAACATTGCAATTAAATGAGTGACTTTGACTAAGTTGTTTTCCTACTTAGTCCCCAGTTTCTTCGATGGAAAAAAATATGTGGTGAGATGAAAATTAGAACTACCTACCATATAACTGAGTAATCCCAAGCCTGCATATTCATCAACCAGAAATCCAAGCAGCTTGGGAAAGAACTCCATTGCAGCATTGTGTTCATAGCAGCAGTGCTTACAACTGCCAGGACGTGGAAACAACTTGAATATCCAACAACAGACAAAGAAACTATCCTGTATGCACACAGTGGAATGGAGAAGACCGCCATAAATTCTGCCATCCTGATATGACATGGCTACTGCAATCATGACCACAGCAATGGTGACCTCTTGCACAAGATCTGCACAAAAAAAAAAAAACCGACGTGGATGTGGTAGGGAGAACTGGCTGAGGAAAGGAGTCAGCAGGAGTAGAAGGGAGTTAGAAGATGATGAGGGGAGATATGATGAAGACATACATAGTGGAACTGTTTTTGAGAGATTCCCACCCTTTGTAACAACATGGATGCATCTGAATGGTATTATTCAAGAAAAATAAGCCAGATTGCAAGAAAAGCAGTGTGTGATATCATTTACATGCAATATCTGAAAAAATGAAATTTATGAAAATAGGTATTTTAGAAAGTGGGATATAGTGGACCTGGGGTTATGGAAAATGAGAAAGCACTGCTCTAAGGATACACGTTTCCAGGTACAAACTGAATCAATGTTGAAGATCTACTGTACAGCCTAATGATTATAGTTGATGACATCATATTGTGTACTTGAAATTTTCTAACAAGAGTACTTAAGTATGGATCTTGTTGGCTCACACCTTTAATCATTGTACTCTAGAGGCAGAGGCTGGCAGACCTTTGTGAGTTTGAGTTCATCCTGATCTACATAGGGAATTCCAGGTAGCCAGAGCTACATAGTGAGACTTTTACTCAAAGAATGAGGGAGGCCGGGAATGATGGTTTAATGGTTAAGAGTTTTGCTAGAGGCCCTGAGTTTGATCCCCAGCACCCATGTGGAGCAGCTCACAATTACATGTAACACTTGTTACAAGGGGATATGATGCCTCTGGCCTCTTCAAGCATCTGTGCATGGGTGCACATGTACTCATGCACACACACACACACACACACATACACACACACACATTAAATCTTTGAAAGAAATGGATCTTAAGTATCTTTATCACATGAAGAAAGCAACTATGTGGCAATGGAACATTTTAATTGTCTTGATCGAAGCCATGATTTCAAAAATAAATGTATTAAAATGTCATGTTGTGTATATCTTACAGTCAAAGTTTTTTATTATTAATACCACATTAATAAAGCTGAAAAAAATAAGTGCTAGTTGAGGGCCAGCCTATGCCAACCTTCCCATCCTCCTCTAGCCCTGATCCTGTGCCAGGCTATTGTACTTGGTTAAAGATAAAGATGTTGCTTTCAACAAAGTCTACACCAGGCTAGGCAAGTGTTTTGATTCACTTATTTATTTCTGCATTTAGTTAGTGCCTTATGTGCAGAGGGTTGAATTCATCAAACTCAGCTCATAGCACATTTATCATCATTGGTATCTTGTTTAACTTATTTATTCCTGTCATCGCCACACTTAACTCAAATTCTCCTTGCTTTCTCATTAGCAACTCATCTCTCCTGCCTAATGACTATATTGTATCTGCATATGTTCCTACTAAATGGTCATTATCATTTTTTAAGAATGATTTTGAATTTCTATATGTGAGATACTGTTTCCATATATATCATTCCATTTCTTGCTCATTTTTACCCATCATGACATTTTTAAAAATCTATACATACTGCTCTTACAACTAATCCTTTGTTTCCAATTACTGCAAACAACTCCAGAATGTGCATCTACCACACTTCAGGCATCCACTCTTGGTGATGGATGTCAGATTGTCTGCAACTCTCTATCACCATAAATAATGCTGCAATGTGAGGCATTCTGATTTAGAAGAGAGTTGTAGGTGAGAGTATGAGAAGGGAGCTGCTACTGAGCTGTGATGAGAATGATCTGCCAGAGTCTCCTTTGCTCCAATATGCCATAGAGCTTTGGATGGTGGGCTGAAATCCAAATTCCTCAGCTGAGGCGATAATTAGCAGGTGGCCTTGTTTGATACCGTTATTTTAGCATTTTTACTGAATTAGTGTGGTGGTGATGATATGCATGCATGCATGTGTGAGTGCAGATGTGTGTGTAAGAGAGTGTGTGCATGCATGTGACATGTGTGTGCATGTGCATTCATGCACGGGTTTGTGTGTGTGTATATGTTTGTGTGTGTGTATGTGTGTGTGTATGTGTGTGTGTGTGTGTGTGTGTGTGTATGTGTGTGTGTGTGTGTGTTTGAGATAGGCTCCCGCTCTGTAACCCACACTAACCTACAAACTCACTATACAATCTATGCTGGCCTAAAACTCATGGAAATCCTCATGCCTCAGCCTACCTAAGTGCTGGGAATATAGGTGTGAGCCACCACACTAGACTTAACTTGTTATTTGAATCTATTGACATCATGTTCCACATCTGCCCTCGCTTCAGAAAACTGACACCCTACACCCAAGTGTCCAAACAATGGTCTCCACCTTCAAGCAGATATTTAAGGAGGATTGCCAAGTCTGTTTCTCTTTGGGTCTTCTTTGTGTTTTCTCCATGGCAGCTATTTTCAACCTTCTCCATCTTACCACTTCTTCCCCCTTTCTCAGCAGGTTACCCTGCCTCCTACTTTATAGAGAAAATAGAATTTTTCAGATGAGTGCTCTCTGGAATTCTTATTACCAATCTATAAATTTGCCTATATCTACGCCTACCCTTGCCTCCTTCCTTGTTACAATGGGGTGCCTACCTTCTGTGTAAGAGGAATCCAGCCATCTGTGCTGCACACAGCATCAGTATCTTTGTTCTGCTAGCTAAATTCTATCGCTAACAAGATCCAGGCTCTATCTCCACTAACTGCTTCTCTATGACCCTGTGAAATTGTTTGGGTCTCACTGATTTTAATACTATATTTTTTTTAAAGCTGTCTTTGCCAGTCTCATACCTAATACTTTCTACGCCATGTTTTGTTTTGTTTTCTAGAGAGTTTCTCTATGTAATAGCTCTGTCTGTCCTGGACTCACTTTTTAGACCAGGCTGGCGTCAAACTCACGGGCATCCTTCCTCTGCCTCTGCCTCTGCTTCTGCCTCTGCCTCTTTGCCTCTCTACCT
>NC_045030.1:60667063-60677576 GCF_008632895.1 Mastomys coucha | reverse complement strand
CACTGTGGCTTTGGTTGACGTGTATATTACCCATATCTCTGTCCCAATTCCTAACTGGTCTTCTCTGCTACAGACTTACACGGCTGGCTTCCTTCTTAACATGCCTACCTAAGCATCCCTGTGGGATCTCAGAATCCTCTGTGAATAGATTGAATTTGTCTTCTTTTTCAACAACCCTCTTTTAGTTACTTCCACTGTTACTATCTCTAAGAAACTCATTACACTGTATATAATCTTCTTATGAATAAATGTTCAAATTATACAACTTTAAGGTTCCTGATATCAAAATTAAAGCAATACAAAATATACATAACAAAAATTAAAAGCCTCGGTAATTTCTACCTTGAGAGGTAAAAAACTACTAATTATGATGTGCTTATTTACAGATTTCTGTGTGTATATATGTAGATATACATGTATACATGTTTTATTTATACATATACTTTATCGTGTATGCACCATAATGCAAATTTTCTTTTGCAGAAAATACATTATAGATATCTTTGAATTATAAAGCACATTGCTGTAATTTAGTCTTTTGTTGGCCATGTGCTATTATTCTGTGCTAGGAACAGACTGCATCTGAGATTTAATGATCTTTCCTTTTCAGTTTTCATTATCTCAAGGTTGCAGTAAATAACCTTTACCACAAATTTTTGTATCCTTGTGATTAGATACAGTGCTAGATGTGGGATTTCCAACCTAAATCTATATTATACATTGAAGTTTGTGTGTGCACTACTGAGGTATGCTCAGAAATGTTTCCCACCTCTGCTTATTAATTGAGGAACAATTTGTATATGATACAGTAGCTCTTTCAATATGTAAGTCTTCCCCAGAAGTCACAACCATTCTGACTTATTTAATCCTTCACAAGTTTTACCTGTTCAAATGAATGTAATTGTATAAAAATTATTTGGTGTCTAGCTTCTTTGACACTGCCCATTTTGTATTTATTCATATTGCATATTCAGCCATAGTTCATTGTTTACTGCTATGCAATATTCTCTTGTATGGCTATCTCACAAATTGTCCTTTGCCATGAGCTTATTTGAATTGTTTGTCTGTTGGGGCTATTATGAATTTGTGTACAAATATTTTTACAAGTCCATTTTTTTTCATTTCTCTAGGATATGTACATAAGAGTAGAAGTGTTGGGTCATAGGGTACATTTTACTCAATTAGAAACTTCAGACTTTACAAGTAGGCTGAACCTGTTAAATTTTCTGCCTGTTGTATTAATTTGTATTAATTTAAACATCTGATGATGGTGTATGAGACTATCATACACTGTGTCCTCACATCTAATTGTCTACTTCCCAGACAATCGCACAAAAGCTTTATCTGCCTTTTCCAAACTCTTGAACACGGTGTGTGCTCAGTAAATACTTCTCAAATTAGATGAACGATTGAAATGCTCCAGTGAGTTAGGCCTAAAGGCCTCTACCACATGTTTTAAAGAGTTAACATATGCTACTTTGAAGAAATTGTTGCAAATGTAGATATTTTATCACTTCAAGGGCAGTGCCTGCTTCTATGAATAGAACTACGGCTCGTATATGCCACCAGAAACTCCTTTGAGGAACTTAGTATACAACTGGGCACAAAGAAATACCCAAAGCAATCAGCATGCCATGCTTGATTAGATAACAGATTTAAATAATGTCAAACATCACTAGACATTTATCTGAATTTTACCTCTTCCATTTCTAGATTAGAGTCTAGAGGAAGCAAAGTGGAGAGAGAGCAGCTCTCTTCTCCCCCTCCCTCGTTACACAGTCACCAGCCTCATGCTAGGAAATAGTCTGTTGACTCAACACAATCTGATTTGCAAGGTAATATAGGTAAGGGAAATATGGTTCACTCTAATGTATATGCTTCTCTCTCTTCTCCTGAAAGGATCAGTGTTTGAAGATTTTATCTTTACTGGATCTTTATTCTTTCCCTGTAGCTGCAGCTGCTAAAGTATCTATTCTTCTGGGGGTTTGTGGGCTGAGGATTCAAAAACAATCTTTCTTGCATGAACTAGACCTTCATCAAAATTCACTGCAACTGAGATTCATTTCCATTTCGAGTCCCATTGCTACCCACAACCAACTGAGCATGATGGATGAGTTGGATAACAATTTGAAGGCGATAACTATCTAACCATCTATCTACCTTGTTCCCTGATTTGAGTGCTGTCACCCTATTAATGTACTACCTCCTTCAGTCTTGCCTCTTTTCACCTCTAAATAGTGCAGGATGTAAGCAAAAGTCCTCAACTTTATATAACAAACATGAAGTTAATATAGGTAAATCTTAGAAACTCGGAAATATACCAGTCCAAACGTTGTATTCAATTTATATCATAGTTTTCACAGGACTACATATACTCAGGAAACTTCTGTATGTTCCCTGTGCATTTAGACAAGAAGGTATTTTCAGTATTTGAAGTCACTGTTTATTATTGATTTCTTTGGAGCCTGATTGTTGTTGTTGTTGTTGTTGTTGTTGTTGTTGTTTTAATCTCATTTTTTGTCCTAAGGATTGAAGCCAGGGCTTTTTATAACCTATAGCTATGGCATACATCAGCAACAGTTGTTTTTTGTGTTGTTTCTTTCTTTCTTTCTTTCTTTCTTTCTTTCTTTCTTTCTTTCTTTCTTTTTAAGGAAATCTCTTTATGTAGCTTTGGCTGTCCAAGACCTTGCTTTTTAGTCCAGGATAACATGGAACTTATTCTGTTTTGCTGGCATGCAGGCAGAATTTTGAACTTACCCATCTCCTGCCTTATCCTCTCAAGTCCTTGGATTATAGGCCTGCACCACCATGCATTGGCTTGAGTCTGCTTTAACATACAACAAACAAGGCTTGTCTGATGCAGGGCCCTGAGAAGCACCTACCTCCCTCCTTTCTCTGACTCTCAGTTTGGGAGTACTATGCTGTTAGCACAGAGGACGAAAAAGGTATGAAGCGCTCCTCCTAGCTTGCCATCTGCAACAACAGCCTTTCCTAACCCAAGCTGAAGACCTGTAAAAGGATCAGGCATTTACAGAAACTCTTGCTTAATAAGACACCTTTTGGGGCTATCAGGAGAAGAGCTTTAAAAGGTTTGCTTTAGTGTGGACTAGCACAGAGAGCTATGGCAAGGCAGCAACAAAGACAAATAAGCATGCCAAAAATCGCTGAAGATCACCTCTCTCTCTTCCTCCCCCCTTCTCTCTCCCTCTCCCTCCCTCCTTCCTTTCTTCTCATTATGTAACTCTGGCACATTTGAAACTTGCTATATTGACCAGGCTGGCCTTAAATATGTGGCAACCCTCATGTCTCTCTGCCTACCAAATGCAGGATCACAGACTTGAGCCACCCCACTCTGCCAGGATCACCTTTTCTAACGAGCACTCTTCTCTCATATAGCAGCAGGCTTACATTAAGCTCCTCAGCCTGCTCAGTGCCTCCTGCTTCACTTCTGTCTTAGAAAAGCAAATGAGGACATGAATGAGACCTCCGAGTGGTCTGGAAAGACACTTTCTCACCAAAGCACTCTTCCCCTCCCTACAGAAGCGTGTCCATGGAGACACTGCTGAGCTATGCCTCGTGTGTACAGCTATAATGTAGTTTAAAATCCTCTCCTTCTTCACTCCCAGCATTACTCCCAATTTCTTGTAGAATGCCTTCTACATTGTAGGTATTCTTCAGGGTACAATAAATAGCAAGGTTTTTCCCCTACCACTATCAAACCCGAAAGGCCCCCTAAAGGTTTTGGTGCCACGATTCCCACTCATTGTTTAGTATAGCACAGTTCAGTTGTCCAGACACAGTCCCCTAGGACTGAGTCTAAACTAGTAATGTGGGAATATTATACATCACTGGGTTTTTTTGTTTGGTTGGTTTGGTTTGTTTTTTTGGTTTTTCGAGACAGGCTTTCTCTGTGTAGCCCTGGCAGTCCTGGTACTCACTCTGTAGACCAGGCTGGCCTTGAACTCAGACATCTGCCTGCCTCTGCCTCCCAAGTGCTGGGTTTAAAGGCGTGCACCACCAAGCCCAGCACATCACTGTTCTAAATAGTGCTGCTCTCATGAGAAGTCTCCTTGCCAGGAAGCTATCCCCCCAACACACACACACACAACACTATTGTCTTGCTTTATACACCTATATCTTTTTTTTTGTGCCTTAATCTATAACCTTTCTATAAATGAGTTTAATTGCCAAAATGTTTTCAGCAAGATCCCTTTGCTTGACGAACTGGATTGACCACATGATCAGCTCAGAGACAACTGTTTTTCTGTTGCTAGCAACTTCAGAACATTGGCAGAAGCATTGTCCTGGAGGCACTGATGGCACAGCTGTGACATGCAGACGGGGGGGGGGTCCTTTGTGAAACTTATTTACTAATGGGAAGTATGTGTTTACTCAGCCTTAACCACTCTCACTTTGGAAAATTCCATATTGTTTTTCATACACTTTTGCATTCATACTATTTTTTTAAAGCAGTCAAGGAAGGTTTTATCTAGGACTATTACAATATGGGTATCAGAATTATTGTGGCTAAAAAAAAAAGAAATCTTGAATGCAACTCTGTTAAAAGTAAGCGAAGGAGTTTTTAATCTTTGCAACAAGCTAGAGAAAAATCACTGGACTAAGTTGAGTCCATTTGATTTGGAGAACTGTGTTTGTAAAAACATCTACTTGAAGCTAGGCTCATCATGTCCCATGAAGACTAGGAGACAGAAACACCAGCTTTCATGATGACTCATTTCAAAGGGATAGTGTCTATCTTTAAAAATACGTTCCTGTCATGGTGACTCATATCTGCAATTCCAGTACCTGGCTGGGAGGCTGAGCTAAGAGGATCACGAGTTCCAGGCCAGCTTAGGTTACAAAGTGAGACTGTTTTTTAAAAGTCCAGGGTGTACTAGGGAAAAGGCTCTTCAAATAAAGCACTTGCCATTAAGTCTGAGGACTACAGTGCAGAACCCTCAAACTCACAAGCAGCCGTGGCAGCACTTAGGAGTCAGAGACAGGAGATCCATGGGGCCATCTGGCTAGCCAGAATTGGTAAATTGAGCTAGAGACTCTGCCTCAGTAAATAAAGTGGGGCACAATCAAAGAAGATACTCAACATCAAAACATGCACCTATACAACACATATGTACATACATATATAGGGACACATACATACATACATAAACACTACACACATATGCAGGGAAGATAAAACAAGGGCTAGAAATGTAATTCTGAGGTAGAGTACTTGCCTAGCCTGTTCAGAGCCCTATGTGCCATCCCTGCACTGCAAAAACAAACAACCTAAACAGCTTCTAGACACTACCAGAGGTTTTACATTTTAATGCCATAAAGAGAATTCATAAATCTAAAGGTTCTATAAAAAAAGAAAAGGGGATTCAGGACTTATTATTAGGAAAAAATCTATTTAAAATTTCCTCGGGCTGAAAGGACTTTTAACACCATCATGATCAACTACCTTTGATTGAACATACCAAATGATGAACAGTTTTCATATGTATTAATTCATATACTATTATTATTTATTGTCAGTTGAGTCACATATACTGTAAAGAATATGAGCTTGAAGTAATTGTTTCATTTTACAGCTGACCTAACTATCAAATGTAATTATAAATTGGTTTTCCAATATCAAAGTTCATCTGGGAATTTAAATTGCTCACTCATTTATTTTTTTAAGCAGAAATTGCTTCCGTATAAAAGATGTTAGTTTATGATTTTGGTTACGAATAGCTAAATGCTTACTGATACAACCTTTTCAGCTTTCTAAAGGAAATTTCTAAGGACACATTGAAAAGATAAAGTTGCCCACACTTTCAGATAAGGGAAGCAAACAGAATCTATCCATTGACCAAATCTGGCAGAAATTGGTGAAAGCAATTATCCTTGTCACCCCGTGCCTACTCCTTTAACCGTAACAGCTAAGGAAGGATGGCAAACCATCTGTTCCTATCTCAGGGACTGTCAAAGACTCTCAACCCATGAGTGTTTGGGAAATAAACTCTAGTAGTGTTCTGTCTTGGAAAAATAATGTTTTGTGAAGTAACAAGGGCACTGTCTCTCCTCCTTCTCCTTCATTCACAATTTCATACCATTCTGTCATACATAGCCTGATACACACATGAAAAAATAGAACGTATCTATGACGTGCTGGGCATTATAAGTGTGAGTTTATGCTCCTTCACTTATTTTACCTAATCAATATCTGTATAACCTGGACCTTTCTCTAGCGTTCCAGACTCCTTGTGTCTCCCAATTGCTTAAAAGTAAAGACCTGGAGCACATCAGTTAACCATAAGCTTGAGCTGCTGACAATATAAATAGAAGCCTTCCCCAGTCCTTGTACTCCCCTCTACCCTGCACCTTTCCACATCCCTAGATGTAGGATAGACGAAGCACTCCAGATAGTCATGGTCACCTTTGCAAAGGCTGGAGTCCTGGTCAAGCTCTTGAGCCTTAGTGCTTAGTATCACTTTGTTGTTGTTAGCATGCCCACAGACACAGAACAGAATAGCAAGCCAGGTCACATGCCCTGCAGCCGTAACAGGCTTTGTGAAGTTTGTTACCCAGGGCTGAATTATGAGCATTTGCCTGTAGTATTGGAACTGGAGCCTTGTCTTCCTCAAACTGTCCACCCTCCACTTCCAGCCCAACTAGACCCTGTATCATTTTCCTCCCACAAACCATTTGTCCTCCACCACACCCATGCTATTCTCTATTGCAATATATGTGCTCCATCTCTCTAGTAATAGACTAACTATCCGTCCACCTGAAGGGAGTAGGTGAGTGATGGTTGCTGATTGGAAGCAGTGTAAAGGTCCTGGGGCTTCCTTTCCAGATTTTCTTTGTTCTGTCTTCATAAAAGAATAAACCATTTTGTGGCCCAAGAAGGACAAATCAACACATAAAATCCAGACATTTAATCTCTGCTGTCCAAGCTATTTCAAATTTTCTAATTTGCAGAAAACCTGGTTTTGTTGTTTTGTTTGTTTTAGCTAATTAACAAGAGGAGCCATGAGAAGAATCATGAACTCTTACATAAAATAATGTTCCTGTTTGTCACAGTATGTCACGGTATTAGAGGTGAGCTGCACACTCGTCATCCCAGGAAGAGGAGAACAACCAGGAAGGATCCTATTACTTGTTGACAATACATACAACCGCAGACATTTTAGAGCCAAAAGACCCATCCCCCATCAAATTTGCAGAATGTGTAGGTTGTTTTGTTTGTTTGTTTGTTTTGTTTGTTTTGGTTTTGTTGTTGGCTTTGTTTTGAGGTTTTGTTTTGTTTTGGGGGGGGTTGGCTGGTTGTTTGTTTAAGATAAGGTTTCTCTGTGTAGTCCTGGCCATACTGGAACTTGCTCTGTAGACTAGGCTGGCCTCGAACTCTGAGGTCCACCTGCCTCTGACTTCTGAGTGCTGGTTAAACATGTGTGCCACCACTGCCTTTTGGCATAGGTTGTTTTGTTGATGGTGCTGGTGGTAGTGTTTGGAATTTCTGAATTGCAACCAAATCTTGTCCTTAATTCTGTTTTACGGTGACAGTAACTTAATGCCATCAATCTCAAAGACATATAACATTCAGGGTACTTTGGTCGTCATTTCTGTTAGTCTTTTCGCACACACAGAGTGGAGGTAGGGGGACATGCAACGCACCCCCCAAACAAATATAAAATGTCTCTCATCCTGCGTAGCCACAGAACACAAAGCCATGGGACTTCACTTTATTTGCTCATTTTGTCATCTTCAGATCTTTATTGTCCAAGGCTCCTCTGTAATGCTTGGCCCTCACTTCTTATGGAGAGCCGAGAGCTTCAGTTAGTTCCTGTCCTGCTACGCTCATCAGGACCCTGCTTGCTACCCCCTGGGGAATTGTCTTGGCTGAGAAATCGTCCCCACCATGGAATCCCTGCATGTGTGAATAGATGATTCACCCTTTCCACAGAGCATGTTTAAATAAAGGCCAAGAAGACTCGAAAGCTGGAGATTTTACTTTTGTTTTTCTGGGGGGGGGGCAGTGTTTGTTTTTAACGACAGGCAAACAAGAAAGGATTTTTCCAGAAGCTCTGACCTGTGGCTTTCCTCCCTACTACTTTTGTGGGTATCCAGCTACAGGAGAAACTTTGCTCACTTAACATTGTTTGCCTCTCAAGACAGAGCAAATAAAGATCTTCGCTTCAGTTTGTTTGTTTTACGACATATACTCAGCAGTTTTTTTTTTTTAAAACAAAATCTCTGATGTTATCTCTCTTAATGCTTCATAGATAGATATCAATTTCCTCTTTGAAAACAAATGAAAATAAACAAACACTGGGGGAGGAGAGATGGATCACCTGTTAACAGTAACATTTACAGCTCTTGCAGAAGACCCAGGTTCAATACCCAGCACCCATGAAGGGCTCATAAACTCCTGTACCTGAAACTCAAATGTCAATGGATCAGAAGCCCATCTTCTGGCCTCTAAGGGATCCCTTATGTATTTGACACACATCCATTCACGTAGGTACACACTCATACTCATAAAAAGTAATAAATAAATAAATCTTGAAAGGACTATCTTTTTCCTTGTTATCTGCTTTCTATCACATGTTTAAATTAAAAAGTTTTTTTAAATGAAAAACAACACTGAAGAGAAGAATTATTCCAAGGCTGATATTTATTAAATATGATTTCATTCTACCTCTTCCAAAACAATCTTTAGAATACAAGGTAGAGGCAGATTTGATTTACAAATTGAACATCTCCCCCAGTGCAGGGCTGGGAGTCAGGTGAGCATCTCTGCTGACGTTTATGGAAAATGATCTTTGTTTCTGAATGGAATTGGTTTTGATTTCTGCAGGCAATGCTCTTCTTATGAAAGTAGGTGCAGCTTCACAACTCAAGGAAGAAAATGTGTATGGACCATCATCAAAGTCACCTGCATGAAAACAAAGAACATTTAAGCTAGGGATATTAAGGGGTTTGCACAAGGAAGAAGCTTATGGAAATTTCGTGGGATGATACGATGTATATGAAGTTATTAAAAAATATACTGTTAGCCTAAGTGTGAGGGAGATGAGCTCATTCTGACAGCATTGCCTGAGCAACAGGTACATGTGGTCTTCCTGCAGAGCAACAGTCATAGTCTATGAACACTTTGAATCAGGCCTCCGGCCTCTTGATTCTGCAGAATCATTGCTTAGTATAATAGCCTTAGGATTGTCCAACATGTATTTGCTACAGTTTCCATTTGTGATACATATTGCTCATGAATGGAGATATCCCTGGGTTCCTCTTTGCAAAACTGACGTTTCCCTATCAGCCTCAACTCTTAGTTACTAAGGAGATGCCACAACACGGGAATTCTTTATACTATTACTTTCTGGGGTTCCCAGAAGAGTGATAAATATCTGTAGTTAGCTGGTCATAGTGTGATGAGTACCAATGACTAAGGAAAGATTGTTTTCATGGATACCCCCAGCTTTTTCATACAATATTGGAGAATAAACTATATAGTGTCATTCAACCAGTCTTCTATTTTAGCTTGTAGATCCATCCTTTCCTCCTCCTCCTAATGTCCCTCCTCAGCTAAACATCTTTCTCCACCTACAAGTGTAGATTCCTGTGGTAGTAACTCAAGGGATATTTGTGATAAGAGGCAGTACCTATGAAAGCCACAAGACCTAAGTTCTGGCTCATGCTGCTGCCAATGGTCTTAGTGACTGTTCATAAGCACCTTTACCATGACTAAGTTTCTCTCTGTATAAAATGAGAAAATTGAACTAGAGTATGTCTAGGGTTCTTTCTGGCTTCAATAGTCTGTGATAATTTGAAGAACCCTTGAAGTTTTTAAATCTTCTGTCTCTTCTCATCCTCATTAATCTAACAGCTCATCTGTCTATACATTCTTTCTCAGCTGACTGAGTCCAAATATATAGCTCCATGTATCTCTAGAAAATCACAAAAATCTATATATAGTTACAATATAGAGTATATTTAGTGCTCACCTGGATATATATCATAGGTATTATATTGTATTATAGTATATATCATCATAACATATAATATAATAAATACTAATTATAGTATATATGAAATATGTACTTGTTTTGAGAGAAATATTATCCAAGATTCAACATATAGTCTCATATTACTGAGTATCTCTGGAATACAAATGCAAACAAAAGTGTATTGTGCTTTACCATTTGGGAAGTTTATTTCTGAAGGAATGCTGGGTACAGATCCTATAGATTTGAAAGTTGTTGTTGACTTGAGCGATGGTGTCAATAATTTGGGCTCATTGGTTTTCTTCAATCTCTTCTGTTTATACCTAACATTTATCCCAAAAGTGTTTCTCCCCCCTGAAAGAACACCAGGAAAAGTTAAACATGTAAAATTTATCACATTCTGTATTAAAATAGGTGAGACTGTGACATAGTAATTGTGCTGCTTTCAATAATCCCTCTAAATATAAGGTTTAGTGTTTAATATCTGTTCATTCAGGTAGTTAGCTTTTTTTTTTTTTTTT
>NC_045030.1:60660839-60666813 GCF_008632895.1 Mastomys coucha | reverse complement strand
GCTGCTGGAGCCATGAGTCCCACCATGTGTACTCTTTGGTTGGTGGTTGAGACCCTGGGAGCTCTGAGAGTACTAGTTAGTTCATACTGTTGTTCGTCCTAGGGGGGCTGCAAACCCCTCAGCTCCTTGGGTCCTTTCTCTAGCTCCTTCCCTGGGGACCGTATACTCAGTTCAATGGATGGCTGTGAGCCTCTACATCTGTATTAGTCAGGTACTGTCAGAGCCTCTCAGGAGGGGAGTTAGCTTTTTGATGAAGTTGTAAGAAGCCAATTTGTCCTATGGTATGTGATACAAGAAAAGCCAATGCACTTACTAAGGATGTCTGCTGTTCCTAGAGCGTAAGGACTTGCAGGTCACCGGTATACCCAGTATAAAGGATATCTGGGTACTCTTTGTAGACTCTTAAAGTACAAATGTCACCTCTCTGAAGAAAGCAGACTGGCCTTTGTGTGGAGACTGATACAAGTTGCCAGAATTGAAGAGAAGATCATTTGATAATAGAACACTAGTTTATGTTGGAATTTTGATATTGTGTTGAATCTGCAGATTGCTTTTGGTAAGATGGTCATTTTCCTATATTAATCCTATCAATCCATGAGCATGAGAGATTTTTCAATCTTTTGATATCATCTTCAATTTCTTTTTTCAAAGACTTGAAGTTCTTGTCATACGCGTCTTTCAGTTTCTTGGTTAGAGTTACTCCAAGATATTTTAAGTTTTTAAGGCTACTGTGAAAGTTTGCTGTTTTTCTGATTTCTTTCTCAGTCTGTGTGTCATTTGAATATATGAGGGCTACTGATTTTTTGAGCTAATCTTGTATCCAGCCACATCACGGAAGGTATTTATTAGCTGTAGGAGTGCCCTGGTAGAATTTTTGGAGTTGCTTATATAAACTATCATCTTATCTGCAAATAACAATATTTTGGTTTCTTCCTTTCCAATTTGTATCCCCTTGATCTCATTCAGTTGTCTTTTTTTCTTGCTAAAGTGTCAGGTACTATGTTGAATAGATATAAAGAGAGTGGACAACCTGTCTCATTCCTAATTTTAGTGAAATTGCTTGGAGTTCCTTTCTTAGATAGCTGCTTAATCCCATTGTCATCAGAGAGGTGTCCTCAGGCAACTGATGGGAGCAGATGCAGAGACCCACACCCAAGCATTAGGCAGAATTTGGGGGACCACATAGAAGTGGGTGAGAAAGGATTGTAGGAGTCAGAGGTGTTGAGAACAAGGCCCACAGATTCAACTAAGCAGGGCTCATAGGAGCTCGCAAAGGTTGAACCAACAGTCAATGAACCTGTATGGCTCTGGCCTAGCCCTTTGCATGTACAGTATGGTTGTTTAGCTGGATGTTTTTGTGGACACCTAACAGTGGAAGAAGGGGCTGTCTCTGACTCTTTTGCCTGCACATGAGACCTTTTTCCTCCTACTGGGTTGCCTAGTTCAGCTTTGATATGACAGCTTGCACCTTGTTTTTCACATCCACACAGCCTACTGCTGGCTATTGGCCAAAAGGCCCTACGACACAGTTCCTGAAATGCATTAAGTGCTTGTTCAATATGCTTCTAACTGAACCACAGGTGTGATGACAAGCAATCCAAGAAATTTGGGCCCAAACAAAAGCTCTACTGAGTTGAAACAGGACCCAAGCCATAGGCTTTCTGACTTCCTCCATCTTAGCACAAAAATATAATCATTTTTATGATATGGAAGCAGACTCCATTTTGGTAATCTTGTCATATGAATTCATCAGGAGACAAATTGATATGATCAATTTTGTTAAATAGGTGCAATTTAAAATCGCACCTAAGTGGACATCTTACCTGAAAAGTTATCCAGCCGAAACCACCTGCAATGGAGGTGCATGTGCCACTGCTCCCGCACGCTTTCTTTCATCACACAGTAAAACACAAAAATGAGGAACCCTAAGCCAGGAAAACAAGATCAGTCTTTTTACCTTCCTCCACCTGTTAGCACCAATCTCTTGACTCAGGCCCATTCTTGTCACCATCAATGCTGCTTTCAGTGAACCCCAGGGGCATGAATGTCCTTCTGATTTCTTTATGATCTCCCAAAAGGCAGCAATAGCACAAAATTAGTATTAAGACTCCATGTCCACCCTTGTTTTCCCCCTAGGCTGCTGCTATCCATGCTATTAGGATACCCTGTCTCAGACATAGTGCTCATTGATCTTCATCTTCATATACTGAATTCACATCCTTGATATGCAGCATCCTCTCACATTACCAATGGCACAGGGCAGAACTCATGGTTGTTCACTTTGTTAGGCTATAAAAGACGTCCCCTTGAGTCCACTCATTCTTCAAGGAATCAATTATTTTGTCTTGACACCATATTGGCATTTCTACGCAGATACCTACATGGTGAATCCCAGCTATGTGTGACTGTGTCTTCTAGGAAGCAGACACCCCAGCCCTGGACAGATTTTCAGATGACTACAGCAGCAGCAGACTACTTAACTGCAAATTCAAAATGGTCTTTGAGCCAAAACAGAATCATTGAGTTGCGCCTGGATTGCTGACCTTTGGACATTATTGAGATTAGAAATGTATATAGTATCAAGCTGCTGAATTTGACAGATAGGCTGTTATACAACCACAAGTATCTGATACATATGTTCTTTGGTATAACCAAGGCATGTGTAAAGAATGTCCAGCTCTGACTTTGTCTGGCAAAGTGAGGGGGAAGTGCTGGGGATATCAACTGTTAATGTGGGACATTTTTCATTTCTATCCTGTAAAATAGTTCCTGGGGAAATGAAAGTAGGACTTAAGATTATTCTGACTGAAAAGTCCCTGGGGGACTAATTGGATTTCTTCAAGATGGGGATGGATTGACAAAAGGAATTCTGGTCAATACTCTGACTTTTATTTATGGTCCATGCCCAAAGTCATTATCCACTAAGCTCATGCAGATACCTCAACCTGAAAAGTACTTCACACTTGTGAGCTGCCGTGATCCTTGGCTTCCATAATATGCGCCCTGCTTAGACATATCATTCTCTGTAGACCACCCATCTTATCTTCTGCTGCCAAGCCTTTGAAATTATGTCTTCTGTCTCCTTTTCATCTTCATATCACTTTTCCCTCTGCCCACAGGATTGTGTGTGGCAACTCAGTAGACAGCTGTTGACTTGACCTTCCAGGCATGTGACACATAAATTCTCATTGTCATCTATAGCCTTAGCAATACTTGTTTGGACTTCTAAACATATTTTGTGGTTCAAGTGCCATTTGGAAATCTTTGTTCTCTGTAAAGAGTTCAACTTGTCTCTACATTGGAAAATTATCCTGCAGATAAATTATTCCTAGCACTCATTGAAAACTGATCACAAGTCAGTGGGGTAAATAATTTCAAAGCTTATATAAGCTACTGTCTTAGTGGAAATATTTTATTTACCACTATTACTGCTACTACTACTACTACTGCTACTGCTACTGCTACTGCTACTGCTACTGCTACTGCTACTGCTACTGCTACTGCTACTACTACTACTATTACTTGCTTCATACTGAGGATTGAACATAGGTCCTTAAACATGCTCAGAAAGCACTCAAGTACTCTATCACTGAACTATATATAGCCTCTCCCTAAGTTTCAAGGGTGGTGGCCTTAAACTTTCAATTCCCCCACTTCATCCTTCAAACTAGCTGTGATTACAAGTCTGTGCCATGAGGTTCAGCCCAGTCAAGAGTCTTAGATTAAGGAAAGTGATAATCTGCTGAAACTGACCCTAATTTGACCACCAGCTGGGTTCACAGTGAGGGCTTTGTTTTAAGAGGATGCTGGCAAACAGAAGTACTAAAAAGTCGAGCCAATGAGCATGGCGATGGGCATGGGGAAAGTTTGGGGTGCTATATCTAGATAAGGAGATAGGTGTGGTAAGTAATAGAGGCTGGGGAGATGCAATGGCATTAGTCACAGATCCAAGAGAGCTGTCATAAAGAAGACAAATTATGCTTGTTCTCTGTGTGACTGCCAGGTCTGAATTAGGAGTGATGGGAGGAGGCCCAGAGCAGTCACATGCTAGCAAATCACAGCTAGTGTTTACTAAGGAATGACAGCCTGATAGGTATTGTGTTGCCGTTCTCCTGTTTATAGGTAAGAGATGTTGGACTCCATGATCCTTCATCAACTTTACCCAGGTCACAGAGCTCGTCTGGAGATGGCAACATCAGAACTGAGCAGGGAATCACTATAGACACCAAGGTCCTAACCATCTTACTTTCCTGCCATCCAAGGAAGAAAAGTGGGGTAAGAATCAGAGGGGATCCAAAGCTAAATGCTCTGCTTCATGGAATGCTGAGCTTTCAGTCCCTGGGAAGTTTCAGGAAGAGCCAAGTGACTTTCTGTCACTTGATGGAGAGTTGGATTGGCAAGATCTTGTTTCCCTGGTCCCAGCCCTGAGGCTCCCTGATTCCAGGTGGGAGGCAGTAATCTGAAAGCCTGTCTCATTAACTCTCCCACGGGCTTTATTACTATGTGGAACCAAACAATGGCAGTGATGGATTCAGTAGTGTTGTCTCTGGGTAACAATCACCTGGAAGGCAGAGCAGCAACCTGAGGAGAGCAAGCCTCAGCCTCAGAGCGGGGAGATGCCTAACTCTGCAGCATGCATAAGAAACAGCCATGACGGTGAACACCTACGACTACTCTGATCCCCTGCATTCAGTTTTGTGAGTTCTCATACTTAAAGCTTACTCTGGGCATTCCAATGAGCAGCCTGCCAGCTCTCCCTCTTTTCCTGGAAGCTTTCCTTTCTCTTTCCCACAGCACACTGGCCCGCTTATCTACTGCAGGATAAGCTTGAGAGAAGCTATAGGGTACTTTGTTTGCTTGGCTCTTGCCACTAGCATTTCTATGTGTGTTCCCCTCCTTTTCAAAGGACTTGTTATAAGCTTAATTTTTTTTTCTCACCTGACCACAGGACAACCACCATTCAGTCATTCAGACAAATTAACCATTTGTCTTTCAGATTGCTGGTTTGTTCACCTGTTTCGTTGCAGTGTGTGTGTGTGTGTGTGTGTGTGTGTGTGTGTGTGTGTGTGTGTGTGTGTGTGTATGCAACTTGACTTTGAAACTCAGGGTTTTGAAAACACCCTTGCTATATAGGATAGCACACTCTATCTTATAGGCAGGACAAGGAATAATTGATTGACATAAAATGCATCTGACAGACACTATGCCTCTGTTCACATTGGTTCTGTGAGGCTCTTGCTTTCATCATCAAGAGAACACTTGATTATATTCTACATGCTATTTTCCCTTCTGCCCAGGGATGGAACACTGGCTTCTTCAAAAACATCCTTCGTTTCAAGTTCCAACCAGCTTTAGAGTCTTTTTTCAACCCCACTTTTAATCCTCGGGACAAATTTCTCCTCAGATTAGTTAGCCAGAAAGCATCCTGGAGTTAGCACTGAGAAGGGAGTCTGCAGGGATACTAATCCACTTCTACAGACACTATACTGAGGTTACTTAGTTCTTGTGACACGAGAGAATATCAAGTTCTAACACCTCAGTCTAAGTCAGGCAGCTTTGTCCACTGTAGAGCCATTACCTCATTCTTTAACCTCCATCATAGTTACAAAGCAGCAAGTAAGAAAGTGCCAAGAGTGGCTAAGAAGTTCATCTCTACCACCAGATGCAATCAAAAGGCACATGAGTGGCTGGGGAGGTGGCTTAGTGCTTGCTGTTTGAAAAAACACAAGGGGCTGTTTTTCAACCTTTAGCATTCATGTTAAAAGCTTGAATGGCACAGACACCTGGAGCCCCAGTGCTGCGTGGGGTGGAGTCAGGAGATCTGCTGGCACATGCTACCTGTCAGCCTATTGCCCAGGTGAGGAAGAGACCTGGTCTCAAACAAGGAATAAGTGCTAGAAGATGTCAGCCCGTGAGTGTCTCCACACGCACATGCACAGCTCTCTCTCACTCTCTCTCTCTCTCTCTCCCTCTC
>NC_045030.1:60657101-60660655 GCF_008632895.1 Mastomys coucha | reverse complement strand
TCTCTTTGCCACTCTCTCTGTCTCTCTCTCACACATACTCCTCACATGCACATACACCACACACACATACATACCACACATACCACATAAATACCACACACACCACATACATACCACACACGCACACACACACCATGCATACACCCCCTCACTCACACACACATACACACCACAGACACACACATACATCACACTCATATATATATACACCATACACACATCCACATATACACCATACATACACACATACGTACACCCACACACATACATACAAACAGCACCTAGAAGAAAACCTGCATATTTTGTTTTCCCATATTCTACTCAGAGCTTTGATCCTCAGCTCTTTGCATTTAAGTAGCTGTGTGACTCTGCAATTTTCTAGCCTGCTGGTTTAATAAATAGTAAGATACAAGATGCAACTGGAGCCTACGGAGTTCAAAATGTAATGTCTCTACTGTCTAGTAGTAGATATTTTCAACTAGACCATGCACTTCAAAATTTAAACACATGTGTGAATCTGTATATCAGCAAATGCAGTGTGTCGGTGCTATGAGTAGGGTACTGTAAGAACTCTTGCCATGCAGTATGCAATGCCAATATCACAACTAGAGAAAATTGTGCTAGCTTATTGTAGTGCTCCTTCCACCAATGAGTAAGAGGAGGGCACTGTGTATTCACTCAATGAAGGCTAACATCTAACTGCTATGTCCAAATACCACTTGCTGACTCATTGGGGGCAGGGAAGTTTGGTTTTTGTTTTTGTTTTCTTTTTCTCTCCTTTAAATTCCGGTATGTGAGATTACTTTCCAAAACAACAAAGCTTTCTCTGTTGGCTGCCAACATGCAATAATTACCTTGCAACGTATTACAAATGGCAAAAAGATACATGAAAAAGATCCTCACGGGTCCCCAGGCAAAAAAGGCAAAGCCCCAGGTGAGACCAAGTAGAAATGTCAAACTGATTGTGCCTTTGAGGTCATGCAGAATCATTTTCTTCCGAGTCTTCTGGCTTTGGGATTTCACGGAAGTCAATTGAACGAGAACAGTGCAGAACATGGAGAGATTCATGAGAAAGATGAGACAAAAATAAGCCACCACGGAGATGTAAAAGATGTGATCGTCTTTAATCCAACAACTGTACAGAGCAAGAAAGAGAAGACAATTGTGAGCTGTAAACATGAACTACTGCTTTCTGGGGACCCCAGTAAAGTCCCTGGTCAGCTTCATCCAATCTAAGGATATTCAGACCTAGAGAGATGAAGCAAGACAATGGAGTTCACTCGTACCCCGTGGAGGCAGAGTTGGGCTTAAACCTTATTCTCCTGAGCCCTAGTTCTGGTACCTTACAATGCAAGCTTGCGTCCTACAGGACACATGTACAGCAACCTCAGTAAATTTCCCTGAGAAACTATTCTCTTCTTCAACAAGAGAAAAACAAATTATGTGTTTTTCCCCAAAGGAGCTTTCCTCCCCACCCTGCATACACCTTAAACCAGAGCTTTTATTTGCAAGATGAATTCTACTTTGCATGATAAATATCGCAATAAAAGGGCAGGGGCAAGCAAGAACATTCTTGAATGCTATATCAAACAATGATGAGATGATCAGAGTTAATGAAAAAGGCAACAAAAAGAAAACGGCTCTCAGTTGGACTGCTTTAAAATATGATGCATTTGGACCACAAAAGGCAGCAGTGACTACTGGATGGCTTAATAGCCCTACAGTTTCTATTAAAGAAGAGATGTACAGTGGTCCCAGTGAGGAGATGCCTCATTGAACAACATTTCTAACTCTGAGACACATTGCTCCTGATGCTTCTGAGTTTTGAAGGCAGACAAGCTTGACTAAGTCAAATGTGTGTCTAATTAGCTGGAATCTCTTTCTGAATCAAAAAAAAAAAATCCTTTGGGACATATTATCCACACTGGTACATGTCAGCGTGTGTGTGTGTGTGTGTGTGTGTGTGTGTGTGTGTGTGTGCGTGTGTGTAGTCTCATATTTAGGATTTTCAGTCTATCATTTTCAGCCTGAAACAAAACTACAGAAAACTCTCAAAATGAGACAGCACTATATTTGGGGATACAGATGATCTCTGACATGGGGCTGGAGAGATGGCTCAAGTAAAGAGTACTTGTTGCTCTTGCAGAGGACCTCGGTTGGATTCCTAGCACACACATGGTGGTTTACAAACCACCTAGAACTCAGATTCTAGGAAACTGGATGTCTATTCCTGACTTCCCTGGGCACCAGGCATGCACATGGTACAATTGATATATGCATGCAAATACTCACGTGCATAAAATAAATCAGTCTAAAGGAATTGTTAATGTTGACCACATAGAATGGGAGAGCAGATTATCAGTTATCAGAGAGAGTAGGAGGGAGGGTACAAGGCTCCAGCAGACAGGAGGAGTACGTTCCTGGGTTCTATTGCACGAAGTAGTGATTATAGTAAACAATGTGTTGTTTGTTTCAGATTACTAAGAAATGTGTTCAGATGTTGGTACCACAAAGACATGATAAAATTTGAGATAATAGATATATTATTTGACCATTTTAGATATTATTTTGACCATTTTTACAATGTAAATATATATTCAAATATTTTGCTATATTTTACAAATAATTATAATAAATTTCAAAAATAAAAATCCTATCTGGGTGTTGTGGCTCAGGCTTGTAATATCAGCAATCTGAGAAGCTGAGGCAGGAGTTTATAGTCAGCCTGGACTCCACATTAAGTTCCAGGACATCCTGGGCTATATAACAAGACAAAATTCCAAACTAAAAAGTGATGATAATAATAAAATAACATTTAAAAGAAGGCAAACAAGCCAAAAACTCTGTGCAAGGAAATAGCCACATGTTTGACTGTTGGTAATAGGAGTTACCTGAAAGGAGCAACATTTCATAGCTGGGGATTGGAAGAGGCTTTTCAACTTCTACCCTTTTGTACTTTTGGATTTTGTACCCTGTGGTGAATTACCTTTCAAAGTATAATTATTTACAAAACAAAACTCTTAGAGCCATCTGCCTCTTACTAACAAATCCACATATAAAAAGGCTCTTTGTGGGGGGAGTACAGAGTTGATTTTGTTCTGGTTTTGTTTTTGCTTTTGATCTTTGAAGAAGAATCACTATGAGACAGATACTGGGGACCTTTTAAGTCACGAAATAGGCAAAGAGGGAGGACAGAGCTGGAGACAAAATGGAAGGGGAAAGAAAAGAGAGGAAAATAAGGAAGAAGCAGGAATTTTAATTAGAAAGCCTCTACTACAGAGGGCCTTCTACACTTGATCCCAATGCAGAGGGACAAGAAATCCATAGTGGATGTAATTTTGAGGCCATGGTAAAGGGAGTGGATATGGGGAACTTAAATAAAAAAATTGTACAGCCTGGAGGGTTGTATGACTCCAAAGAAGGCTCCAAAGAGATGGAGTAGAATACAAAGCTATTCTCTAGAGTCAAAGAGACAGGCTTATACATCAAATTTTAAAGAGAAAAGGAGGAGGGATGGAGGGAGGGAAGGGAGCAGGGAGGAAGGGAGGGAAAGA
>NC_045030.1:60638623-60656965 GCF_008632895.1 Mastomys coucha | reverse complement strand
GAGAGAGAGAGAGAGAGAGAGAGAGAGAGAGAACAATAAATCTGGCCAGTTCACTACAATGGGATGTTTTTCAGTCTCCTTCTGGGAAAGCTAAAAGACAGAACATGTTTTCCAACTCATCTCAGTATTTCCTTAGACTAGCCACTAAATCTTTCTCATGGTCTGTGAGGTTTTGCAGCCAAAAAAGGCTGCCAATTACATAGTATTTGCCATGGATCAGGCAATAGGTAAAGCAATGACATTTTATCTTGTACATGACACTGAGAGCAAATGATATTCACCCCATTTTCCAGAAGAGATGCAGATGACTTGGCCACGATCATACAGATTCCAAACACCTAATCATTCCATGGGTGAGCATGGCTGTGTCTGAGCAGAAAGGCTGACACTGAGTTTTCTATAAAGCCAGTGCTAAAACTAAGTCCCCTGGCCAGAAACATCCCACAATCCCTAGAAGCACCAGCACCTGAGAAGCAAATGATATAGGGTACTTACAATGGAGTTGTTGGGCTCAGAGTTCCATATAGGTCTTTTCTTACACTGAGTATAATGGCCACTGTGACTGCTGGGATACCTAGTGTGATCAAGCAAGGCAAAAGAACCTGTTACATCCAGGAAGAAAGATTCTAACCAAACAGCTGTGACTGTGTTACATTAAGACACTATTTAAATGAGCCACAGATGTGTGGACATGAAAATCCCATTGTTTCCAAAATGTTTGTGAATTCTTCCAAGTTAAATATTTCTAGGAGTTTTCCAATCTGCTAAACTAAGCAGCATGCCAGTGACTCCAATATGATGCTCACTACTTATTAAAATAACTCAAGTGCCAAAAACTCAATTTTGGCAATAGCAGCATTTAGTTGATCAGAATACAAATCCACACAAAGTGTTTCCTCTCAAATGATGGGCTATAATTTTCCCCTCCTTTTCAATTCTGCCCCTTCATTCCCACTATGTCTTTGTCTAGGTCACCTTGGAGGAAGGGCCCAGACCATCAGCTGCAGCCTTCATTACTTTTTTGACAGGCAAGTCATTTAGACACTTGTTACTAGTTTGACATTTTGACTAGATCGACCAGTTACCAGTCGCTCAATTCAGCCACACTATAATAAAGTAATCAGCTCACTTAAAATGGTTAAGCATGATGGAGTATGGGCATGGGCTAGACAAATTCAATTTCATGTACAGTTCAAAACTGAGCTGACTTTTTTGTTCCTAAGCTTGCATTTTTCCTACTGGGAACACATACATTCATACATGTTGTATGTAGTAGTTGCAAATTACTCCCCAAAGCTATCCCAATCCCCATAGTGGCAAGCAACTTGAAAAATCCTCTATTGCTCCAACTGTGATAAATAGACCAATCCGTTCTAACTCTGCTAGCCCACACCTAGTGTAGGACCTACCCTCATGTATGCACGTGTGTGCGTGTACATGTGCATGTGTGCGTGTGTGTGTGTGTGTGTGTGTGTGTGTGTGTGTGTGTGTGTATTTCTTTCATGGACATGAAAGAAGAAAGAGTTCTATTGATGGAAAGAAAACAACCAACAAGAAGAGAGCAGGAAGGATGGGAAGGGTCTACTGGAGGGGGAAGAAGGTGAATAATAATATAGTATAATGGATAGAGTATGAAAATGCCATATTGAAACCCATCACTTTTTACGCTAGTTTTTTTTTTTAAGGCCTCCAGAAGCAGTAATACAGGTCTAAAAGAAGGCCTCATATTTCTGATTAAATTATGTGGATATAGTGGAGCTGGCAAGATGGCTCAGTGGGTTAAGGCACTTGCTTCGAAGCCTGTTTGATCCTGGAAAACCACACAGTAGACAGAGAGAATGAATTTCCTCTGGCTGTCCCCGACCTCCATTTGTAAGCTATACTACATGCACATGCACATGTACCCACACATAATACATATCAATATTAAAAAATTCTTTGAAGTAGCCCTATGAATTGTTCTGTTGGTTTTTGTTTGGAGTCTGGGAATAGAGTCTAGAGAATGACACTGGGAAGCCGGTTGAACTAGATCTCACTGTATCGCCTAGGATGTCTTTGAATCTGGGATGACAGGCATGAGGCTCCGTGCTCAGCTGTTAGTTTTTATAAAATGTAGACAAATTTATTTTCTTAGACAGAAATTTAAAAGCATATACCTTCATAGCATATTGCTTTGGCTTAGGAAAGCCAACTGTTAAATCTACAGAGATCCTAGTATTTGTCTTCCAGACTCCCTGCCGTGACTTAGCAGTGCCCCTTCTCCATGACCTTGTATGCATCCGCAACAAAGGCTCGCATCTCAGCTTATGTGAAGTTTGACGAAATGTACTATGAGCCTTCACTAATGGGAGAAGACAAGAACCTTGAGGCGGGATATAGTATCTCCCTCTTTCCTCTGGGAAGTTGGCATGAGACACTTTGTTATCAGTCCTTGGTTTTGCACAGGTATGGGGCTTTTTACCCTGCTCCCTTTTAAATGGAACTGTAGAGTAGACATGCACATAGCTTCCATTTGGAACTGACCCCTGACCCCAGCCATGGAGAATCACACAGTGTCATCTGTTCTCTTTCTCTTTGGTGTTACTCCTTTCAGAGCCAAGAGAAGTGGAGGTCTGCCATTTTAGCTACTCCCCTATTCACTGTGTAAACAATAAGCTGTATCTACATGTGCCTCATTGTATCTTTTTCTCGACTGGTTCAGCAGTCAGACCTTGGCCATAGCTTGACCTTAGCTTGTGATTGTACTTGGCACTTTTCAAGATTCTCCTGCCCTTGAGTGTAATCCTTAGTCTTTCCTGCCTTTCCCTGTATCTTAGGAACCAATAGAAAATGAGGTGCTCTGAGAAACAAGGAGCAAGCTGTAGGAACTCCATGGTATGGAGTAAGGGAAGGAGGAAAGATCTGTGACTGGAACTGGTAAAGAGGAAGGGTGAGAGAAAGGAAAGGAACTATCTATACTGAGTTGCATTCCTGGCTTCTCCCAAGAGAAGCAGTGGTCATGACTGTCAAAAGGTGTGGTAAGGGTCGATTGGAGGTCTTATTTCTTCTCCCAAGAGAAGCAGTGGTCATGACTGTCAAAAGGTGTGGTAACGGTCAATTGGAGGTCTTATTTCCTGTCTCATAGGCAATATGGCAAGATCATTGGTATTAAATTCCAAACTTTGGAGACAGGCTGCCTAGTTCAAATCTTAGATGTGTGTTTTACCAAGAACAAGCCCTATCCCCCTGCCTCCTCATATATTTAGTGAAAATAATAATGGGACTCATTCTACACAGGTACTATGAAGACTAACTACATGGTCATGCAAAGCACTTCAGAATATCAGCTAGCACCTAGAAAAGAGATCTGGCCATTCACTATCACATCAGTAAGTGTTGTTACAACTTTTTAAAGGGGAAGGCTAAAATCTCACAGGGTTTAACACAGCACACCAGGTGCTGTTCAATAAATATTTGGCACATACTCTTTACGTTTAAAAGCTGAATGAATAGAACCACATAAGCAGGAAGAGAAATGCATATCCAAACTCCAGTGATACAATCCTTACTTCCTGAACTACACTAGTAAGAGAGTTGGGTCTGAAATACTGTGTCTCCTGTACTTTGAACAGATCCTCCCAAGTTCATATGGTAGAAACTTGATCCCCATTGCCACCGTATTGAGAAATTAAATCTTCAATAGTTGGTTCAGTGATAAAGGACCTGCCTTCAGGAATGTCTTGTCTATTGCAATAAATGGATTCATATTTTTTTCAGCAGTGGGTCTTTATATAAGGATTAGTTCTGCTCCCTTCCCCTCACTCATAGCCATAAATACAGCAGAGTGGTCCACACCAAATGTGAACTCTTTGATATTTTACTTCCCACCCTCTGGAACTTAGAAAAGATATCTTCCTTTGTAAATAACCCAAGAGGGAGGAAGAGGATGAGAATGGGGAGAAGAAAACAGACTAAAGTGGAGTTAAATTTTTTCAAAGACAGTATTTTCAAAGAGACAGCAAGACCAATGGTAGAATACTCACCCCAGGCAGCCAGACAAAATTTAAGGAGATAATTTGGAATGTATGTGTTGAAAACTTTGACTAAAGCAAAGTACATGTGGACTGCTTCCAGGCCCATCCAAGTCAGAGACACGAGGAGAAAGTAATGAAGTGCCACTGCAGCTGTGATACATAGTCCCACTTTCTGAAATGATGTCAGCCAGGAATTAACCAGAAAGGCTAGGTTGAGCATCAGTAACGCTGTGCATAGGTTGATCAGGATTTTGGAAGGATAATCTTTTCGAAGTTTGCTTAAAACAAACAAACAAACAAACAAACAAACAAATGTTAGGCCAGGCAGGCTCTCCAGTTCAACTTGAGTACTGCCACATCTTATCATCTAGAGAGCACATCAAGAGTTGTGCCTTAGGGGCTCTTAAGTCCCCTTGCTGCTGTCTAGGAGCCTTACAGTGGCTCTGTTTTCTTGTGGACACTTTCTTTTGTTGATAATTTTAAATTTTCATCATCTTGGTGGGTTCCCAGCCATAGAATTCTAGGGTTTGTATATTTTGTTTGATTGATGGTT
The DNA here is from genome assembly GCF_008632895.1 of Mastomys coucha. Lineage (NCBI taxonomy): Eukaryota > Metazoa > Chordata > Mammalia > Rodentia > Muridae > Mastomys > Mastomys coucha. Next base: position 60,652,399 of record NC_045030.1, on the reverse strand, counting down.
TGGTTAGTTTTTAATTGTTAATAAAATTAAATTGGTTGCTTGTTTAATACTTTTTTTTGGTCTTGAGAATTTCATGCAGCTCTGCAATGAAATATCATTCTGCCTTCATCTCCTCTCCATGTCCTTCCATGCTCCCTCACCTCATCCCCATCACCTAATTTAAACTCAACTTTAAAATCAATTAGCATTTCCTGTGATGAGTAATGATGTTGAGGACCTTACCATATGAGAATATACTGCTATGTAAATTAGAGCTGCCCATGGATGATTTTTTTCTGTGAAGTGTTCATTCAGTTCTTTTCTTCACTTTTCAACTTTCTATCTTGCTTTTTAATTTGTTTACATGCCCACTTACACACACACACACACACACACACACACACACACACACACACACACAGAGCACAAATCTTCTCCCAATATGTGGTTGCTCTTTCACTATCTTAATTTTTTTTTTCCTCTGATGAAAGGGTTCTTGTTTCTAATAAAACTTCAGACTTTTCTTTTTATGGTTTCTGTCCTTCTATCGGGGTAGAGAACTTTTACTCCTAATTGCAAACCTCTCATTTTTAAAATACTCCAATAACACTTATTTTGCTTTATTTTTAATTTGCCCATTTCAGAATCTCATGATCTAGACACTTCCTGCTCTGTTATATTCATGAACGTAAGAAGGTTTCAGTGAAAACATATCATCAGACCGAATTCAACTTACTCAGAGCTAAGTTGTATCAACTTACTGGAAAGCTATGTATGTCACCATGGCAATCCCCAGGAAAATGGAGGAGATCCCACATCCTGTATATGTTATAATCACTAATATCCGCTCATTCACTGCATCCACTGTAGACCTGGATAAATCCTAGAATTGCAATATATAGTACTTTACATAGTCATCAGAACAAGTTTAGAGTAAAATGCTTCCAGTACGTATGAACAGTTGGTCTCCAGGGCTGGTAGCAACCCTGTTATAGCTCTTATATAGCCAAATGATGTGGATGGCTATGTGATAAGACCGGATATGGTTTGCTCAGGCCTAGTACAGCTTCCTGTGGACAGAGCATGGAAAGACGTCAACAAGAGTGAAAGTACATTAAGTCCTTCGTTTCCTTGTCATTAACATGTTCAGCACTTGGAAATATAACCAAGTTAATGGATTCGAATTTGGGATGCAAAGTGAATCCTTATCTGAACTGAGTGTCCCAAAATGCTACACAGAACATAAAAACAAATGTTCCTTTTCCTTAGACCTTAAATAACTTTTATTAAACTAAGAGATAAAGTGGTCCTTTGTTTAAAGTAATAATCCAGCAATGGCCCAATCTGAAGACCACAAAAGATCTGAAATGGCATGCAAGATTATTTGAATATATCAGTGCACTTGTTTGGAAAGAAATCCATAGCTTTCATTAGATGCTTTGAGTTATCTGACTCATAAAAAGTTAGGACTTTATTTTTAAAGCTAGGAGGTGCTAATCTACTCTGGAAGTTCTCAACTAAAAGGAATTTGTATCCCTGCTGGGACATTTAACGGTACTTCGAGATAGTTTTTAGTTGTCATAAGTGAGGAGGATGCTACTGACATTGACTGGGCAGAGACCTGAGCTGCCGCGGACCACCTTAAGAGATGCAGAATTGTTCTCCACACGATAGAATGATGTGCTCCAAATAGCAATAGTGTTGAGATACGAAAAGCACCGATTCTCCCCCTTCTATTATTCACACCTTGGAAGAACAATCTAAGTTCCAAGCAGAAAAAGACCCCCCCCCCTCAAACCAGACTGTAAGGCTGGTTGCTGGCAGAGCCAGGGTGTGAGCTTAGAGCTTTTACTCCTGTTGTAAGGCGCTAACTAGTGGGGAGTGAGCCAAAAAAATTGTCACAATTTTACAATTACTGATTGAATGCTTTTATGTATCAAATAAAACTTTAAAGGGATTTTTAAAAAAATGCTTAAGTCAGGTGTAGATGTGTACTGCTATGCACCCAGTACTTGGGAGGCTAGGCCAGGAGGACCATGAGCGCCAGGCCAACCTGGACTGCACGCTGACATGGTATAGTCCATGGAGCTTCTTTGGCTATCACAATGTTATAAAGAGAAAAATAAACACCTGTTTCACACTGCTCTGTTTGGGTTAAGCATGCTGGAAGAGAGCCTTTTTTTTTCTGCTTGTATAAAATTTCTCCATTATTTAGTTTGCAAGTACATTAATAGCTTGAACCTAATAAAAGTTGTCAAAATTCCATTGAAGAGTGATGAAGGAGACAACTCACCATTAAGACTCCAAAGTGGGTGAGATGGTTACACTGACAGATCGTGTAATTTATATTGCTTTCCTTGAGTTTACAGCCTGATGGATTCCATCCACCTAGCCCATCTGTGGGGGACAGAAGGGAATTTCAAGGCAATTTTGCTTTTCTCAGAAATGTTTAATTTTTCATTATGTGCACCATCCGAACGTGTGTTATAATTAGCATTGTTTGTTAAGACAGCAAGGTAGAGATACAATTGAACAGCAAAATTCAATTACATTTAATAGACCAAATTGACGTGTGTGTCAGGGGTGTGGGGCGGTGGGGGGGGTGGGCTTCATTGTCACTCATTTCCGTTTCTATCCTACATCTCTACAGATTAAGGTAGATTCTAATCATGAACAATTGTTCCTGTTACCATGCTGGAGTGACATGTTTTATAAGTAGCCAATAAAAAAAAAAAAGAGAGAGATCTGGAAGTTTTGGGAAGACCTAGACCCTCGGAATATAGGCTGCCACTTAGCCATCTCAGGACTGGCATTTATATTAGAAACAGGCAGTTCCACCCAGAAACTTAGTGGGCTCAAATGATCATGCTCTGAAGATCCTTACAGCCTGTTAGAGCCTTGTAGGTTTTGGGTTATAGAGCTGGTTTAGGGTTATAGTACACAAAAAGACCTATCTCAGGACAGGTATCCAAGTCTGAGCAGATGCCATAGATTCCGATGTTCTAGGCTCACAGCACAGAGAGCCAGAGGCAAAGGGTCTCCTGGGGGTGTTTCAGCAACCGCCACGAATCGACACAGGGATGAACTTACTAAAGCGGTGGAGAACAGAGCTTGTCACTTTTTAGGACTGTTTTTCTGACAGACTTGGACAAGCCAGGAGAGGATACATTGTTTCTGTTTGTCACAAATAGGTGGTATTCTGTTCCCTGAAGAGCTAAATAAAAAGAGAGTGTTGTCTCTTTTCTCTCCAATTTCTAGATGGGAAAAGTACCCAAGCGGAGCTCCCTAGGTAGAAGAAGAACGTTTCTCACCACTAATCATGGCGTTCCTAGGAGATGCTGCTTGCGTGGGAGAATTCTTTGAGATTTGGTATTAACTATAGAGACTCCAGTAGAGGTAGCAAACCTAAGAGAAACCCAGTCCGGAGTCACCACACCCAGCACCTCCATACACAGCATAGTTATCCAAACAGGAAGGGCTTTGTGGGACTAATGATGTCTCATCTCTTTAATTAGATGATTATCAGACTGGGTCCCTTACAGGACATAGGACCTACCAAGGGCTCACCATCAATAAAACATGACTAAATAATGATCATACCTGTAGGAGAGCACACCTCCTCAGCCCTCCTCAAATAGTTCACAGTAATTCTGTACCGGGCCTTCTAATTTCATTTTTCCAACCCCGCTTCCCAAAAAATTGGGCTATTTTTATGATTTCTATAATAACTGTATTACCAAAAGGAGCTTTCTTAATTTTCATGCCCTAAAAGTCACATAGGGTGTCTTGGTCAGACAGAATGCTCTGTAGTGCCAGATTGGACAGCAGCTGACAACAAGACCTCTCCCCCAACCACCAACTGGGAAAACGATTGGGGGGCAAGTCAAAGTCTGCTTCTATAAATACTTACTGTTAGTGTCAAAGTCCCAAAAGGCACAGTAAACTTGATCGTAATTCTGCAGAAATGAAAATTACAGCTAAATACCTTTCCTTGTAAGGTTTACTGAACAAATCAATGCACATAAGTGTCCTCAAGGTTTTTAGCCAGTAGAGCAACAAGTGAGCATGCACACAAGTGGAGAGACTGGGAGGAGAATCTAACTCCACCGGGCTCTGAACTTACAAGTAAGAAAACCGCATGTCACTGCGCCACAATGTAGCATGTGTCATTTAGTAGTTTTGGGATCTGCCAGTTTGTACAAGGCCCAGGGGGAAGATATGGAGAATCAGTGAGAGACTGACATATGTTAGGCATTCTTTAGAAAGCTTTGAAATTTGGGACTCACAGCTATGATCATCCTTTATAAACACACAGTTTAGGTGCTTCCTCATTAGGCCTTGTTGAAATTTCCTAAAATTCCCCTAGCTCCTATAGTCTCTGGAATGATCTGACAGTCATAGTCCCAGTTCAAATTGAGAGATTTGACTCAGCTAACATTGAAAACTATTTTCAATCTAGTTTTAAAATTCCCTCTCCCAGCTGCACTTAGTCCTTCAGTGACTTGATGGGGAGGGCAGGTAACACCAAGAGAGGCTTCACCTTTGCAAAGGAGAAGGGGAGGGTGGGTTGGGGGTGTTGTGTAAGGGAACACTGAGAGGAGAGGGGCTGATATTGGCGTATAAAGTGAATACATAAATTTAATTAAAAAGGGAGAGATGAAATCAATAAGTAATAATATAATTATTAATAAATAATAAAATAACATAAATAAAATTCCCCCTCCTAATCTCCCTTCTCTTCTCTTTAAGAGTAGTGGAAAATATGTTATAACATATGGTCTCTTAGATAGGGAATGAACGAAGCTATTAAAATTTCACCCAGGACACATATTAACATCAAAGAATGAAACAGTAACTCATTCTTTACTACAACTGAGTTTGAGCATTTAGTAATAAATACCTTATGTTCTTCCATATGATATAGTCCTTTGATAATTAATACATATTTTAATGTTTTCATGGAAAATCAAAGAATACAAATGTTATTTTCAATGAAGTTGTGTATCTCACTCAAAAATGAATGAATTAAATGGCATTTACTATTACGACTAAGAGACCCGTTTATTCTTAGCTACTGTTTTGCTAGAACACCCACTTAATCAGGATCCCTTGAGGATATGGCCCTGTTTCGAGAAAAACCCAGTTATAACATACTTCTGCTACCTCAAATGGGAAAATCATCATGATTTAATTTCATGATTTAACATCATGATGTTAATTGGCCACTTTTTTCACCAGGAAAATCACATTGATGTCCTGAGGTCATTTAGTTCCCAAGTGAAAATAGATATATTACCCAGTCTCCTTGAATATGCTTTAGAATGATAAGCACTGGATCAGCCAAGTTTTGAATGGACGTATTTGAGATGCTTGCACTCACAACATATGTCATTAATTCAGAAGTGATGTCTTTGGCCTGCAGATGAAACACAAAGGTCCTAAACATCTAATTTCTTATATAACCATGATCAATCTAAATCAGTGATGCGTTGCACAGTTTTGGCACAGAAGTATAGAAGAATCACAATCTGGGGCTGGCGAGATGGCTCAGCGGGTAAGAACACTGACTGCTCTTCCAAAGGTCCTGAGTTCGGGTTCCAGCAACCACATGGTGGCTCACAACCGTGATGAGATCTGACGCCCTCTTCCGGTGCATCTGAAGGCAGCTACAGTGTATTTGCACAGGAGTGAGCAGGCTGGAGAGAGTGGGGCTGGAGCGAGCGGGGCCAGAGCAAGCAGAGGTCCTGAGTTCAGTTCCGAGCAGCCACATGATGATGGCTCGTGGCCATCTGTACAGCTACAGTGTACTCATACACATAAAATAAATAACTAAATCTTTTTTTAAAAAAAAGAATCAGAATCTAAGGGTGAATTCTCAGAGTCATTCAGATCATCTCTTCACCACACAAAGCGCATTAATAAAAATTAGAATAATTCATTAATTTATCTAACCATTCATCCACTCATCCATCTATCTGAAACATATCTATTCATCCAACATTGAGTTTGTACCAGCTATTCAATCCTACCCTCATAGCATAGCAAAATATTCTCGGCCTTAATAATGCTCCAGATTCACAGATTTCACAGCATAACTTGGTTCTAACTCTTGACCATCCTTATAAGAACACCTTTTCTAATGAGGAATCTAAATCCATCATGATTTACTTACAAACTAATTTCATGGTCTTTACCCCATAGGAAAAGCAAGTATGTTTAAAAATATTCATCTTGGAACATGTCTTTGAAAATATTGATAACTATCTTCACTCTAGAAGACACCACACACTCTGAGGTCAAAGTGCATACATTATATCCTAGCATGGCCCGCACAGCCTAATATACAGCAGCTATTTCCTCTTTTGTAATCCAAATAGTTGGCTAAGTGATTTTCATACATACTTGTCATCAAATGACATCATATGGCCTTTTTTTTTTTTTCAGCTAAGCTGAGGTTTTTGTAGGCTCAGTACCTATATGTACAAAGATCACACAACCGATAAGTGGCTGGGAAGGGGTGTTTAACAATGTTAATTTAAAGGTAACAAACTAAAGGGGCTTTATAGAGATATGAAGCTCTGTAATAAAAAAAGACAAAATTCCAAATGCCAATACTCTAAAAGGCCAGAGAGTTGAATGATTTCCTCTAGGACTTCGTGTACAAAACTACAGACAGAGCTGGAAATAAGATGGGAGAGAGATGAAGAAAATCCTCTAATAATTTTCTAGGAAAACGATGTTTAGATGGCATTCCTTGAAGAGCCTACTGTACATGGTTAGAAGACTCCACTGAGCAAATAGTGTGTGCTTGAGTAACCATGAATGTGATCTTGCTCAACTTGGAAGTGTCCAACTTTCTGTTCATGGCCATTTGTGTTCATGCTAAACAATATTGTGATGGTTACTATTGTCAGCATGACAGAATCTAGAATCATAAAGCAGATAAACTTCTTTGCATGCCTGAGAAGGAGCATCTAGATTGGGTTGGCCTCTGGGTATACCGGTTAGAGATTATCTAGACTAGGTTACTTGAAGCAGAAGTCCCACTCTAATTGTGGGCAGCTCCATTACTTCAACTAGGAGTCTCTGGGTGAATTAAAAAAGGAGAAAGCTAGCTGAGCACTAGTAGTTGTTTGCTTCTTTGCTCCAGCATTATGTGACATGCTTCATCAAGCTCCCACCATCTGGATTTTTCTTGTATAGTGAGTGGACTGTACCCTCAAACTGAACCAAAATCAACCCATTTCTAACTAATTTCCAACAATGAAACAAATAATGGATATACGCTTCTGATGATGTAGTGTTTCTTTCCTGTCAGAGTTCCCTGAGGCAGCCTGCTAAGGGTGAACATCAACAGACCATAATGTTGGTAAGGCCTTGCTGACATCCAAAAGACTAAGTGCTAGCCCAAGCTTCCTGGTCCCTCCAAGACCTCTCTGGGCCATTGGTGACATAAGGAAGGAAGTACACTAGATGACCTGTAGCTATCCTCCCAATCTGACCTAAGATAAGCAGCTTTCTGCGTGGAAAGGCCAAAAGGAAATAGTCACAATGACTAAGGACCTAACTAACCTCTTCCCTCAATTCCTGCTTCTTACCTACTCCATGGTGAGTACTGGAGAAAGGGAAAATCATTTCTCACTCCTCTGGGCTCATTTTGTACCGGTTTTACAATTTTTACCTCTGAACATTTACAGAGATGTTTCCTCTGTGTCAGCTCTATTAATTCTTCATTTCATTCTGTGACCCCTTCACAGCCGAGCTCTCCCCTAACTCAGCCCCTGCTCTTCCCTTGTCTGCAGTCCCAGAATCCCTATGCAACAGAGTACGTGCTTAGTGTCTTTGCTTCTCCCTAAGAGGAAAATGGGAATACATTGTAATGACTATCAAGACATTGATCAAAAGATGTTAGAGGAAGTTGTGTAAAACTAAGGCTATGGGGCCTGGGCACTGAAAAGAAAGGTAGTTACAGGGTAGTATGTCTTCAATCGTGTACTCCTCAGCTACCAGTGACACAGGTAGCTGTGAGAGTTCAATTCCCAGCAGCCACATGATGGCTAGCACCTAGCCCCACATACCTCTTTTAGTGTTGGAACCTTCTGCTTCCTACCCTCTCCTAATTCACTGTGTTTTCTATGAGAGCAGGCTCAGGTCTTCCTTGCTTAGCACTATAGCCCCAGCATCATGGAAGATACAGAATAGGAACGAAATGACTATTTGCTAAATACATAAATGATTGGGTGAATAAAAGGATGAATTGTATCACCTTCAGTGAAGTGCCTTCCCCTTACTGGGTCTTGGTGACCTCACTTGCACAATAAAGATATGGGACACTGAGTTATGAGGGCCCTTCCAGCTAAGAATTTGATGCATAACTGGATCTAACTCGTCTTCATCTGGCACTATGACGTCTGTAGGCTAATTTTTGCAAAGGTCTTTAGTCTATGTCAATGGAAGGTGCTAGAGAATCAAAATTCCTTATTAAGTGTAAAATCTATGCAAAGCAAGTTTATCTCTTATTCTGAGAGACAAGCACAGCCCTCTGAAGGGAGAAGGAAAATTAAGACCAAAAAATAATGGCATCTCTGATGATGCAAAACAGTGACAAGAATACCAAAAGGTTGAGAGAGCTATGAAACACAGTTTAAATCATTATTACAAAATTTCGCCCACTAATTTTTCCAGGGCACAGAGAATAAAGAATGGACTTATTAATTCTGGGGAGGCATCCTGGGTAGAAATTGAACTAAACCTACTGAAACAAATAGAATTTAGCTAGAGAGAAGACTGACCACAGAATGCCAGAGAAACAGAATACTTTGCAAGCACATTTGGTGGTAGTGTGGTCCACTTAAATTGGTAGGGGCTGAAAGCATCTGTTATATTTTTATCAGCCTACAGCTCCTGTCTCCTGAGTTCTGGGATTAATTTATAGCATATACTATCAGATAGTATATTATCCCCCCAAAAAATCTGTGAATATTTGACCACTAGGAATTCATTCAAGTGGATAATTCCTTACAAATGTAAACACACCTGGGCAAATTAAGGCACTACCTTCAAAGACAAGGACTTTGTGGTTGGCTAGATGGTTCAGTGGTTAAATTTCTTTCTGCCCAAGCAAAGGACCATTGTTTGGATCCTCAGAACCCGTGTAAAATGTCAGGTAAGGATGGTGTCCCAATTTCATTCTTTCCTTGGAAGGTAGAGACATGGGATCCCCAGACTAGTCTCATTGGCAAGTTCTGGGTTTTTGACTAAAAGACCTTGCTTTAATGAATATAATGGAAAAACAATCAAGGATGATTCTTGACATCAACCTTGGACTTCCATATGCACACATACACATGTGAATTGCAGCCTCCATATGTGCATGTGTGTATGATACATAACATGCATGAATGCACCCTCACATGTGCATGAACACACATGAAAATGGGAAAGAAAAAAAAGAAAGCAAAAGCAAAATCAGAACTTTGATGTTAGATAGCCTGAATTTGATTCATAACTATACCACTTCATCACTGTGTGACCTTAGGCAAGACTATTTAATTTTGCTGAGCCTCAGCTTCCCATGAGAAGCAGATGAAGTAGTAAGCAAACACAGTAACAACTAGGCTGGGCAGGGTGGCACATGCCTTTAATCCCAGAATTCAGGAGACAGAAGCTATAGGATCTCTTGCTCTTGCTTACTAGGCTAGCCAGTACTGCACTTCATGTAAATTCTGGTTGCTGTCATCTCAACATCAAAATGAGATAGAGTGGTCATAGGCAGAGAACCTTCCCCATCATAACATCAGCAACACTAACATTTACTCAATGTTTAGGATATGCCAGGCAATCCCATGAACACGTTATTTATATTAACACCTTCAGTTCTTTAACACACCAATAAGGTCTGATACTTAGACTATTTCACATTGAAAAAAAAAAAACTATGGCACATGGATGCTGAATCATACAAACTGTGATTTTTGCCAGAAATCACTCAGGTAGACATGCCTCACCACATTTCCTTGCCTCTAGTTTAAGGTGAGGTTTAGAGCACTCAGAGCTAGAAGCCAGGAAGGATGGAGGAGGTCAGGAAGATTAATAAGCTGAAATGCAATCTCATCAGGAGAACATGCTGTTCTTTTCTGGCTTTGAAACATCTTAGAGCCTTTTTGGTTACCAGATAATCCTTAAAGTCCCATCCAGAGCTTCAGAGCTGTGAAAATTCTTAAGTGTAAAGCATCATTAAAGTAGATGTTGATTCATGTGGAGGACCAGGGGTTGTGCTAAAAGACTTGTGGCATCAATCAGAGCATATTCTAAAATAAACAGAGCATCATAAAAGTAGCAGGGGTTCATAGTTACCGTGAGTCACCATGTTAGTTCATGACAGTCACCAGTGGAGGGCCAGGGGTTGTGCTAAAAGACTTGTGGAATCAATTAGAGCATATTCTAAAATAAACAGAGCATCATAAAAGTAGCAGGGGTTCATAGTTACCATGAGTCACCATGTTAGTTCATGACAGTCACTAGAGGTAAGAGCTTACCTTAAAGAGTGAGGTTTGGCCAAAAAAATTAAACAAGATGGTTTGTGAGGCATCAAGAGGAACTTTTTCCCTCAATGACTTAGGCAAATAGATGGAAGCCAAAGACCTCCTTAGAGGGATATCACCAAGAAAAATCTGCGAAGAAAAATCAGGAAATGAAAACTGAAGTCTTCACCCATCCTAGTGACATCCTACCCTCCTCCCATCTCAACCAATTCAGAGTTCCCAAAGAGGACTGAAGCTGGGGATTGTAGGCTGTTTCCATGGGCTATGGCACACTTTCTACACACACACACACACACACACACACACACACACACACACACACACACACTTTCCCTTCCAAGGTTTTCTTCCTTTAACCTAAGTCTGCATACATAATGAATAACAGGTGAAAAGGGGAATAACAAATTGCACAATCTGTCCCAATATTGAGAAATAAAGATAGTTGAAATATCAGACTACCTTCCCTCTTATAGTTCTGAAATCAAAAACAACAAAAAGAACAAACCATGTGGGGCACTTGCCTCACAGTACATTGATCAATGCTCTCACTAAATGTGAGCCTGGAAAGGGAGACCTTAGGCTTTGGAATTCTGCTAGAGACTCATAGTTAGACAGATATTCTAGTTTCATTAGTAATGAATAGTATTTGGTATATTCTAGAATTTTTTTTTGAGATGAAAATGTGCTTTATTAAAAACTACACTCACCGGGAATACAATCACAAACCTGAATTTCCCAGGCAAAATGCAGTGTATGGGCACCCTTAAGTGTATTCCCTTATTTACTATCTTTGGCAAGCTTGAGAAGTATGTTGAGGTAGGATATTAGGAAACAGAGGCTAGGGGAAGTTACAAGTCGTATCCAGAGATCAAGGAAGTAACTGAACAAATATATGTGATTCAGGCCCGAAATTTTCCTATTACCCATGATGATGCTCAATGAGGTATTACCTAGTTGAGTGTACTGTGTTTGTGTGTGTGTGTGTGTGTGTGTGTGTGTGTGTGATAGTGTATAATGTTTATGGAATGACCTCTTGAAACTAAAACCCATATGGACTTTCTAGCGCAGATGACCCATGGCCAGTCAATTGATGACCTCAGAGGTCACAATTTAGCTTCAGCATACAGGTCATTTGGTACCAAGAATGTGACAAGGGTCGATGGTCTGTTTATCTGCTGATGCTTATAATGGATACTCCATATGTAAACAGAGAGGTCAACACCTGCTTCTACTGTAGCTAAAAGGTTCTTAATGGATGAGGAGATTTCTGCACATAACAGCCATGTAAACTAACAGTCATTTGAAAGCCCAGGAAAATGAACACTAGCAGAGAGATTCTAGGGTAAGCAGTCAGGAAAAAGGTAAAAACGCAAGGTGAACTACCTATTTCAGCCATTCCGCTGATGCTTAGTTGAAACTACTATGGCTTTGAAGGGAATCTGAAAATTGCTACTAGGAAAATCTACTTATTCCTGTTGTGAAGAATCAGAAGCAAAAGGTCAAGAGAACCACAGCTATTAAAAGGACAGGATGGAGAACATTGAGAACGAAGAGAGCTAAACTCTGTACAGATTATATGCTCAGTCTCTGAGTCATATATGTATAGGAAAAATGCCAAATAAAAATCAAGGAACTCAACTGAGATTTTAACTGCCACCCCAAGACGTGGAGTTTACTTTGATTCCAGGACAACTTCATTGCCCATTATAGCCAAACCCATAGCCTTCAGAGAAATATATTAGAAGTGAATTTCCACATAAGAAAATTCAGAATCTATGTAATCACAATAGTATGTAATCAAAATGGAATCCAAATCTCTCAATAGATGGAGAAAGAATGCATGTGATCCATATGCAACTACAAAGACAAACAATGAAGGACCACATGGAGAGGACACAAACACTAAAACTAATATACAATGATTTGAAAGCCTCAACTACAGCTGTGCTTAGGTATGTAAAAGAAAATGTGCTTTCAATTAATGCAAAGAGAAAGATTATTACTACATGAACAACAAAACAAAGTATAAGGAGGAGGAAAAGAGAAGCTGAGGATAAATGTTGGAAAATTTTGGTTGTGCTGGATGAGTTCAACAGTTACATGACGAAAACAAATGTCACTGAATTTTAAGATAAGTGAATAGAAACCATACTACCTAGAAAACAGATAATAAAATAATTAAAATAGGAAAAGAATGAAGCAGTATTAAAATGTCACATATACATGAAATTGCAGTTTCAAATGGACAAATAACATGGTGAAGAAACAGGATTTGAAGAAATAATACGGCAAATCCCAACACAATGAATACAAAGAAAAACATGTGAAGGCACATTGATAACCTGCAGGAGAATCAAAGGCAAATATTAAAAGTCAATGGGTGCAAATGATATATTCCACATTTCATACAGGGAAGCAAAAATTTAAGTGCTACTGATTTCTCACCAGAAAAAGATTAAGAGCAGAAGACAGTGACATTTGCAAAGCTCTACGGAATTGATGCTGGATGAAGTCTGCTCTTCAGAGAGGATCAGAGAAGAGCAAACCTAGTAAGTGCCCAGGTAATGTGAAACAACAAAACGCCAAAAACTTTCTCTCATCAGAGAGGAGGGAACCTCCACTAAGAAAATGTCTCCAAAACATCAGGTTGGAGGAAGGCTCCCAAGGCACTTTCTTTTGTTCTTGTTCTTATTGGTTTTGTGTAGTTTGGGTTTGTTGAGCCAGGGTTTCTCTGTGTAGCCCTGGCTGTCCTGGAACTCTCTGTAAACCAGGCTGGCCTCATACTCAGAGATTATACTGGATGTCCTGGAACATGCTCTGTGTTCATCAGACTAGCCTTGAACTCAGAGATTCTCCTGCCTCTACCTCCTGAGTGCTGAGATTAAAGTCATGTGCCACTATCACAGTTATTGATGGGAGAGTACCCACCCCATTGTGGATGGAGCCACCTCTGGGACAGTGGTCCTCTGTTGTATAAGAAAGCAGGCTGAAGTCCCACAACACTCCTTGGCGCTCTGACATACCCAGGATCAGAGGTGAGGAGGAACCAACATCTGTCCCAACACCGGGAGAAACTGGGACCAGTGGGACCAGGCACACAGGAACTCTGCCAGCCAAGTGACTCTGGTTCCTTCTGGTCTGTCTGGGTTGGTGTCCAGAGCAGACCTTGGGCGCAAGCTCCGAAGGCAGTTCCACAACATACTGAGGAAGCCCCACTTCCAGGTGATCTAACAAGCCTAGGATCACAGGATCC
>NC_045030.1:60637359-60638038 GCF_008632895.1 Mastomys coucha | reverse complement strand
AAAAAACATTGACACAACAGTCAAAGAAAATGCAAAAAGCAAAAAGCTCCTAATCCAAAACATCCAGGGAATCCAGGATGGAATGAGAAGACCAAACCTAAGGGTAATAGGTATAGAAGAGAGTGAAGACGTCCAATGTAATGGGCCAGTAAATATCTTCAACAAAATTATAGAAGAAAACTTCCCTAACCTAAAGAAAGAGATGCCCATGAACATACAAGAAGCCTACAGAACTCCAAATAGACTGGACTACAAAAGAAATTCCTTCTGACACATAATAATAAAAACATTCCTTCCAGAACTCCACAGAAGGAGTTGCAGAGATTAACTATGGAGCAGAGACTGAAGGAAGAACAAGTCAGCCTAAATATAGCTATCTTCCGAGAGGCTCTGACAGTACCTGACTAATACAGATATAGAGGCTCACAGCCATCCATTGAACTGAGTACACGGTTCCCAATTGTACAGCTCCCTGGGTTGAGCTCCCAGGGTCTCAACCACCAACCAAGGACTGCACATGGTGGATTTGATTGTTCTGGCAGCACGTGTATAGTAGAGGATTGCAAATTCAATCATCAATAGGAGGAGAGGACCTTGGCCCTGTGCCCCCAGGGAATGCCAGGGCCAAGAAGTGGGAGAGGGTGGGGTGGCAGGCATGGGGAGGGGGGAGGCAACAGGG
>NC_045030.1:60635532-60636147 GCF_008632895.1 Mastomys coucha | reverse complement strand
TGTAACAACACAGAACATCTAAAAATAAGTTTACTTCCCTAACTCTTTTTTTTAAAGATTTATTTTTATTTTATGTATGAGTACACTATAGCTGTCTTCAGACACACTAGAAGAGGGCATCGGATCCCATTACGGATGGTTATGAGCCACCATATGGTTGCTGAGGATTGAACTCAGGACCTCTAGAAGAGCAGTCAGTGCTCTTACCTGCTGAACCACCCTTCCAGCCCCTCCCCAACTCTTCTTTTGAGAATTTCATGTATTAGTACTGTATACTATTTCTCCTCCTCCTTCTTCCAACACCTCGTATGTCTCTTCCACTCTTTTTCAATTTCATGACCTCTTGTTCTTAAATCATTGTGACATATCTAGAGAGATGTAGATATATACACATGTATAAATACAGCCTGCTGAGTTCACATATGTGTCCAGGGCTGATGACTTGGGATTGGACCGCCTATCAGAGGCTCGTCCCTGGAGCACACTGATTCTCTCCCTCTCGGCAGCCATTAATTATTTGCAGGTCTTCACTTAGGGCCGAGGCTTTATGAGAGTCTCCTATTTATCTTTTTAAAATGTATTGTGACTTGTTTTGTGTGTGTGTTGTGTGTGTGT
>NC_045030.1:60630515-60635433 GCF_008632895.1 Mastomys coucha | reverse complement strand
AAAACTAAATATTCATATGTAAAATGATTACGTACCATGTAAGAAAATTAGCTCCCTAGGGAACCTTCTTCTTAAGCATAAAAGTTAAAACCAAAGAGTTTTTCAAAGACAGCAGAAAAGAATGCTTTCATGATTGCTCCATGCCAAAGATTTTTTTTCCCAGACAAATCATATATGGTTACTAGCAAGGTAAAAGAACTACAAATTAGATTTCAGAAAAAAAAATTCTAAACATGTGCTTATGAAAAGACCCCACTGAGAAAATCATAGGAAAGTTACAGAAAGGAACTACAAGCCAATTAAAACACGAACAAAAGATTGACGTCTAAGTCAACAAAGAAGTTCTGTGAGCAATCAGGATGAAAATGAAAGCTTCCTGCCCATCATTAACCACAAGAGAAAAGAACATGGGACTTTCTTACCGATGCAAGTGTAAATGCCCTATGAGCCAGCTATTGAGTTCCCAACTATTTGCCTAAGGCTCCTGGAAACATGTCTGCACAAAGACTTTTATGCAAATATCCACAGGAGTACTATCTGTAATATCTACAAACTGGAACAAACGAACAGCAGTGGTAGAATAAATGAAAAGGACATGTTTATTTAATCTAATATTATTCAGCAACTTAAAAATATAGAAAACAAAATGATGAATTTCAAAACAATGTAAGATATATGAAAGAAGACTTCTAGCATAGAATCATGTACATATCACATGGTTTTATTTGGATGAATCAGTTCTAGAACAGGAGCAAATTGTGGAAGAATAAAAAGACAGGGTCGGGGTGGCCCCTGGAGGTAACAGCTTCAGGGATTGGCTGGGAAAAGGAGGGTCTTTATATCTTGATAGGGTTTGGGTTTTGTGCGCATATGACTTAGCTAAATTCAGAAACCTTGGACTTAGGATTTGTACATGTAATTGTACATATACAGTTTTAAGGTATAAAATAAAATCTGCTCCCTCAGATTGTTTTGAAGTTGCATATGACCTGTCAGAGGCTGAGCTGCTCTTAGATGGTGGAAAGGGCTGAGACTTTGAGAATTGATAGATGATGGTTGCATTTATCTATGGAGTACAGTGGGATAAATCAGGATAATTAGCATCCACATCACATCAAACATTTGGCGTTTGCTTCTGCTACCTAACCTGAACTCAGACTTTAAAATACAGCCAGACATAGACATGAATTCCAGCTTAGCTATTAGGTTGTATCCTTGGGCACATCCCTTGACTTTTCTGTTACCTTATGTGTTCCAACAACACTCAGTAGCATAACATCCAATATACAATAAATTATCCCTATATGGTAGTCAATAGTCACCTAATATTTTGGATGGTTTCCAGTGACAAGAGTCAACTGTGACATCATTGCACACCACACAGACACCACACATAGCTGTTAGCCTACCAAGGGTCTAAGTCCAAATCCTAAGTCAAAGGTTTCTGAATTTAACTAAGGCATATGCCCACAAAACCCAAACCCTATCAAGATATAAAGACCCTCCTAACAAAAGGCTCCCCTGGGGTCTCTATACTTTCCTGATATTTCCATTCAGGTTAAAAGCTTCCAAGGGTGCACTTTCTCTTTCCCAAGAACTTCATGTGTGAAGATCTAGGACAACATTTGTTTGCCTGGCTTTCAGTTTCCTATGTTGCACTTACCTGGGGGGCTGTGACTTCTTCAGAGGATTGGATGCTGAAGGCCATACCTTCAAACTTGTGGTCTACTCGCAGCACAGCCAAGGCCAGCTTAGCAACAGTGAGATTTGCTGTTCTCCCTGCAAATTCCATCTTGTGACCAGCACGCTCGACTATCCTCAGAATCCTGAAAAGAATCATAGGCAAACAGCCCTTTTTCTGCCTTGTTGGTACAACTCATCCTCCCTATACAACATCCTCACTGTGAAGCTTGACTTTGTGATTTCATTGTCATTCATGTTGTTTGGTTTTGGAGCCCAGCAAATGAATGTCTCCATCTTAGTGCCTCTAATTTCTGTAGGGGTAAACAAAATGAATTCCTCAAGCTTCACTTTCCTTACAAACAAAGTACCAGCATGCATCTTAAAGTTCGTTTCAAAAAACCAGATGAAATTATCTTTTATAAAGTCCGATCCATTGTGGCCTCATTTGTCCAAGAAGTTTGGATTTCATTAATCCTATAAAGAAATGCCACCAAGTGGTCTGAAAAGCATGGTGTGATGTGATATGTACATTGAAACATATCTCTGACTGCTATGTAGAAAATGGGCCACAGAGGGGCAACAGTGCAAGCAGAGGGCTAGGATGGGAGGCTCAAGCAGATCAACAAGGGAAGGAAATAAGAGTACAACTGGGAGAGGGAAAGATGGATGGATTCACTGATTCTACTACAATGGTTTAAGGCAGTGGTTCTCAACCTGTAGTTTGTGACTCCGTTTCGGTCCCACATCAGAGATCCTATATATCATAGGTTTACATTATTATTCACAACAATAGCAAAATTACAGTTATGAAGTAGTAACAAAATAACGTTATGGTTGGGGGTCATCACAACATGAGGAACTGTATTAAAGGGTACCAGCATTAGGAAGGTTCAGAACCACTGCTCTAAGAGGTTAAAGGGTATATGGACAGTGATTCATAGAAGTTATTTTCTTCTTTAGTGCTGTTATCTATAACCCCCTGTGTCTTGTTCAGTTAATGCTACGTAAGACAGTGATCAAACTATACTGGATAATATAGAAAGTTTTCGGAGAATAAATAAAAATGTAATAAAAGAGTAAACAAAAATGAGACATTTCTAAATCAGCTTCCCAAGGGGAAATCAAAAGCTGGCTACTGACTGTGGGGTAGAAAGTGTCAACCAGAAGAACTTCTACGTTTTTCAGGATCCCATGGGTTGGATACATTTTATAGAAATGTGCAGCAGTTAGAAAGATTTCAGGCTGGCTTTTGGGTAGGAATGTATTGGAAAAGTCATCATGACTGAGAACTCATCCCTATTCAAATGGAGTTATCCACTTGGCTGGACCTTGTCAAGGCTGTGGTTGCCTGTGTGCTGAGGCAGGGCTACGCTAACATCTGCACTTCCTGAGTGAAGCATTCCGACTTACTCATTGCTTACTGGAGGCAGGTTGGAAGCTGAATCACTCTGCTTTTCCGTCACAGTGCTGATGATTTGGAGAATGATCTGGGTTAGGTTGATAGTTATCTCATCACAGTTAGAAATATCAGCGACTTTCGAAACAATGATCTTTGTCTCTTCTTCATCCAAAGGTGGAGACTCATTGACCAGATTTAAAATATGCTCTGCGACATCATCCACATTCTCTGGGAGAAAGAAAGTGAAAATGGGTGACCTTATATCTTGGCCCTTACTGTGGGGCTATGCTGCATGGCCTCCATCCCTTTAAATAGACAGGGCAGTGAAATGGAAACACACACCAAGGAAATGAAGTTCACCAAAGGAAACTATTGAAGCTTAAGTTCTCCAATAGATGTAGTTCCGGGAAGAAGAACAGAAGTCAATTTTGTATTCATTAGGTCTGATTTCACATGCACTAGGGAAATCTTTTTGTCACTGAAGAATTATCTTGAAACTTGATGCTAATTAAGTTAAGACATTTGAGTGTTGGCTCCAGGTAAGATCCCACCTATACTCAAATATCAGCAAACATTGAGTCTAAGTTTTTATAATCAAGGGTGGTGATTACTATTTCCTGTCAAGAACTGGCAACCCACAGGTAGAAAGCAAATATGGACCACATAATAAGAAGCAATTAATTAAGATTTCTCTAAGGAGGAAGAACAATAGCTATTAGCTCGCCCACTTTTTTCTTCATTTTTTATCATGGAAATTTTCAAGTACATTAAGAAAGGAAAAGAATAAAAAGAAAAAGCAAAAGAATAATCTAATGAATCTTCATGTACTCCATGAATCACCCAGCTTCAGCATGTGGCCGTGCCAGGCTAACCTGATTTTACATCCTTTCTCACCCACCTTTGCTCCATCCCACATCCTATAGTTTCACCAACAAACACTTCGATGCATATCTTTACAACTAAACAATTTTCATCTTAACCATGATCATAATCAAATTAAAATTAAGATGAAAATTACTCAAAATGTCCAATCACTGCTCAAATGTCCTTAGTTGTCTCCTAAATACTGATCTTCCTGACCAAAAGAATTGATCTGCTAAGATTCCAGAGAGAGAGAGAGAGAGAGAAAGAGAGAGAGAGAGAGAGAGAGAGAGAGAGAGAGAGAGAGACTCATGATGCATTTACCTCAGCTCATATTATGAATAGCCAGCTATGTTTGGGAAAAAAACAATTTGAGTGTAAAACTCTCTACACCCCCTTCTCCCCCTCCTCTTCCTTGTCCTCTTTCTTCAGTGTCCTCCATAGCTGTCAGCGACAACCTCTCCCCACTACTTTATTCCTTAGGCAGGATTTTTGTTTGGTTTGGTTTTCCTTTCTTTCCCTCATCATCTTTCCCCATTTTTCTCCCTTTATTCTTTTTGATTTCTACAGAAGACTCTGAGCTCATTGATGACGCACAGCAAGTTTAACCAAGGTCCTTTCAGCCCCTCTCCATCACCATGATTTTCCCATGGCTTATTTAGAAACAAGCTCGCAAGCAATGACAGTGTTCTCTCTAAGGAGACACAAAGGAAAGAAAGTGACTAACTTTGTAATTGCTTCTAAATTAATATTTCATCCCTGTTAATACGTATCTCATGATCCATTCAGAAACAGAAAATACAGGCTTAAGAGATGGTTCCGTGGGTAAAGGTGCTTGCTGCCAAGCTTGACTACCAGAGTTTGATCCCTGAGATCTACATGGTGAAAGGAGAGAACCAACTCCTATAAGTTGTACACACACACACACACACACACACACGCACACACACACACATGTGCGTTCATGTGCATGTG
>NC_045030.1:60625496-60630020 GCF_008632895.1 Mastomys coucha | reverse complement strand
CCTCACACACACACACACACACACACAGTTGCGCGGGCTTTGTAACTTAACACAGCGGTTAACCATTAGCTCTTGTGGTTCTGTGTGTTGAGTGAGCTCAACTGAGCACTTTTGTCTTGGGACTTCACAAGAAGTTGCTGTGAGATTGAAACCAGGGCTAAACCCATCTGAAGGCTAGGCTGGTCTGGAAGTTCCTCTCACATCTAGCAGTTGATGCTAAACTGGTGCTAATCATCTGGGGCCATGAATGACCCTCTATCCATATATCATTTTCCAGTGACTTGGGCTCAGAGGTGTGTTGAATCGAGTGTGTAAGCTTAGAAGAACCCAATTTGTGAGTTTCTGGGAATTTTCATAGTTATTAAACACAGGCAACCATTAAGTTAAATAGAATAATTAATTAATTAATTAGTTAATTAATTAAAAATATATAAACTTATAATGACATTAAAAAACAATAAGGATTCTCAAAAACACCATCTGCTAATTATTTGGCTACATCTCACTAATGCATTTTGGACTATTTACATCCGTTGTCTCTGTGTGCACCCCTCAGTGACTTCACAGGTCACTGACTATGTGTTTGAGTTTGTATTTGGATGAGAATATTACATTATGCAAAATGGCAAGGGCTGCAAACCACTAATTACCCTTGGCAAGTAGAATTGGTTAGTAAATACTTTTCAGCCTATCACTTGACTCTCAAAACACAGTATCTAAATGAGAACTACCAAGAAAAGGAAAACCTGTACTTCAGTCTTCTTAAACAGTCTTCTTCTTTTTTTCTTGCCTGCTTTTAGGTTCTCTTTTCCTCCTACTGAGTTTTATCATCCAGTCTTGATGTGAGGGTCTATGTCTAATCTCATTCTAACTTGTTATGTGTGTTCGGTTGATATCCCTGAGAGGCTAGCTCTTTTCTGAAGGGAAATGGAGGAGGACCGGAACTGGGGAAGAGGGGATGAGGGAACTGGGAGGAATGGAGGGAGAGGAAAGTGCAGCTGGGTTGTATTGTATGAGAGAAGAATAGAAATTTAAAAATTAAAACATTAGACCCATTATCGATAGTGTTTCTATTGTCAGATTCTACCACTATAGCAGCCAGAAGCCAGGTCCAGTGAGAAGAATGCATCAAATGATGTTGGGCATTTTGAGGATGAGCTATAACAGATAAGCATTAACCACCTCCCACAATGGTTATTCATATTACTGCCTTAACACAGATTAAGATGTGAAGACATAGAGGCCATCTAACCCTCTCTGGCTCCAGAACTTGAGTCCTTTTGCACAGCTTTTTGCTATAACCTATGTAGCCTTTCATTGCTTTTCCCCATATGGCTGGGGGGCAGTGCTTTGCCATCATTCTGCCTTGACCAGGCTGGGGAACCCCAGAGCCTTGCACGAGTTAGTGATGTATTCATCCCTGAGGTCCACCACAGCCCCGGTTCTCTGTCAATCACTCACTGTTCTGCCTGCCATGATGGTATAAAAGACCAGCCAACTTCATCCTGACCTGGCACATCTTCAGTATCATGTGATATAACAAAACCACGGAACCAAATGGAACTCAAAGAACTTTGAAAGAAAGAATCCTTTTCCTAGTGGTGCAATATAAGGGAGCTAAGAAAAGGAAGGATTTACATGGGAGAACTATAGTTTTTCTACAACTATGATATCTAATATTTGTCACCAAAATTAAAAAGGAATACAAATAAATCATTTCAATATAAGTTCATTTCTCTCCTTTACACAGTACTCATTGTTGTTAAGTTCCTGGCTTAAAGGGAAGAGGATTCCTCCAAAGGGAAGAGTTTATTTTTCAGTCATACGCAGCATCCATCCAACTGTCCCCTTTCTCTGCGGCAACTTCTCAGTTCATTTTCTAAAATTCTCAACCCAGTACAGTGCTTTTGTTCTTCTTATGGTTCTTTGTTGCCTTTTTCCTCCACAAGAGAAAATTCGATTAGCATGTCTAAAACAAATGTGTCACTCAGAAGGAGGGAGGTCAGCATGAGGCAGGCCCTCTCCTCCCACTCGCTCCAGCCTGCAGCACCACCTCCTGTTCGGATTCATGATTCCCTGTCTAGGACATCAGAGTTGGGCTGACTCTTCTAAGTCTGCCACAGTTTCTTTGCTAAAGATCTCAAATGTGAATCCTCCGTAAGGAAGATTATCCAAAGAAGTGTTCTGCCTTCTGGCCAATCCTTTGGTCCTTCTGTAAGGTGCCATTGTATCTAGGCCTCAAGTGATAGCCATTCACTGTAGACCCAATCTACAAAATTATTCAAAAATTGAAATTCTATGAAGAAAATCGATTTCTTATATTTTTAGGCCCTGCTTCCTGGTTCAAAGACAGCCCTTTTCTCATTCCACCTTACACGGTGGAAGGAAAGACAAGGCTTTTCAGGCCTCTCTTGTAGAAACACAAATCCAATTCATAAAGGGCCAACATTCATGACCTTCCAAATGCCTCAATCACTTTGGGTTTAGGATTTCAACATATATATATTTGGCTGAGGTTGGGCATGGTAGCAGAAACATTCAGTCTATAGCACATATTTCACCAAAAGAGGCATGTAAATGTCAGATAAACATGTGTGAAAAGATACTCAATCCATATGTTACTAGGGAACTCCAAATTAAAGAAGTAATATGGTAATAGTCCAGAGCTATTAGAATGACATTGACAGCAGCACATGGTGCAGAGCAAGCCACATGTCCTAATGTAAAAGAATGGATAAATAAACTGTCATATATCCAGGCAATGCAACACTGGTCAGAACTAAAAAGAAATGAGTTAGAAATCTGTAACAAGACATAGGGGAATGGGAATGTATGCAGCCAAGGGCAGGAAGTTAACCTGGAAAGGGTACACATGCATGATCTCAACTACATAACATCCTGGGGAAGACAAAACCATGGAAACAATAAAAGGACCACTGAGTGCCAGAAGCTAGAAGGGAAAACACAATGAATAAATGTACCACAAGGAGGCTTTTTGGGAGTATGGTTCTGTAGATACATGTTGTGCTGGCTACTTTTATGCCAACTTGACACACGAACTACAGGTATCTGAAGGGACTTTGAGAAAAGGCCTCCAAAAGGTCCAGCTGTAGAACATTTTCTTAATTAATGATTACTGGGAGAGTGGCCCAGCCCATTGTGGATGGTGCCACCCTTTCCTCCCCAACTTGCTTCTTGGTCATGATGGTTTGTTACAACAGCAGCCCCAACTGGGATGCATGTCATGTCATTCATACTTATAGCTACAAGTATCCATTGTTCTACTTAGTTTTATGTGAAGGTCACACAAGGTACAGCTATTTGGGATCAACTGAGAAAATGGCCCCATCACCTTGGCCTGTAGGGAAATTTGTCAGGCATTTTCTTAATTAGTGATTAATGTGGGATGACTCATCCCACTGTGAGTAATGCCATCCCTAGGCAAGTGGTGCTGGGTTTATAAGCAGCCTAAGCAAGCCTATAGGCATCATTCCTCCATGACCTCTGCTTCAGTCCCAGTCTCCAGGTTGCTATGTTTAGTTCCTAACCTGGCTTCTCTCAAAGATGGCGTATGGTCTGAGAGTTGTAAGCTAAAATAATCCCTTTCGTCCCCAAGTTGCTTTTGGGTATGGTGTTTTATCACAGCAATGGAAGCCCTAATTAAGGCATACACTGTGAAGTGTCAAGAGTAAATCCCAATATAAATTCCAACTGGGTCAGTGTATTAGTCAGGGTTCTCTAGAGTCACAGAACTTATGGGTAGTCTCTATATATTAAGGGAATTTGTTCACGACTTACAGTCTGTAGTCCAACTCCAAACAATGGTCAGCAGAAGTTGTGAATGGAAGTCCAAGGATCTAGCGGTTGCTCAGTCCCACAAGGCAAGCAGGCGAAGAAGAAACACAGAGCCTTCCTTCTTCCAATGTCTCCAGCAGAAGGTGTGGCCCATGTGACCATTGTTGGGAGATGGACTACAGACTGTAAGTCATCAACAAATTTCTTTACTATATAGCGACTACCCATAAGTTCTGTGACTCTAGAGAACCCTGACTAATACAGAAGGTGGTACTAGGAGTGGGGTATGTCATAAACACTGTTTTGTCTATGCTGTCCATTATAATAACTATGATCACCTTGTCTCTGGTGATTCAATGCTGCCACCTGGCCCTTGTTACCTCGGGGCCCAGTTAAACCCATTGAATTTAATTCATCTAATTGAGCAGCAGCATCTCCAACCCTAAGGTCTGGCACAAGGAAAAGAGCAAGAACAAAACCCTTCAAATATGCTGGTACCTGTCTCACCAGTTTGTGTCTTATAGGACTGGTGAAGGGCATATCTTCTTCTGGACCTTCCCATTGTGGAGGATTAGGTTTTACACAATGTATCCATTCTAGCATTGCAATTTCCCTAAGTCTTAAAATCCCTTTATCAACACTAAGCCAAGGGATATCAGGCATCTCCAACTCCTTTTCAGTAGTCCATCTTTTGATAAATCCTTCAGCCAACCATTCAAACAAACTTCT
>NC_045030.1:60612743-60624953 GCF_008632895.1 Mastomys coucha | reverse complement strand
TCCTTGTGTGAGAAAGGCATTATTTCAAGGGGTGGGGCTGAGGGTACTACTTCCTCCGGTGGGGCAAACCCTTGAGAATCTGAAGATTCAAAATTCTCAGCTTCAACGGGATCTTCCCACAGTCCCCATCCCAGATGACCTTGAACTCAGAGATCTCCCTGTCTTAATCTTCTGGAACTCATAGCCACTATGCCTCAAGATCTCCATGCCAAGATCCAGGTCGGAAACTTGTGTCTCTCAGCCTCCAGATAAGGATCACAGGTGAGCCCTCCAATTCTGGATTGTAGTTCATTCCACATATAGTCAAGTTGACAACCAGGAATAGCCACTACAGTCAGGGTAGAGTCATCCACTGTAACAAAGCTAACTGTCTGGTGACAATATAACAATGCTAATTCTCTGGTGACAGTATGGGAAGACTGAATGTGTTGCGAGCACACAGAGGAGCTCTATCTTGTCTTCACTGTTGCTGTTGCTCGGCATAGCGGAGTATTCCTGGAACCCCACACTTAGAAGGCTGAGGCAAGAGCATCAGAAGTTCAAGGCCATTGTGAGCTACAGAGAGGGATACAGGACATACCTACAATAACTCCATCTCAAAAGACTAGATATTACTATTAGCCTGCTTCTCCTCTAAACACATAGATTTTATGAGAAATTCAAATCCTCTTCTCTAGACTGACTAGGACAAGAAGAGAAAAGACACAAAGTGCTAAAAGCCAGAATACAAGTATATGTGCTAAGGAGGAGAGACACTGGCATCAACTGTAACTAAAAGATGGCCATGTACTTGCAACAACGTGAGGACATTGGAACCTTCATGTGGTGTCAGCAGGGGTGCAAAATGGCTCAGCAGTTGTAGAAATCAGTTTTGCAGTTCCTTCAAAGGCTAAGGATAGAGTTACCAGGTGACTACAATTGTCCTAAGAGAAAAAATACATGTCTACCAGTCATTTGCACCACAAATATTCAAAATCTGCCTTTGAAAAATAGCCCAACATGAAAACAACCAAATGGCCAGCAATTGATAAGTTACTAAATAAAATATAATAGATCAATTTATCACAATAGTATTCAACCATTAACAATGTAGTACATACAGGCCCCATGCTACAATATGAAGAAACTTCACAAACATATTGAGGTACCAACAATAAGCAAAATTCACACACAGGTGGAAAGTGGATCAATGGTTGCCAAGGAACTATAGGGAAAAAGTGAAATAGAGGTTTTGTTAACAGGTACAAGGAAACTTTGTATAATGAAATGGTCCTTTGTACAAGTCTCCTCTATGGAATTCACAATGGTGGTTGCACAACCAAGTTACTAAGGAAAAAACTCACAAGTCAAATGACCTACTAGATCATATGTGCTAAGTGAAGAACCTGTAAATATCATCACCAAAGTGGTTTTATACTACTTTGAAATATCAGGTTTTGATAGTGAAATCACCTAAGGACTCCACAGCACACTCTGTTAATGAAGGAGTTGTGAACCAGGTACTTCTATACCCTATGAACCAGGTTACAAATCAACACAACTGTTACAAATACATTTTGACATTGTGTGGTTGACTCAAGCAAACCCACTTTCCAGAATTTATGCTTAGTACTAATTTATCAAATTATTTGTAAAATTAAATATTCTATTTGTGAAATATTGTAACATGTGAAATATTCATTAGAGCAGTCTTTTTCCTCTATAATTGATAAGTGTCTGATTTGGGAGTTTTGTGAATGTGTGAATGTGTTTGTGTGTGTGTGTGTGTGTGTGTGTGTGTGTGTGTGTGCTCACACGTGTTGTTTTCTTTTATTTTGCCTTTGAAACAGGATCTCTCACCATGTGACCAAGGCTATGGCCTTGAGCCCAAGATTTTAGTGCTTCAGCCTTCAAAGTGCTAGAATTACACAAACATACCACCAGGCCAGCCTCTTAGGAGTCTTGAAATATGAAAAAGAATGGGAAAGTAATACTAAAAATATAAAATGAAAATCTGCAAAACAAAACATAGAAGTCTGGTCATCCTGACTCCTGCCCTACTGCCACCTCCACCAACAAGCATCTGGCTTCTGAAATGGGGCTGCTGTGAGGAAAATTGTCATAGAGCGACTTCTACCTATACTCTTTTACCTCATATCAAGTAAGCAAGCTAAGGGCGGTCCCATGATATCTCTATGTGCACAAAACTGTCTTACCATCGTTTATCGTAATATTAGCAAGATCCACAATCTTATCAGGGAGTCCTTGAAGCAACTTGCATTGCTTAAGTCTTGGTTTTTCCCATTGACACTTGCCAGTCTGGATGCTGATGGAACTGCAAAACATAGAATGGAGGAACAAGAGGAATTGTCCAGTGTTCTCATTAAAGTAACAGACAAGGATAATCCTAAGGGAAATGGTACAGTGGCTCACATCAATAATCCCAACACTTGAGAGGCATGAGGGTCACCATGAGTTTCATCCCAGACTGGGATACAAGGTAAGACCTTGTCTCAAAATTAGTGGTAATTATCATTAACTAATTAATCAATTAAATAAGAGCAAGAATGGAAGACATGTCCATGACTGTGGCATGCTTTCCCATGTCCATTTCTAGCCTTTAGGCTTAAATAATACAGATGGGTGCCAGATCGCTAGTAATGGAGCAGGATTCAGCTCACCAAGAATCAAAGAAGAGACTTTGCCCATGTAGATCTAACTCCTTTCTATCACTTTCCTCTGTTGCCTCTTCTTCAGAGAAATTCCTTTTGGAATACTGTCTTGTCTCTGCATAGTAAATGTCTCTGAGTGATTAAGGACCTTCTGGAGTGCATTGTTCTTCACTATCAAGCCACACCTTTGCCTCATTTACGTCAGGCCAGTTCATGTCAACCAACGCACACACGAAATACCTATAGACTCTAGCAATGGTAGGAGTGGACGTAAACACATAAGGCAGGGTCTTGTACGTCACCAGGAACTTGGAATTGAGTGGTCCTACACTCCAATTTATACAAAATATAAGAAAAGTTTATGTGAACACAATGGAATCTATCAAACACCACATAAGAACTTTTCTCTTTTTTAGCTTCTTTCATTTGTTCTTTCTTTCTTTCTTTGTATGTGTTTGTCATGATAGTGGTTGTGAATTTTGATCTGGGGGTTTTTTGTTGGGGGGTTGTTTGTTGTTTGTCTGTTTGTCTGTTTGTCTGTCTTGAAACAGGATCTTACTCTGTAAACCAGGCTATTTTGGAACTTCCTATGGAGTGGTAGCTGACCTTAAACTCACAGCAATTCTCCTGTCTCCGCTCTTGGAGTTATAGGTATATAAAGCACTCATGTCTGGTTAAGGAGAACTCTCAGCATTTGAAATGAGCAGAGCCTGGCACAGAAAGAAAGGAT
Organism: Mastomys coucha; assembly: GCF_008632895.1. Lineage (NCBI taxonomy): Eukaryota > Metazoa > Chordata > Mammalia > Rodentia > Muridae > Mastomys > Mastomys coucha. Next base: position 60,621,572 of record NC_045030.1, on the reverse strand, counting down.
ATATACTTTCCCTGCTGTCACCAGCCAGAGAAAGAGACACACAGAAATAGCCATCATGTTTACAATAGCAAATTATCTCTTAGTACATGGCGAAGGAGCTAAGCAATGGCAGGAAAGGGAACCTGCTGTCTTGATGACAGTGTTAGAGGTTTGCACTTCATTCCTTAACAAAAGTCTGCCATGTAGCAGCAGCCAGGCTCCAGAAAATCCTGCTGGCAGCAGAATGAATTGGTGTTGGGGAGTAGTGGACTGTGAGAGAACATGGAGACAGCTCTAATGTAGGCAAGAGCTATGAAAGGGCCTCAGACTAAGGAGCTGGCTACAAAGGAGAGGCTCCATGTGAGCTCCCACTAGGACTGCCAAGGTTGCTTGCTTTGTTGCCACATTAGATATAAGCTGGGTGGATATGATACAGGCAGACATGTGGCTTTCTACCAGTGCTTTTAAGCCTCTGTAGAAAGCTGCTGCCCCTCTATTCTTGCCCATTTAAGTTATTTGGCATACACCATTAGCAGCAGAGAGTAAGAAACGAAGGCTGATGATTTAAAAAGGGAAAATGACCAACTAAACAATATGAGTGATGGAGTAAATTATGATGGCCCATCCACGAGGCAGCAGCTCTGGCTGCCTTCGAATTGATCATTAAAATGATGAATGCAAAACATGGAAATGTTTGATAAACTATTGAATGAAAGGGTAAATTACATTATTGGTATGTAAACCATGGTTACCGCTACAGAAAACTTAAAGGCATACAAAGAGCCAGATTGGGGGTCAACGAGAGGCAAAAAAAAAACCAAAAAAACAAAACAAAAAGCAAAACAAAAGACAAAAAAACAAACCCATGCCAACCTAAAAGCAGCCATGTTGAAGTGGCCGGGTTGTTGTTGATTTTTCTCTTTTGTCCTCATGAAATTTGCATTGTATTATATGTGCATGTTTAACTCTAAAAGGTGAAAGAAGGAAAGAGGCAGGAAGGGAGGAGAGGGACTAAAAAGAGCAAATAGAAACACCGCCTCCCAAATGGAGCTGACCTCACTGCAGGTAAACTAGCATTTGGAACGTGGCAGATACATACCAAATTCTTGTGGCATTCTTATTCTTATTTTTAATGCACCTTTCTTGGGCTGTCTCAGTAGGGTCAGTTAATGGCCACTTATATGTCCCTTTGTATTTTGAGGGTGTTTCATCTGGTTCACATTTTCCTGGCTCTACAGAGGGGAAAAAATGTATGCAACATTTTCAAGGGCAAAAGGCACTTAAAAATATCATGAGCATCCATTATGACCCATCATTATTACCCTGCGCACAACCGTCAGCACATACAAGAGGAAACTATTTCAGCGAAGACATTTAAACTAAGCTTCATGGAAACCAGTTTTAAAGGCAGCCTTTGTTTAAATAAGCCTTTCAGTCTAACCTCACATTCAGTCCTTTTCATTGGCAACAGCCCCACCCCCATGGCAGAGGGAGGCTGCCTTTCCCCACTTTTAAAAAAATTTTTGGACAGTTTCACACATGTATATAATGAAATTTAGAGGTTGTTTGTACGAGTGCATATGTATGCATTTCATGGGGGAAATCAAGCCACACATCTGGAGCTTCTGGCGGACGATTGGCTTTCCTCAGAAGTATGCCCTGTTACCGCTTTGCTATGTAAACCCAGGAGACTGGACAGACATCTCTTCCCATGGCAGTCAGCTCCTTAATGGTCTCAGGTGGATTTGGCTTCAGTCAAATCAACATGCCTGCCATGACCATTATAGCCAGGACCATGATGTCTCTGCTGATGGTGCTCCTCCAATGGAAGGCTATGAGACACACTTTTTGGTATGAGGCTTTGTCACGTTAAGAGAGATGTGGTCTAGGCTAAGTCTATGTGGAAGACCCCAGTCCTCCCACTGTGACTAGACATGTTTTCTTTAGGTGGTAACAGAGTGACTCAAGAAGTGACTCAGCCAGGTCTGTCCAATCTTCTCCATGAATACAAGAACATCAGCTCCTTCTCACTGTCAGGACAGACTGGTTAGTGTCATTTACATGGCAGGTTCTGCCTGTGGCCTCCAGTCTTCTCTGCCTTCATCTCACTTTAACCTGGTACATACACAAGCCTCTGCTATTGACTTTGCTTGCTGCCAAGGACAGTCCATTCTAATGTGTATGTGTTAAAGTTTTTCCAGCCATCTACTGGGGAAAAGGAACAAAGCTGGTAGTGATGGGCAGGAGGTGAACTAGCCTGGTAGCCATTCCCTTTTCATAATTAGAAAAGAAAAGGTCCAGGAGGGAAATCTGGGGCAGTTCCCAGATTATTTCCTAAGGTGAATAGATTGGCTGAATCAGTCAATAAATTGGCAGTTGTCTATAGGGCATGCATTGTGGTGTCATGATGTAGCTTGCCATGTTTCCAGGTTTTTACATCAGAGACGTAATCCTCCTTCACTACTCATAGGCCAGCCACTGCTGGTACTCACAGCTGACCAAGAGTCAACTTGCAATACTCTCTGTTGCTCTATGCATTTATAATCCCTTAAAGGTAGAAGAGTCACGAGAACATGTGAGCATAACTTTATGTGGAAAGATGATTTCTCAGCTATTCATAGTGATTCATACCTATAAGCTAAGCACCCACCACTTAGGAATCATAGCCTGAGGGAAGAGGGGTTTCGATGAGTTAAAGACTTACTTGAGTTATATAATAACCCAAGTTATTCCAGACCACCCTGGGCTACAGAGGGAGACCTTGTCTGAACAAACAACCAAACAAAAGACTTTTCTTCCCTTTGAACTTAGGCATCCATATAGTATATTTATTATGAGTTTTATAATTGTTTTTAAAAAGTGAATTCATACTGAAATGCCTTGCCAAAATAATTACCTAGCTTTTCCACCACAACATGATCAGACTTTACCAATAGAGTCAATTGATCTTGTGTGAAGTTCCCATGTGTGAGGTTCCCGTGTATTTTAGTTCGGATCCTGCTGATCAGTTCCACAGATTCTAAAGAAGACTTGGCTTTTATAATGACCCAACAGGCACAGCTACAAAACGGGGCAAAAAAAGAAACACTAGTCAGATCAACAGAGTGCAAACTGGCCAGTGCTGCTGCAGTTCTATAGACTTGCCATCACTGGTAGTATATGAATACTAAACATTAGTATAGCCACTAAATGATAGCTGTTGAACAATGGTGAAAGCATGTGGAAATAGTCTGATAAATTTTCTTACATGCATCCAAAAAGGACAACTCAAAACCTGCTTTCAAAAGAGTAGCCCACAGCATTTGCACTATGTTGTAATTGCCTCGCCAAGAGATTTCTCTAGGAGTTTCTAATAATTATTAGGGAAGATGGAGTACTCAGGAGTTATTATTTCAGAGAAAACCTTTTATTGTTCTGGTCCTTCAACTTATTCATCATTACTGCAATAAGGCAAATAAGTACATGTCCAATTAGTCTATACAGAAGTGTTCTGCTGAAGACTGAGTCCTGTAAAAGACTAATGATGATGTTAATGTTAGCTAACATTTGTGGAGTTCTTGCTCCATATGTTTTGATTCATTTAATTCTCACAACAACCTTATGAGGTAGCGATGTTATCATTCCTATCCTACAGATGGGAGAACTGAGATTAAGGAGGTAACATTTGCTGCAAACTCTACAGCGTATTTTTATCCATTAATGGATAATAAAGAATAGAGATGTCCTTGACCTTAAACTCTACAATATGGTCTTTACATATTTCAGATTACTCTAGTATTCTAATTGGGAGAACATTTCAAATCCACAAACTTGCCTACACCTTTATTTTCCAATTTCATTTTCCATACAGCTTTTGATGAACATGTTTACCGAGCATCCTCAAAATTAATGGAAGTTAGATGCCCTTGCCTTTATGTCAAGCTTCTCCATATGGCAAATCAAGAATATCTTATCCTTTCCCTGACCTGTAGGTGGTGAATTAAACCCCATTTGTCTTACCCTTTTGAGTCAACCTATTTCTTCTCCAAATTCCTATTTCCACTGTAAAGAAGACACTCCATTACAGCTGACACTCAACCCAGCACCTTGTACATATCAATAGTCTCTTCATGAACCTTCTTTGGATGTAGATAATTAGTTCTCAACTTTCCTAATGCTGCAACCCTTTAATACAGCTCCTCATGTTGTGGTGATCCCCAACTATAAAATTATTTTGTTGCTACTTCATAACTATAATTTTGCTACTGTTATGAATCATAATGGAAATATCTGATATGGGACTCTTGTGAATGGAACCTTGAACTTTCCAAAGGGGTCACGACCCTCAGGTTGAAAACCAGTGTCCTTCAGGGTAGGTATCAAACAGACCAGCAATAGCCATGTTCCAAGAGGAGCTTGCCCATGAGTGTGAACCCCATTTGTCCTGGGATGTTTTTCATGGTGGTGGTGGTGTTTTCTCAGCATTTTATTGACCCTGTTGACCACAACAAACACTCCCCCCTCCCCCAAATTATATCCACTTTGGACCCCATTTCTGCACTATAAAGAGGCACAGGCTGCTAAGGCTATGCTATGACCAACTGTTACAACTTAGTTGCTGAATGCAAAAGCTTAATTAGAGCATCTGAGAAATAAGCACCAGGTACTTTGATCTCCCTCTGACCACTCTGACCGAAAGGCTGTTCATTGCACATACAGAATTAAATTGAAGGAAAATCAGAACTAAATGTACCAGCTATGAATAAACTCATCTCCTACCTGTATGGTACATGAAAAATTGCATCCATTCCTTGCCCTTTTTTCTGTTCCAACCGATGCAAAAAAAAAAAAAAAGTGCGTAGTCACTGAAATCTTTGAACAAACATCAAATTTACATAGAAGACTTATCATTAACAAGAAAATCACAATCGTTCTTTACATTTACACAGCCACTGCCTTCTTCAAATATCCCTTAAGCACATTAACGTGTTAGTATTCACACCCAGCCTGAAGGGTCGATAATACAAGGACTGTCTGTCCACTTTCTAGATGCAGCAGTTGACACTCGGGAAGTTAATGATCTACTCGCCAGCCCAATCCATGCCTTCTGGATAGTGGCATGCTGATGACAATAAACATAAGCCCCAGCACTTAAGGTAGCACTTAATAGATACTAGTTACTTCTGTCCATCTAGCAGCGCTTATTTTACACATAAGGAAATAGGGGCACAGAAAGGTTGATTCATTTGCTCCATATCCCACAGTCAGAATGTGAAGGATCTGGGAGCTTTGGCAGATTACCACATGAGAGCTTTTATACATAGTATGTAGAGAAATTTCAGTTATATTGTGTTAGCTGTATGTTATATTTTACAGTTCTGACAGCCGTTTATAGCAAGTACTTCAAACGATGCCAGATGACTTAGAATGCACTATAGAATTTACTGTATTTCATATAGTCAAAATATTTATCTCATATTTCAACACCTCGAAAGACATGTAGTTTCCTGTCGTTTTCGAGTATGCCATTGCATGGTTCTGAGGAGCTGAAATAAGTACTGAAATGTGGGTCAAAGAAGATTCCAGGTCACTCTGCTGTGCTCTGACTACAGATGTGACTTAACGAGGGGTTTAGTTTTGTTAGGTGAATGATAGACTTAACAAAAAATTGCATCTTGGAAGAGTGAGGCTTCTCTGTGGGTTGTCCACAATCAAGAAATTATATTACCATTTATAATCCCTAAATCCTGCCACTCACTCAGCCCACAACGTCTTCTTCAGAAAGCTGCCAAGTGGTGAGTTCATGTGCAGCAGAGACTTGCTTTCTTCATAGGTTCTTGGGCCCAACCCTAAAGGGAATAACTTCATCTGACCCTCAACTCTCACCAGTGAACTTGCCTAGTAATATACTCCTGCATAGAAGAGCTGTTTACTTGTCTAATTATTTTTGTTTTTATTTTACTTGTCTAATTATTTTTAGGATGAGTCACAAGCATCTTCAATTTGAAAATTTACTTACAATATATCTGTACATGGCCGTCTCTTCTTTGGAAGTCTTTCTGAATGAAAAGCACCACAAAATTATAGAACAATGAAATGTAGTACCCAACCCATGAATCACAAGGTAAGGATAATGACAGATGTGGGGTAGCAGAGTTCCAACAGTGCTGGGGCTCCAAGGGGACCCTTGAGCTGCTATTTGCATACTAAAGTGGTGGTAAGACTTACTCAGCAATGGATCCAGAAGTCAATCCCATGATGTTACAAGCAAGAGAGCATAAAAATACATGTACAGTGGTGGGAATTATTCAAATATCTATGCAATCATTGGAATGAATAAGCTGAGAGTGGCAGTACATGCCTTTAATTCCATTACCCCAAAAGCAAAAGCAGGTGGATGTCTGTGAGTTCGAGGCCAGTTTAAGTCTTCATTGTAAGTTCCAGGATAGCCAGAACTACACAGTGAGACCCTCTATCAAAAAGAAGGAAGAAAGAGAGAAAGAGAGAATCAAAGAAAGAAAGAAAGAAAGAAAGGAGGGAAGAAAGGAAGAAAGGAAGGAGGGAAGGAAGAAAAAGAGACAAACAAACAAACAAAGGAGCTAGTTTTTATAGTCTGGAATAAAAGATGCATATGACGAAATATGAATCAAGAAAAGAACATTGTTTAACATTGTATAGAGTAGAAACTCTCTCACTAAATGTTTTACAAAAACTAGAGGAATATAATGATGTCAGATGTCCACAGACATTCTTTGAAGGGTGGAAAATGTGAGTAGATTTTTTAAGGAGATTTTTGTAGATTTTCAATGTCCATGTTATAGATTTCTATGCATATTTGTATATAGATTTCACAATGGCTACATTATTGCTTTTGCACTGAAAAAAAAAACACAACTTTTAAAACAATATCGGAGACTCCAAATATCTTCTATTTGCTTTCAATCTTTGGGGGACATTGCAGAATTTTTGTATCTAGTCAAAATGTTGAAGCCTAGTATTCTATGAGATGATATTAGATGATGAGCTCATTGGGAGGTAATTAGGTAATGATGATGGAGCCCCATTATCAGCATCTGTGAACTAGCGAACACTGTAAGTAAAGACAGAAGTGCTTCCTGTCTGTGCTTCTGGGCATGTGAAGATGAAGGGGAAAACATTTGCTGGGCTGAAGTCAAACGAGTAGGAGTACTTAGCCCAAACTAAGGCAGTAACTTATGGGAACCTTCTTTCACACATAAACCTTCACGAACCTCCTTTTGTTTGAACACATAACAGAAATCAAAGAGCCAACATAAAGTAGGCAGACATATGGAGGGGAAACACATGAGGCAGTGTTTAGAGGTGGCACCTGGTGAAAGGTGTCTGGGTCCTGGAATCTGAGGTTTTATGAATTGCCCTAGCATTTCTTATGTGAGAATTGCCACTCTCCTGAAACTGAATTTGTTACATTGGCAGTGCAATGTTGCAGAATGGGTCTCAGGTTTCCCTGTGTCCTCTGTTTTGTCTCAGTTTGGGGTTTTGTTCTGTTGTGTTCTTCCTTTAGCTTTACAGCCTACAGTAAGATAAATATGTTCTTCATTCCTAGATATCAACAAGGGGAACTCACAGACCCAAGTTGTCCCTCGATTTCCCTTCAACTCATAGAAGATGTCATCTACACACCTGCTTTTAACTTGAATAGCCAGGTTAGCAAGAGAAAATTCACTGTTTTGAAACATAAAGTTCAACTGTAAAAGAAAAAAAAAAAACAGATAGTCAGTGTTTGTGTGGCCACTCTTCTGCTTTCACCCAGTGACGTCAGGGGACAATGGTGAGCTGCACTTATCATGTCAATGAGCCCAGCCTTTCCAGCCCTGCTCCAGGTTTTCAGTTCCCATTTTTACACACTGTTAGAAGCTAATCTGACTCCAATCTAACTTCAAATATGAAAGCCCTAACCTGCAATCTGATCATATTTGTGTATAAAACCATTAAAGTTAAAGGTGGAGAGCCCAAATCCAACATGAACTATTATTCCTATAAGAGGACAAAGAGAAAGTATAAATGAATATGCACAGAAGAAATATCATTTGAAGGCACAGCAGGAAGGCCAAAGAACAAAAGCTCAACAAAATCTAACCCTTCCGACCCTTCTCTCTTCAACTTCTACACCCCCCTACACTCCTTCTACCCCACCCCAACTCCTTCTCCCCAAACCTGACTCCCACATAGAACAGCATATGGCTGTTCTATAAAGCCACCTAGTTGGTGGGTTTCTGAAACAGTTGTTTCTTTTCAAACACTTAGCATTGAGTCCTAGACTCTTGACCAGAATGGAGAAAAGGAAAGCCAGTCTGCTCACTTACTGCTGGCTCCAAGGTGCGCATTGGCATTGTTACTTACCTGAAGACCACTTTGTAATCATTTTTAAAATGTAAAACTGTTCATGATTTTCAGCCGGGTGGTGGTGGTGCACACCTTGGATCCTAGCACTTGGGAGGCAGAGGCAGGCGGATTTCTGAGTTCAAGGCCAGCCTGGTCTACAGTGTGAGTTCCAGGAGAGCCAGGGCTATACAGAGAAACCCTGTCCTGAAAACAAAACAAAACAAAACAAAACAAAACAAAGAAAACACTATTTTAAAAAAATAAAAATAAAAAAATAAAATGTAAAACTGTTCATCACTTTTGAGCCAATGATTTAAAATTTGAAAAATAATCCTATAAAAAATTCAAGGGCATGGGCTGGTGAGATGGCCCAGTGGGGAAGAGCACTGCTGGCTCTTCCAAAGGTCGTGAGTTCAAATCCCAGCAACCACATGGTGGATCACAACCACCCATAATGAAATCTGACACCCTCTTCTGGTGGTCTGAAGACAGCTACAGTGTACTCAT
>NC_045030.1:60610864-60612634 GCF_008632895.1 Mastomys coucha | reverse complement strand
AAAAAAAAAAAAAACCGGAAACAACCTAAGTGCCTACCAATACACATCTGAATTTGAAAATGAAATGAAAGTCTCTGTTACAGACATATAGTAAAATTTTATGTTTCTGTTAAACTGTATGTGGTAGTGTTATATCCCCAACCACATATATGAAAAACGATACTTAGTAAAGTGCTCATGGTGTTCGTCGATTACATAAGATGGTTACCTAATCTGTACAATGATCTGAGTTTGCTCCCCAGAATCAAATAACACACATCTATGACTCTGTAGAAAACTCTCACAGAGAATTCTTAGAGTAGCTCAACTTCTTAGAGTAGCAGTAGTAGACTGACGTTGTCTATTTTAGATGTCTTCCTGTGAACTTCAACTGCTCAGCATGTATTAAGTTTATTATCAAAAATGTAAGGACAAGTAAAATATTCACTGTTTTAGAGAGGAGAAAAATTAAAGTATGGAAAATAAAGATACATAAACGCTATGCTATGGAGCATGTCATCACTGCTCTGTTTTCCCCAACTAGGAAAATTTAGCAGTGACTCGGAATCTGTGTCCATAGAGGAAAATGTACAGATCTCAACAAATGAAAATAATAACATCTCATAAAAGCTTTCAACACTGCTACTATGAAAGAGATTCCAGATATCTTCAGAGTGTTGCCTACTGAGTAAATACATTTGCAGTAAAAACAATCTAAACTGATTATCTATGAAATGGATTATCAGTAGAAAAGGGAGTCTACTTTCAATCTACCCAGTCTTTGTCCCCTGTATTTAACAAGCACCGTAAGTATTTTAAAAAGCATTTTACCCAATCTTTTGTAAGTTCATGTATAACAGTGGTAATGAGGACCCTTGGCTCTTCATCAAAGACAGAGAAGCTCATTTTCATGTTGTAGAAGGAAACTGTAATTAAAAATAAACAGGTTAATTTTACTTATTTATATCAAGAACTCTGACTTCTTGCCAGGCCTTGGTAGCACACTCCTTTAGTCCATCACTCAGGAAGCAGAGGTAGATGGAGTTCAAGGCCAGCGTTGTCTACAGAGCTAGTTCTAACACAAAAGAAAAGAAAAGAAAAAGAAAGAATGAAGAAAGAAAGAAATCTGAATTCTGAAAATTAGACCAGAAGTGCTCTCCACTGTAAAGCAAACAAAACAACTTTTTCATTCCTAAATTTTGCTTAGTTTAATATCAACAATTGGCCATGTTGGCTAGATAACCAAGAGAAAAACATACAAGATGCTACCATCCCATTTTTGCTTTGACTACCTGTCCATTTCCCTGTGTTTCTACACAGTTGATGGATTTGTGGCAAACCCCCTAAACTCTCTTTCATTTCCCAGCTGATTTCCAGCTCATTCAACAGCCACGGTAAATGCTACATGTCTTAAGATAATTTAATCTAAAAAAAAAAAAAAAAGTAATTGTTGTTTCCCGTTGCCTTCCTTCCTTCTTTAGAGTTTTCTCTCTTTATGTCCCTCTTGATATTATCTTGTTATATCTTTATTTTGAATCTTAAAAGTTACAGACCCAAGACAAGGAAATGACTCAGCAAATACAAGCACTTGCTACCAAGCCCAATGATCAGAGTTTGATTCTTGGAACCCAGGTGCTGGACAGAAGACATGACTTCTACAAGTTCTTCTTCTTCCATAAGCACACAGTGATATGCACATGACCACGCACAGACATACACAGATCAAGAAAGCAAAAAAGCAAGCCAGCGAGTGTGTGTGTGTGTGTGTGTGAGAGAGAGAGAGAGAGAGAG
>NC_045030.1:60596160-60610225 GCF_008632895.1 Mastomys coucha | reverse complement strand
GTTGTGTGGTTAGCACCATCAGACCTAATGGCATATGATCATTTATTTATGTATTTATTATACATATGGGTGTTTTATATACATGTATATCTGTGCACCTTGCTCATGCCTGGTCCCTGAGGATTCCAGAAGAATGCATAAAATCTCCTGGAATGGTAAAATCTCCTAAAACTTTAGTTCCACGGGGGTTTGAGCCTTCATGTGGGTACTGGGAATTGAACCAGGATCCTGTGGAAGAGCAGACAGTTCTCGTAACACCTGCGCCATCTGGCCAGCCTTCCCACCCCAGTATGATTCTTTTACAGGGTAAAGATAAGTGTCCTAGTCTGTTCACATGGGCAAAGTCACAGTCATGACATCAAGAACCAAACAACTGTAAGGAAAGCTTCAAAATGTCATACTGAGTGAAGACTCATCTGTAATATATTTCAATAAAGACAAGAAATGTAGCTAGAGAGTTCTGTGCTAGACAAGGTACTTGTGTACCAATGCTCTTAGAGAGATAAGAAACACATGCACCCTTCCCCTTCTTTTCTGCTTTCAGAGAACATGGAGAATACACAGCCCATTGTTTATGCACTTTGTTAAGGATATATGAATAAAATACCTGTAGACACTATGGCAACTGGTGAAGTAGATGGTTGTGTAAATAGAGAGTAAAATATGGAGTCCATCCAAGTTGTCTCAAAAGATGAAGAGACTAGTGAAAACCCAGTTGTTGTAGAAGGAGGTGCCATTTCAGTAGACATCAAGGGAAATGAGGTTCCTACAGCTGTGGATGTCGTAGTGGCTATACTCATAACAGAGTCCAGTGTAGATTTAGAAGGAAATAAAGTGTAGGATTCTGATGTAGCTGGGACTTTACTCCAGAGAGATGTATTTGTCAGGCTAGATACAGTCAGAGAACCAATAGATAGGTCATGGCTTGTTATAGAAGGTGATATACTCATTCTACTAAAGGACATGGGTTCAGCCATAGCCGTGGAGCTGTCAGCCACAGTAGTTCTGGAGGATGATTCAAGGAATGTAGAAGTGTGTAGACTTCCATCTTTGTTTTTTGCAGATATGGGCAGAGAAGTCAAAGAGTCAGCAGTGATGATGCCCAGTGTAGTTGCAGAAGTGGCTTGGGTGGGTATGGTGGCACTTCCATCAGAAAGGAGTGTCATTGTAAAGTTAGAGTGTGTTGCTATCATGTCAGAAGCTGAAAAAGTGGATTCTGACATTTCTCCTGAAGATGAAGTTAAAAGCTGAGAAGGAGTAGATACAGATGTCCGAGAGTCTGAAGGGAAACTAGATAAGCTCCAAGTGGGGGAGGTAGCCCTGGAAATTACAGAAGGATTTGATGAGAGTGTGGTTCCAGGAGTTACAGGCGTGGCTGTTTTCTCAAATGTGTGTAGAATGGTAGCCAAAGTGGTAGAGGGATACCTGGAAGATATTGACAATGAAGTACTCTCAGAAATCCCAAAAGTAGGAAGGCTTTCTGATGTGAAAACCGATGGCATCGCTGTAACATCCCTAGAGACCAGACCAATCTGAGAGGTTGTGGATGTTGACAAAGTCCCGGAAGGAAAGTGAAGAGTCTCTACTTCCATTCTGTTGGGTGTTGTCACCTTCTTTGTGAAAACTGGAAAGTGAGAGTCTTCAACTCTGCGTGTGTTTCTGGATGTTGTAAGCAGAGTCTGAGGGATACTAGGTATGATTCTTGTAGCCCATGCTGGATATTCAACCATTTGAGATGCAAGCGGAAACTTGGCCTTGGTACTATGAGGTGAGTAAAGATGTGATGTCAAAGAAGGTGGAGCTGTACTTGTCTGGGTCCACAAAGGGTGTAAAACAGGAACAGTCACACATGGACTGCTCTTTGTCAGTTCACTCGTTAAAATGTTCATCTTTCCAGTATCAAGGGAAAGGTGAGTAAGTGTGGGTTTTACACTTTCTGTAGGTCTAGGGATCCCTTTAAAGTTAGTCAAAGATGGGGAAAACTGAGTACTCAAGGAAGTATAAAAGCTAGGTGAAGGAGTGGATGAGAGCCCCCTTGCAGGGACGGTGGTTCTGGGATGGGCATTAATGAGCTCTGTCACCCCACCACTGCTCTCAGTGATCCCAGGGAATATATCCAGAGTGGGAGCCTCATATTCTTGTGATGGCTGTTGGGTTGTTGAAAGTAACAATGAAAACGTGGTCTTTGGAATGGAGGAAATAGCTTCAGTAGTCTTAGAACTGGACAGAGAAGAGGGAGCGGCACCTGTAACTGAAGTCAACATCCCAGCCATACTAATGGTTGGAAAAGTTTTCATAGATAAAATCTCTCTGTGTGTTGGAGAGGAAACATGTGCAGTTGTGTAATTGTGTGGTACCTCTACCACTGAGGAATTTGAAAAGGTAGAGGAAAACACTGTGCTTTGTGAAGTAGGCCCAGCATGTGCCACTGCTGTGGTATCCAATGTTGATGCTTGGGTTGTTTTAGTAGTCTGAAGGGACAGTGAAGACAATGAAGTAAAGAGTGCCCCAAGTCTTGTGGAAGTATCAGAAAAAAGCACTGTAGTTGAGAAATCGGAGTTATTAACTGGCAATGAGGACTTCTCAGACTTAAGCCCAAAGGTACCTATAGAGACACTTTTCAAATTGCCTGAGTGTATTGTTCTAGAAGACTTCGTCAGTAGCATTGTATGGGTGTCAGAAACTTTTTTAGAGGTGAAAGCAGTGACATTGAGGGGCAATGAAGCCATTTGGTAAATAGTAGTGGACACCTTCATAGAAGACTCCATAGAAGTCTCCTTAGCAAAGTTTGTTGGTTCATTTGGAACAGAAAAGACTGTAGTGCTCCCATCAGGAGTGATCGTTGTAAAATTGGTGCTCGGTAGTCCAGTTGTGAAAGGAGAGAAGGACTTAGGGAAATTCTCTGTGCTTCCAGAAGTGGAAGAAGCTATCTGTGTTGCTTCAGGTTGCGTCTTAAGAGAAAGTAGGTGTGGAAGAGTTGTGTTGATGAGCACAGGATGTGATATCCTAGTTGTCCTGGAAGCATCTACAAATGAAGTAGCTAGGTGACCTGTGGCTTGATGAGTCACAGGAGAGGAACTCACAATCTTTTCTACAGTCCAGGGAGGATATTTTGAAAAGGCAGTTGTCCTTTCCTTATTGTGAGTCAAAGATTTGGTTACTGTCTGAACTTGTGAAGGGAGCACTGTTTTCTCAAGACGAGTCGACCCTTCTGAAACATGAGCACCTATTACGGTGCTTGAGGTCAAGCTTTGGGAAGATTGTGTGCTCCCAGAAGCAAGAGATGTGGTTAAATTATCAGAAGATGGATAACCAGGTAGAATTTCTGAAGGCAAATGTGTTTGGTGGCTAGAGATTTCTGTGGTCTCAGAAAGTTCTGTGTCTGCCATTTCCCAAGAGAAAGTGCTCTGGGAGTCCAAAATAAAGGAATTTTTGGATGGGGAAATCTCTGCCACCTCTGTAGTCCTGGGGGTTTTCTCCATGGAGATGTTGGTCTGTTCTTTGTCAGAAGATGCTATAGAGGTGGCAATCACTGACTGTGTGGAGACTGGTGTATTTACAAAATATGTGGTAGATTCACTGTCTACTGTGGTAATAAATTTATTGGCAAAGGTTTTAGGGGCCATGGCCTCACCACCAACAGAGGTTCCTGTGGGTCCAGAAGCCGTATTAACATCTCCACCACTACTAAATGCAGAGGGAAAGCTAAAACCATAAGTTGAAGCCTCAACTTGAGATTCAGATGGTGTTGCTACTGACGTAGATGTAGTTGAACTAACAGAAGTAGAGGATACAGTAGTAATGTTATTAGAGGAAGACCTTGAGCAGACAAGAGTGTGTATGGATGGACTTACTAAGTCAGCTGAGATGGAGGGAATGGTACTTAGAGCCTTAGTTATTCCAGGAGTGGGAGGTCTCAGTGAGGATACCAAAGTCTCTCTCAGAGAGGAAACTGCCATGTGTGCTGTTGTGGAAGGGATTGCTGTGACCTCTGAAGTGGTATGAAGTAAGTCTCTGTGGGTAAACATGGTATCACTGATTGTGGAAGCTGTTGGATTTACTGGTGGCACCAACTCTGTGGTCATTGTCACTGTTGGTAGAGTTAAACCAACCGAGGACACAGATGTAGTGAAATCCCTGGCCAATGTAGAAGGTTGAGACAAGGCCACCTTAGTCTCATCAAAAAACACCATAGTGGTGGCAGGAGAGGTGACAGCAGAGATATTAAGTGGCAGTGAAAACGTGTGTATAATCGGTTGGGGGGTTACTGAGGAATGAGTAGAGGCAGTCTGTGGAGACAAGACACCAGCAGACAAAGATGCAGCTGTCCTCTGTGAAGTGACTCCCGACGTCTTCATTGTTGAAGAACTTGGAAGTTCAGGTAGTGCCTGGGTGCTCGCAAAATTGGATGATGAAGCTGAGTTCTCCTTGGATATCTCTGAAGTCCAATCTACTGTGTAGGTGTGGGTCGAGTTAAAGCTTTCCGTGGTTTCATTGTGCGAACTCTCAGACGTGCTTTCCTTCAATTTGGTTGAAAGCCAACTCACTCCCACCTTGGCAGTTGCAGTTTCTTTATTCAATCCAGTAGTCAATTTTTCTCTATCTGCAAAGGGGGAACCAGTGACAGAAGCTGTCATCATTTGTGCTGATTCATCTGTCACTTCCAGCATTGTTGAAAATGGAGAAGCCTCAGCTACTGCTGCTATAGTTGACTTTACCTTAGGATGCCGGGAAGTGGTTTCTCTTGTCACAGTGGTATAGACTCTCTGTGTTGTTGCAGACATGGGCTGAGGGGCCATAGTATCACCAAATGCACCCACACCATTTGTTTCTATTTGTATTGTCTCAGAAATGCTCTTCTCAGTAGAAAAAGTTGGTTTAATGTCAGTGAGGGTAGACGTATGCACTGATGGAACAACTGGCTCCCTTGGTATTGAGGAAAGTTCATTTGCAGCTACTGTCAGCATCGAGTTGCTTTTCAATAGTAAGGTGGTGAGTTTAGACTCAGGCTGGTTTGCTATAGATGTGATTCCAGAAATACTTGTGAAATTACTAAGCCACTGGGATGTTGGTTTGAATAGAGCTGTTGTATAACTGGCTGTAGTAGCATCAGAGCTGGTAGTCACCTTGCTCTCTGTGGCTGCTTCAATTGGTATGATGTTACTAGTCATGGATGAATATTTTATATTAATGGTATTACCTTGGAATGGTAATGTGAGAGTTTCATTAGGTGTGAATGTGAGTGTGGTGGTTGTATTCATAGAGGTCAACAGGGTTTGACCTGACTTACAAGTCCAAGTGGTCTCATTGGTGAAGAACTGATAGTCACTTTTAATTGTTATAGATGTGAGAGCTGAATCAGATGCATTATATGTAGAAGGTGATTTAGTAGAAATTAAAGTAAGCACAGTCCCATCAGTTGGGGGTGTGTCCTGAGTGTATACTAGCCCTTCCATGGTAGTGAAGAGCGAAGCTTCAGCCGATGTAGGGACAAGTTTGGTTCTGGTAATTACGGTTGGATGTGTACTCTCAGTATCAATAACTATCTGGTCATCTTGAGTTTTGGTGATTGAAGAGGAGCTAATGGAAGAAAAGGCCATGAAAGAGGTTTCTTTAGACACAGAGGCAGATATAGCATCCTCTATGTTGGGTGAAAAGACATCTTGGAAATTTGTAGAGACTGACTCTGGTTTCACTGTTCTTATGGCAGGTATGGTCTCCATAGGCAACACTGAAGGGACTGTGAATGGCGTTTCCGCATCAGTTATTGACAAGGTAGATGCCACTTGAATTTCAGGAAATGTCGAATTCATTTCCTGAGAAGCTGTGAAGGTGAGCAAAGACTCTGGTGGGAAGGTTGATACAACTCCAACCTCAGTAGTGATAGGTGAAGTCTCTTCTAATGTGGACCAAGAGACACTTCTGGCAGCTGAAGATATAAGAAATTCTTGCCCAGATTTAGAGGTGTGGACTATAGCCATATCTGTGGATTTGTGCTTGGGACAAGGTGTTGTAGCTATGGATGCCGATTCATTCAAAAATAAAGTTGTCTCCCCAACAGCTGTCTTGTATTTAGTTGTTGAAGTTTCAGATACAGTATAATTCTTGGTAAATACAGATGTGTCAATTAAATGAGTAGCTGTAGCTGAGCGAAAGATCTCAGTAGCCATGGCCTCCACCTTTTTTGATGTCCTTGTTTTTCCTAGATATGAGTGTTCTGTTACGTTCATGGAGTCAGTAGTATGAACAGTTGTCCTCTGGGTATGCAGAGGGATGGCTGTTGAAGTAAAAAAGGTATCTGTTGAAAATGTAGCTGTTTTGGTTATAGACGTCTTTAAATCTTTGGATGTGCTTACTGTTGCTAGAGGTGAGGGTACTGTATTAGAATATGATATGTCTATATGATTGATTGTAGAAACGGGCATGCCTTCTGGCAACCGTGTGGATGAATGTGCAGTCTTGTGTGGGTTGAGCCCAGTAGTTTGTGAAGAAGTTGTTAGGTCTATTTGCTGTGAAACATTTGTACTTGTTTCTTGAATTGTCATATTTTCAGAAACAACTGAAAAATCAGAAAGCATGTGTTACTTTAGATTCAGCCTTGGAAATTAGGGACAATTCTTTAAGAAAGAGCTCTATAATTTCTTTTCATTTTAAAAAGAGGTAAGTGTCAGATATAATCATGTTGTTTGATTACTTAATTTTTCTTAAGATGATTTTCTACTTTGTAAATCTCTATCTGATTTTCATAATAACCTGGGTAAATAACTAGTAGGATGACATCTATTACATAGTATCTGCATAAAAGATATGGGCACTTGTACAAAACTCTACACTGATTGAGGTGATTCACCTTTGGAAAGGGACCTATCAAAACTCATGGAAGAAGAAATCAATAGCTTGATTAGTTCACATCCATTACTGAAACTCAATTGTGAAGTTAAAAATCTTCCTTCAAACCTCAGGTTTAGATTCACACAGATGCAGTTTTAGATTCTGACTCCATAGCTTGCACAATTGTAGCCTTAGTCTACCTCTCCGTGCCTCAGCACTTTCCTTTGTGGTATGAAATTTATAATCCCACCTTATAAGACTTCTTGGAGACTTGGGTGAGTTACTGCATGTGAACCATCAAGCTGAGTGTCTAGTGTGTAGAAAGGAATAACAAAATAGTTGCTTTGATTTTGAGTTGATTAGATCTCTTTTTCTTTCTTTTTTTAACCCACGAGGCAGAGTCCTGTTATGTAGATCAGACCAACCTCAATTTCTCACCTTTCTGGTCAAGGGATTACAGGGTCACACTCCTATGACCAGCTGTCTGGGTCAAACTCCTATCAGTCATTTAAACACTGAGGATTGAAATGATCTTATCTGGAACCTCAAGGTTAAATAGTCTTGACAGTTTGTGTGTGCATATAAAAATATATTTATTGATTATACTTCCTTGTATATGTTGTAAATCTGTAGTATAAATATTATAAATAAATGTAATAGGATTTTCAAAGGCTGTGACGAAATAAATACAAACTTTAATACTTTCTAGCACCCTATCATAGTGTGTTTTCCCAATATGACAGTGCATTGAAGACCATAAGAGCATAGTTTATATTCTCTTTCAAGTCAATTAAACTTCACAAGTATGGTGAATACTGTTAGAAGTATTTTGAGAAAGAGAAAACTTTCTAGCATGTTTCCTTAAATAATTCATATTCTTATTGGAAAAGTTACATGTTATTGAAATATTTTGCTCATTTTTTGAGACAAGGTCTCACTATTTAGTTCAGCCCTAAAACTCATTATATCATATAGGCTAACCAAAATCAGGATCTTTCCATCATAACATTTCAAGCACTGGAAAATACAGGTATGTGCTGCCACATCTGGATAAAATCATTTTCTTTTAAAAAAAAATTAGACAAAATAATATTTTAAGAAAAAGATAGGATTTCTTGTAAAGCCAACAATGGGATATAATAAGGCTCCAAATATCTTTGAAGTATAATAGAAAATCAGTACAGCAAAAGAGCCAAGCTGCCCTGAAAACAATGAGGAGTGAAGAATATGGATGGATGGAAGAAAAGGTCAGTCTAGCTTGGAGTGAGAGACATTACGTATTGAGTACTGGTGATAAAGACTACAGATGAGCCTGGGATCTGAAGGAGAGCTTTATGCTTTCATGTAGGGACCACATATACCAAGCCAAATGCTGTTCTTCACACCATCTTGATTAATCCAGGTTTTTTTGTGGGAAATATAATAATTATCTCTATTTCAAATTTGAAGAAATAGAGCACCAGAAAGTTCACACAATTGGCCCAACTTCTTGGAAATTCAAGGTTCCCCCTGTGTTCATTTCATATATACCTTTATTTGCATATTCAAGCATGGACAACCCAGTCACAAGACCTAGTCATTTCTCCTTCTAAAAACTCTGGATCACCAACCTCAAATGAGCCTTCCACAGTGCCTCCTACTACGTCTCTCTGTTCAGTTTATGCTGCTATTCCACAATAACCCTTTCAAATATGCCCCATTGTCAAATACCACCTCCACATGTTTATCAGATAATCATGCCTCCTGCTTCAAAGGAAAAAGTAATTGAGATCATCAGACAGAAGTTCAACTGTAATTTAGATCCTGTCATCCGCTATTTCTCAAACTTTGCCTTTCTCTTCCCTAATGAGCCTTTCCCTTCTGATTTAAAACTTATTCTCCTCTCTTGCAATAAAAATGAAAATGCCCCATCCCTCTGGCCCATCTTTTCCCCATCACAGCTAAAATTCTTTAAAGTTATTTATACCTGATGTCCCCACTCCCTTGGCTCCTTACCTGGAACAAGTGTTGTTCTAACCCCTTCTCTTTCATTCTATGGTTTTTACCCACCTATATTATCTATAACATCAACGAGTCTCATCTCTCTCTAGACCAGATCTCTATTCTGAACTCTACACTTTTAAGAACCAATCATTTCCTTGGTATTATCTTTTGGCTAGCCCACTAATATCTCAGACTGAACACACCTTAACTTGAACACATTACCTTCTGCCTATATTGGGTCTTCTAGTATTTATATCTAGTACAATAAGTAGTCTACTCAGTTATGCTAGCCCAAACATTCTCTAGGTGCCTCTTCCATTCTCTCTCTCCTGTGCCAGAACTAGTCTATCATCTTGTCCTGGGTATCATACCTACTCCATAGCCTTTAATCACATTAATTTCTTTCCATCTTCATCATTTACATTCCAACAGCATCATGCCCTCCTTTTGTTCGTTTTTCTATTTTTTTGAGATTTTAATATAATTATATTATTTCTCCTTTCCCTTTATCCTCCCCAATCCTCCCATATACCCTTCCTTGCTCTCGTTCAAACTCATGGCCTCTTTTTTCATTAATTGTTATTTTGTGCATGTATGTATATGTATATACAAATATATTCCTAAATATAATCTGCTCAGTCTGTGTAATATTACTTGTGTGTATGTTTTGAGGGCTGACCATTTGGTATAGCCAACCAACTGGTGTGTAATACCCTGGAAAAGATAGTTTCTCCTGCTCTCAGCATTCCTTAGTTACCTGGGAAGGCTCAGCCACTACTCTTGAGTGCCTTCCATTCTGTCTCAGATGCAAAAAGATAAAAAAGAACATTTGGAAATGTGAATCTCACATACACAATTGAGCACACACACACACACACACTGAGGTCCCTTTAATGTTTTCCATTACTCACAGAGTAAACAAATATATTACTTAAAGGAGTCTAACTATGCATGTTTGAGTTCCTACCTACCTGGCTCCTGTAAATTTGTGCTAAACCTTACCCTTCCTTCCACAACTCTCATCCCCTCCCCAGCCCAGCCCACCCCCGTGCTTAATGTTTACTTCCACCATAAGGGCTTTGCGCGTGCTGTTGCCACTATCTGGAGCTTCCCCCTTAGTTCTTCATGTCAGTGACATCTACTCAGCCTTCAGATATCAGTTCATTTGTCACTTCTTCAGAAAAGCCTCCCTTCCCAAATGCCCATGATGAGCTCGAAGTAGTCTGTGGAGGAGTCACACCGTGCTGTGACTTCCCTCCTCCTTGTGGCAGTTACCACAGCTGCAGTTCTACTTGGGCTTCTACATGGCTGCCTTCCTCAGGAAGACATGGGGACCAAAGCATCATCTTTTACTGTGCACCATTGTAAACTGAGTTCCTAGTGAGTGCCTAGACCGTGATAGGTGTTCAGTGCAGACAATCCGGCTTACTAATTAAATGGAAATGGTGAGGTCAAAACAGCAGGAAGATCTCTGTATCTACTGCTACTGGAGAGGTACGGCTGGCAAGGCATGGTACCAAAGAAGTTTAAGAGACAAAGAAGATAGAGAACATTCAGAGGTCATGCATTTCGCTTTTGGGAAAAATCACAGATAATGTTCCCAGAAATAAGAAACCATCTTGTTAAGCCTGCATGTGTGCAACTTGAGGTAGGAGTGAAAATGGCACTCAGTAAACTGCACAAGTGAGTCACAATCGCTCTTCAATTCAAATCTGTCAAAATAAATTCATGCGTATTTATCTTAGACAAATTGGCACTTTGAATTCATCTTCCCGAGAAGCATATTATCTATGATGTAGAAATAATTATGGCAGAAGACAACTACTAGCTTATTCCGCAGCCTTGATCATAATTAATTCTGCTTGCATATACAGAAAATCTGAAGTGTGTATAGAACGCTTTAAGGTCGCGTTGCCATGAGAAAGTAAAACGAATCAGAAGTCTTCAATCAACTATATAAACCAATTAATAAAAGGCCATTAGTAAAGGGAAAGTCAACGTTAACTAGGAAGCACATCTTACCTTAAGCTAATGAAAACATTGTTTTTACGTTCAGAGTTATGTCCTGTCAGGGCTTGTCAGAGGGGCATTTTATTTCATTAGAACACAATTTTAAGATTTCTGCTTTTCAATATGACTGAAACCATAAACTAAAGGAGGAGTGGCAAGATTTGGGGTACCAGTTTTACAATGATTTCATTTCACCCTGTTGGATTTGCAACTCTCTACCTAAACTATTGCTTCTAACACATAGGAGGATTGTGGCAACCAGAAGCTTGAAGCACTCCATGAATATGTCAAAGCTGCTGGCATGGACAGTTTACAGTTCCCACTCCTTTAGTAATTGAGCTGCACTCAACTTTTGGGGGGGTTTGTTTGTTTGTTTTATTTTTGTTTGGAGGGGACCTTGAATATCATCCCCCTCCAAAAAAAAACCCTGTTACCTGCTCAGACAACATTCAGAGCACTATTAAAGTAACCTGTAATATGTAATGAGAAACAGATTTTCACAAAATGGGATAAGACTCAGAAATAATTTTATCAGAAAGAGCTGAGTCACTATTATATAACCATTTTTACTACTTCCTGTAAGCATACCAAAAAGAAAATGAACATTTAGGGGGAGAAAGTCATTAAAAAAAAGATTTGCAAAAAGCAGGTGTATACCTTAATCCCAGTACAGACAGAGGTGGATGAACTCTGTGCCATCTAGGCCAGCCTAGTCTCTATAGTGGGTTCCAGGCCAGTCATGACTACTTAGAGACACTATGTTTCGAAAACCAAAAGGAAACAAAGACTTAGATAATTGTCAAGCAGGTGGGATTTTAAATAGCAGAGATGGCTTAGGAAACAATCTTGTATTGATCCATGTTAACCTGAACCTTGGATTTGTATATTTCAGAAAATGTCCTATTGAATCTTTCAGATGCAAAGACTTTTTCCTATCTATCACTTTTTTCTGTAAAATTATTAATGAAGATTAAAATCTTTATTCATTGAAAATCACAGAATTTTAGCCCACTTACTGATTGACTTGTGTACTGGCTGGTTTTGTGTGTCAACTTGACACAGGCTGGAGTTATCACAGAGAAGGGAGTTTCAGTTGGGGAAGTGCCTCCATGAGATCCAGCTGTGGGGAATTTTCTCAATTGCCCCATGTGGGTGGTGCCATCCCAAGGCTGGAAGTCTTGGGTTCTCTAAGAGAGCAGGCTGAGCAAGCCAGGGGAAGCAAGCCAGTAAGGTACATCTCTCCATGGCCTCTGCATCAGCTCCTGCTTCCTGACCTGCTTGAGTTCCAGTCCTGACTTCCTCTGGTGATCAACAGCAATGTGGAAGTATAAGCTTAATAAACCCTTTCCTCACCAACTTGCTTCTTGGTCATGATGTTTGTGCAGGAATAGAAACCCTGACTAAGACAACTTGTTTGGGTTTTGGTGTTTAGGGTTTTAAGTTCTTTGTATATTCTTGATCGTAACTTCTGGCAGGCATATAATGAAGATTTTCTCTCATTGTAGGACTTACCTCACTCTTGACAGGTTCCTTTGCAAAGCCTTTTAATTTCAAACTACCTAATCTGCCAATTCTGAACAATATCTCCTGAGCTATTAAAGTCCTTTTCAGAAAGGTCTTCCTTACACCTATTATCTTGAAGTGTTTTCACTCTGCTTTCCTTCAACAGCCAAAGAGCACATGAAAACCTGCTCAGTATCTTTAGGGAAGAGCAAATTAAAACCATACAGATCTTATCTCACCCCAGTCACGATTTCAATCATTGAGAAAACAAGTATCAGCTAAGGTTGTCAAGAGTGTGGAGGAAAAAGAACATTTACACAACTCTTGGTAAAAATACAAACTGGTCCAGGCACTGTGAAAATCAGTATAAAGGAATGGATATATATATATATATATATATATATATATATATATATATATATATGTATATGTATATATATTCATATAACCCAGCTCTGCCATGCCTAGGTATATACCTGAAAGATTCTGAGTCAGCATACTACAGACACATCTGCACACCCATGTTTTCCATAGCACTATTCATAATAGCAAAACGATGAGCCTTTAATCTCAGTACTTAGGAGGCAGAGACAGGCAGATTTCTGAGTTCCAGGCCAGCCTGGTCTACAAAGTGAGTTCCAGGACAGCCAGGGCTATATAGAGAAACCCTGACTTAAAAAACAAAACAAAACAAAAAAACTATGGAATAAGTCTAGTTGCCCGCCAAGTGATAGATGAATAAAGAAAATATCCTATAGGTGTATAATGGAGTTCTAGGAGTTCTATTCATCCATAAAGAAGAATTATGCCCTTTGCTGATAAATGGATGCAATGATAGATAATCACGTTAAATGAAATAAGAAAAACAGGGAAAGACAAATACAACACATTTTCTTTCATTTGTGAGTTCTAGAATTCTTATAGATACAAAAAAATTATATGCATCTATACATATATATAAAAGATGAAGAGAGACTGGGAGAAGGAAAGACTAGAGGGAGAGAGAAAGGGGAAGGAAGAACCAACACCCCTAAAAGCATGCCTCCCAAACATGTCAAAGCCAAGAGAAAGAAATGTAAAGCCTGTACTCGAAATAACCACGGAGAAACAACCAGTGATACTAAAAAGCTAAGTTCTAAAATTCTGAACAGCACAAAAAAACAACCATCATCCAAATAGCTCAAGATATACATTTCAAAGGAGGGCATCACACTGCTAAACTAAAACATTACAGTGAACTTGCTAGACCAGGAATGGAAAACCAATGGGGAGCTCAAATTACAGCCATTCCCTGGAACAATATCCACCTTAAACTTGTTCCTATCTCCAATAGAAACCAATCAAATATCAATAGCTCTTTAAAACAGGAATCTGTTAAGAATGGGGGATTGATATAGCAGTCATCTTGGGGGGAAATTTTGCATCAAAAAGATTGAACGGGAGATTTTGGGGAGATTTTTCTGACACATACGAGCCCAAACTTCTATGGTTAAAATAGAGCAATATTAGAAGTGTTATTTCCCAGGCAATCTCTGGTATTTTCACCTGCTAAGTCTAGCAATCTGTGACAATGGAGTAAAGAACGTGTTCAAGGTCATTAGTGTGCAATATGAGCTGACTATGAACATAAACTGATTCGATAATTTCATTGGTGCTCCTTATCCACGTGTACTCCATGTTTTATTAAATTAAGCAGTGTAGACTTTCTCTACAGCCATCATTCTGGAGACATTAAATT
>NC_045030.1:60594837-60595823 GCF_008632895.1 Mastomys coucha | reverse complement strand
TTTTTTTTTTTTTTACAATATTTTAAGTAGATAATGCAGTCACATGGTTCAAATAGGTTTTTTAGCAACGGAAAGTTTACTCTCCTTGTAGATTAAATAATTCCATGAGCCTGACACCATCAGCAAAGCAAAGTAACTGGGCATCCTGCTACCAATAAGCAGCCAAAACGCAGCTCTCTGCCGGCCAGGACTGAGTTCCCTTGCCTCCCAGCAGACACCTGTTTACTAGCACCTACTCTGGGGAGACGTTTTCTCCCATTTCCCCAAGAGTGTCTGTACCCATAGAGAAACACAAACCCCAAAAGCAAGGAACAATAGAGCCAATAGCTGCAAGCGCCCAGCCCTAGGCAGCCTCTTTGTCTCTGTAGCCCTTACTTAGCTTTTTCTCCCCATTCAGAGACAAGAAGCAACTAATGGGGACCCAGGAGCAGCAGGTGGCCAGGCCCAGGGAGCTTGATGGAAAGCTTCCTTTTTTTTTGCTCAGAGACACAGAGAAAGCTAAATGAAGAGCTATCACCAATAAACCAAAGCAGCGCCCAGCCTCGCTGTGAGATAATCTGAATGCCCTCCTGAGCAGAACCTTTATGTTTCTCAAACAAGCAGCAGCACCAGGAACCAGTGGGGGCCACTGAGTCACAAAATGAACAATGTTAAGACAGTGTAACACAGAACCTTCACAGGGCCAAGGGCCTCTCCTCCCATTGATGACCGACTTGGCCATCCTCTGCTATACATATGCTACTGGAGCCATGAGTCCCACTATGTGTAGTCTTTGGTTGATGGTTTAGTCCCTGGGAACTCTGAGGGTACTAGGTAGCTCATATTGTTGTTTGTGCTAAGGGGCTGCAAAGCTATGAAGGTTCTATGCCCCAGTGTAGGAGAATGCCAGGGCCAGTAAGCAGGAGAGGGTGGTGAGCAGGGGGTGAGGGGAAGGAACAAGGGTTTGTTTTGGTTTTGGTTTTGGTTTTGGTTTTTTTATTTTATTT
>NC_045030.1:60589156-60594214 GCF_008632895.1 Mastomys coucha | reverse complement strand
AAAAAAAAAAAAAGACAACGTAACACTGCAGAGACTCTAAAATTTAATCCGTAGTTAGAAGTATAGCCCACAAAGGTAGGTTAAGATTTGTGTGCTAAACAGCTGCCTGCTGAAATTAACATTTTTAATAAGACCCAGACTCTCCTCACATTGACAAAACAACCAGGACACAAACCCAATTAGAATGAGAATAGACAATCAAGTCATACTAACACCAAGAGGAACCAGATGTTGGAACTATCTGACAAAGATATTTATTGAATTCTATTGCCAAAAATTTATTATACAAAATAATGACTTTCATAATAACATTTTCATGCAGGCGTATAATGTAAATTAATCATATTTGCTCCTTTATTACACACCTTTACCCCACCCCTTTCTGAGCCTGCTCCTCTTCTCTAATAGTCCCCTTCTGTTTTCATCTGCTCCTCTTCTCTAATAGTCCCCTTCTGTTTTCATCTGCTCCTCTTCTCTAATATTCCCCTTCTGTTTTTATCTGCTCCATTTTCTAGAGTCCACCCATGAGAGAAAAGCATGCTATATGCAGCTTTGTCAATCTGACTTATTCTGCCTAATGTGACAATTAAAAAAAAAATCTTTAACAAAATATTAGCAACCTAAATGCAAGAGTCTGTAGAACTTCTATACTATGGTGAAGTGGTGCAAGATACAGGTATGGAAGGCTTTTTAACCCTGGGAAATCAATCAGGATAATCCACCATCTCAACAAGTTAAAGAAGAAAATGATGTGCTCTTACCAATTGATGCATAGAAAGCATTTGACAAAATCTTACATCCGTTCATGATAAAACCTCACTGTGGGTAAGAGACAGAAGGGATTTGCAGCAGCTTGAAAAGAGAACTATTAAGAAACCCTCAGCAGGGGATAGAGAGCTAGATAGCTCAGAGGTTAAGAACGCTAGCTGCTCTCCCAGAGAACTCAAGTTCCATTCCCAGCTCATAACTAATTAATATGCAACTCCACTTCCAGGAAACCCAACTCTCTCTTCTGGCCCCTGGGAGCAATGGGCATCCAAATAGTGCACAGTCATACACACAGGAAAAACACATTTCAATAAAAAGAAAATTTAAAAAGAAGAGAAACCTAAAACAAACACCAGCTTTAATGGTGAGAGGCTGAATGTTTGCCCATTAAGATTGGGAATAAGGCAAAAGTCTCACTATATTTATTTAAAGAAACATAAGCAAAAGAAATAAAAAGCTCTAGAGTCCAGGGCTAGAACTCTTCAGACTTAACCCCCAAACTGTGATCCACAAAAAATAAATTGATAAATCAGACTTTTCCACAACTGGAAGCTTCTGTCCTGTGAAAGATACTTTTTCAATGCTAGAGATCAGAAGTCTTTTTCACAGTAGTTACTTTCAAAGTATGTATCCAACAATCACTAGAATATATAAAGAACTTCGGAAACTAAGTTGGGTGGCCAGGGAAGGGGAGCAGGTCTGGGAATAGGTGGGGGTGGGATGGATATGATCAAAACACGTTGTATGAAATTCTCAAAGAGCTAATAAAATGCAACAAATACCAATTTTAAAAAACTAAATTGTAAAACAAACAACTGCCCTAACTCTACTTTTAAAAGGCAAAAGACAAAGAACATTTGACAAACCGATGCCAAGTACAGGGAAAGGACGTTGAACATCCTTGGGCATCAAGAAAATGAAAATCAAAACAACCATGAAATATCACTACACATTTAGAAACATGATTTATATAGGCAGCCTGAAATGCTGGTAAGGAAGAAGAGAAACTGAGTTACTCTGCAATTGTGGGTAGCAATGAATGTTCACCTGAACACCAGTTCTTTATGAAACTAACCCTGCAACTACCATATGGTCCACAAGTTGCACTAAGCACTTAACCACAGATGACCACAAATTTTGACTTACACAAACCCTATACAAAACATTCACAACATTTTTGTAATAGCCCCAAATTGAAATCAGTCCACGTATTCTCCACAAGTTCAAAGGTTAGGAGAACACTTGTAAACCATCTGCATCATCTACAATGAAAAGAAGCAAACTATGAATACACATAACCACCAACTCTGCGGAGATGCAGGGGGGAGGTTCACACTTTAAAGACTACATGCTGCAGAATTGCACTCATAGATTTTTTTTTAGCTTTTATTTATTTATTTTTACACTCCAGATTTTATTCCCCTCCCTGTCCACCCTTCGACTGTTCCACATCCCATACCTCTTATATTTAGTTATTAATTTATTTCTGTCTATGGGTGCTTTGTCTGCATGAAGGTCTGTGCCCCACATGCATACCGAGTACCCTCACAGGCCAGAAAAGGGTAAGGGATTCCCCATAACTGGAGTTACAGATGGTTTATGAGTGTGAGGTGAGTGCAGAAAACCAGCTCTATGTAAGAGCAGCCAGCTCCCTTAAGAGCTGAGCCATCTCTCAAACCCCATATTTTTATGCTTTTAAGATGATGAAAAAGATAGAAATATAAGATATCATCATCAAGATTTTTTTTTTATGTGTATGAGTACACTGTAGCTGCCGCTCGCTCCAGCGTAATTCACTATAGCCGTCTTCAGACGCACCAGAAGAGGGCGTCCAATCTCATTACGGGTGGTTGTGAGCCACCATGTGGTTGCTGGGATCCGAACTCAGTACCTCTGGAAGAGCAGTCAGTGCTCTTACCTGCTGAGCCATCTCACCAGCCCCGGATATCATCATCAAATGACAGGGACTTGAGAAAAATATGTGTAGAGGTCAAGGATGGACAGGAGCTGGGTACAGTAATTAAAAATTCAGCATGAAGAAGGTCTATGGTATAAAAACTACTCAAAATTGACTCTAATTGTGGGTACACCAATACACACATAAATATGTACTGTATAACTAGAGAAATCTGAAAAATATAGGTTCATTATAGCAACATCAGTATCCTTTTTCTTATACTGAAGTCTTCCATAATGTTGCCATTAAAGTAAATAGTGCAAGGTATGCAAGGAATCTCTAACTGCACTGAAATCTGCAATTCTTTCATTCTTTTTTTGGTTAAAAACAAAACAATGGATGATGGCTCTGTGGATTAAAGCACTGGCTGCTCTTATATAGAACCCAGGCTCAATTCTCAGTAGCCACATGGCTGCTCACAACCATCTGTAACTCTAGTCCCAGGGGATCCAATGTCCTCTTCACCCCTCCTTGGTCACTAGGCATGCACTTGATAACAGAAATATATTCAAGCAAAATGGCATACACATAAAACAAACAAACAAACAAATAATTTAAAAAGAACAAAGCAAATACGAAGATTAATATTGCCCAGGTAGTATAGCAGTATCAAATATCCTCTTGCACTGCAGGGACCCCCCAAATCCATGGGATCCAGCCTCCCTATTTTGCCACCTTCATTCTGTTTCTTTTTATAAACAAGTGATCACTTCATAAATTGTATACATGAGACTCACCGTATGTTAAGGTAGGGATAATCCATGCAAATTCACAGGGGCCCATGGGCTTAATTGCCATTTGCTCTTTCACTCTAGACTAAATTGTGTTAGTATAATCGTTTGGAGCTGGAGACCAGAGGTATAGAGTAGCTGAATATTTATGAGGCATTTTGTGGCAGATGTACCTGCCAACAGAATATTAAATAGAACATTTACTAAGATACCAAATTCTGGTTGTGATTTGGATATATCAACTCATATTAAATCTGTGTGTTGTTCTAGCACACATCCTGCATCTGGCTTTTCTTCCAATCACGACCTCTGTAAATATAATTCAATGTGTTGATTAGATTTGTGAGAACTAATGGTGACCAGAAACTGCCACAAACAGATTTGCCCATGAGGTATGAAAATCCAAAATGAGTATCTTTGAATAAATAAGAAACTCTTTTGCCAAAATTGTGCTTGATTTCAGTTTTCAAGTAAGGAAATGAAAAAAATGAAACTTGTGTGAGAGATACAGGCTACAGCCTCCATCTATGAATCGACAGAATGTCACCCTGTGCAGGAAAATACCAATAAGGGAGGTTAAAGTGAACTACAAACTCTTCATGCTTATCTTTTCTGATGAAAAACAAGGATAGCAGAAAGAACTTAAACACAAGGGCAAGACCAAATTGCCTGTTAGCTGTAGAGCCCATCACCACAGAATTGCCCATATGAGAACTGATAATTGGATAGAGGGATTAATAGTGAGCCAAACAAAGACCTTTAGAAAGTACACCAACAATACAATCCATCTCTGCATATTTCAAGAATGGACAGTTCATAAAGTAATCCAAGGCAGCTGGAGCATTCTATCAATTAATAAAGCTCAACAAATCAATGCCTCCACAGATGGAGGACTGCTCTGCTTTTAGTAGACTGTAGATTTCCCGAGATGGACTCAATTCTTTTAATTTGATTCTGTTCAATAGAGGGGATTTCTCAAATACATAACTAAGAGCAATTTGATTTTTGTGTCTTTGGAAGACTCATGGTCTTCGTACATTCACACTTTAGAACAAATTCGTTTTTACACCATGTGTCTGAATGGAAATTAAGAGAACTGAAGTTTGTCTTTGGTGCTCAATGGTTGCTTCAAGGATTTCTGTCACCACTTATTACTTTAAAAAAATCATGGAACTTTGGTGAAAGGAAAAACTGGAAGCAAAAGGTTTGTCAGATGATTTGAATGTGTGGGCCCATGCTCTACTATATCCTTCAATATCCTATACCTCAAAATAATCAGGGACTTCTACATTTTCTGAAATTGAAATATCAACAATCTGTACTGATAAATCAAATATATATATACATATATATGTATATATATATATACATACATATATATATATGCATGAGACTAGTGATCTCAATACTGAAAAGTAAAATATTCATGTCTATCAGAGAGTGCATACCATGTGTGTTTTTTTGTGATTGGTTTATGTCACTAAGGATGATATTCTCCAGATCCATCCATTTCCCTAAGAATTTCATAACATCATTGTTTTTAATAGCTGAGTAGTACTCCATTATGTAGATGTACCACAATTTCTGCATCCACTCCTCTGT
>NC_045030.1:60587535-60588313 GCF_008632895.1 Mastomys coucha | reverse complement strand
GGGTGGTGAGCAGGGGGAGGGTGGAGGGTATAGGATTTTTTTTTCCTGAGGGGAAACCAGGAAAGGGGGTATCATTTGAAATGTAAATAAAGAAAATATCTAATAAAAATAAATTTAAATAAAAAAATATTCATGTCTAAACCAAAGTTCTTTTTCTGCATGTGTATCTAGTAATTGTTACTTTTGAGGTGAGTCACTTGGGATTAGGGATGGAACTGAAAGGATATTTTACTTAGGATCTATACTTTTGTGTATTATTTCCTGTATGTATCTACTAATTTTGCCTGAAGAAGTATCTTATTTTTAGTTAATGTTAATAAAATAACTGATAAAATGGTAAGCTCAATAAAACTACAATAGCTCACATACTTTTTCTGAGAATGTGTTCTACAAAATTTCAAGCCTAAGTATACTGAGATGCATACATGAATGAGGAAATTGGTTGTGGCATCATTTGTAGCTAAAACATTGAAGCAATTTAAGTATACATCAGTTGTAGGTCAACTAAATTATGTTACATATATACCATGAAATATGGACAGTTCCAAAAATAGATTTAAGTGTACTTTTATGCCCATGATAATACTGTAAAATCAAGTTGTAGAACAATATGTAGTTCTACATATATACATATATAATTTATTGAATTATACATACCAATACCATATGTACTTATATAGACTATAAAATATATTTTAAGAATAGAAATCTCTATGGAAAAACTGAAGGGTAAGTTTTGCTTTGTATCCTTTTGTATTGTCAAAATATGTTTTATTCA
>NC_045030.1:60587254-60587525 GCF_008632895.1 Mastomys coucha | reverse complement strand
GTTGTACCAGCTTGCAGTCCCACCAGCAATGAAAGAATGTTCCTCTTTCTCCACAACCTCTTCAGCATCTGCTGTCACCTGAGTTTTTTATCTTAGCCATTCTGACTGAATATTAGCCCAGAAGCTCACAATACCCAAGATACAATCCACAAACCACAAGAAATTCAAGAAGAAAGAAGGCCAAAGTGTGGATACTTGGATCCTTCTTAGAAGGGAGAACAAAATACCCATGGAAGGAGTTGCAGAGACAAAGTATGACACAGAGACTGAA
>NC_045030.1:60584177-60586110 GCF_008632895.1 Mastomys coucha | reverse complement strand
AAGAAGCTTCAGTCTCCCCCAGAAATAAATGTGTAATTACTAGCACCTTTACTATTATTATTTATTACCATGCTGTTTAAATATTCCTGAGTTATCTTCAAGTGTTGTGAATACTTGTTCATTAAACCCAGATAAGGTTCATGGTTTTCTGTTACATGTTCCCCCAAAGCCTTGTTCTCATTTACATATAAATATATATGTATATATTTTTTTACATGTAAGTAGATTTACTGAGATTTGTAACCCAGTAATGTGCTCATTAAAATTTATTTTTAAGGGTCATAATCCTTCTATGGATTATAAATAGCAATTTATTAGACAAAAGCTAAAGCTAGACAAGTTGTAATCACTCATATTTATCCACCATTTTCCTGGCTGTCATATGGTCAAAACAGAAATAGAAGACATTTTATGCTATTACCCTGCCATTAGTGGTGAGGATGGCCGTGACTCACGCTGCTTGCCTAATTATGACAGGTAGGTTATCAGCACCAGAAAGTCCCTGTAAAGGAAGCCTGTAAGATTCTATAAGCCTGTAGGGGGCAGCACAGAGGCTCCTTAAACCAGTGGTTCTCAACCTGTAGGTTGAGACCCCTCAGGGAAGTGTCAAATGACCTTTGCACAGGGCCACCTAAGACCACTAGAAAACACAGACATTTACATTACCTTATTTCATAAC
Organism: Mastomys coucha; assembly: GCF_008632895.1. Lineage (NCBI taxonomy): Eukaryota > Metazoa > Chordata > Mammalia > Rodentia > Muridae > Mastomys > Mastomys coucha. The sequence goes on along the minus strand of NC_045030.1, from coordinate 60,585,431 downwards.
AGTATCAAAATTACAGTTATGAAGTAACAATGAAATAATATTATGGTTGGGGGCCACCACAAAATGAAGACTGTATTAAAGCGTTGCAGTATGAGAAAGGTTCAAAATCACTGCTTTAGACGGTCTTGCCGTGGTGTGGGAATGAAAGGTACATGGACCTTGAGACTAGACACAGCTCTGTTCAAATGCCAGCCACAACCACTTACATGACCTTAGAAAATTCTTGTAACCTCTCTTTTCTCATCTATAAAATGACTTGACCTTGGTAAGAACTTAGTAAAAGGCAGCAACCAATACTATTAGAATAGATTGGAAACTAGAGCCTCTGTCTTCAGAGGGCATCGATCTGCTTTTGAGGACCTCAGGGCTTTTTCAACTCAACCTAGGCTACTCTGGCCCTAAGTTTAGGACCTTCTATTCAAAGGTTTAGAAAGAACACTTGTAGAAACATAAATAGTAGAGAGAACATTTTCTACTCTTGCTTAATTATCATTTCCAGTAATGTTTTTCTTCTGTTTGTTGTGTTGGAATATTTTATCCACAAGGACTCAGTCAACTCAAGATGATGGATTGTATATTAAAAAGTGTACAGAAGAGTAAAATAAATGGGGGCTTTACAGCACCTTACCAGTAATTAGACTTGGTTACTTATCAGCCATATGGTGCAGGAGGGGAAGGCTCCATTATATTTTCAAAGGCTTCTGTAAAGTTTGTGTGTTTCTAAGGGCTAGACTTCTGGTTCCTTTGAACAAAGGTAAAGTTACTTTAAGCTACATTGTGTAAGCTATTCAGGCTTGATTTCTCAATGTCTAACTCAGTTTTGACATTAAAGTCAGCTAGAACTAGTCTTCTATATTTGGAAGGCCTCAAAAAAAAAAAGAGGTAGATCAACAAGAACAAAATCAGTGTCTTCAGCTAAAATCGTAAAGAATAGCTTTTCTATTCTTCCATACTAGTCTCAACGCAACAGAAACCCAGTGTAATGTGCTTCTGTCTTTAACCCAGTTAGCACCCAGTCTATTGGGAAAAGCATATACCCACAACACGCTAGAGCATCCCTGGGTTTAGACCTAGGCACCATTCTTTCTGTAACTAGCCCCCAAAAATCAAAAGAACAAAACATGCACATTTCTAGAAATGTGGAGAATTCTGTTGTTACTGACCACCTGTACTTCAGGGCTGCTGCTGTTAGTCATGATGGAAATTGAAAGGAAAATGGCATTGTATCGAGAAAAGCTGTATATATATATATAT
>NC_045030.1:60576564-60584167 GCF_008632895.1 Mastomys coucha | reverse complement strand
TATATATATATATATATATATATATATATATATATATCCAAAAAGACTTTGATTAACATCATTAAACCAACAAAAGACTAAATTATCACTTGTATACATGTAACATATATATAACAGAAGGAACCAGGACTCCGTGGCAAAATGACTAATTCTTAGGCTGAACTCACACACACAAAAAAAATATGAAATGAACCTGCAGTATTCCCTAAAAGCCAGAAAATGTGCAAAGAATGATGGAATGTGTCAAAGGGACAGGAGTGAGATTGAAGGGCTCCAACTGGCCAAATATGGAACAATTGTCATATCTAAATAAACAATACTAACAGGTGGAAACCTACTGAATAAAATTTGAATCTATAATTCCATGTCTACATAAATAAACATGAATTAAATAATTTGGAAGAAATCTCCATTAAATAGAGGAAACACAACCTAATGTGAAACTTTAACATCATCATTTACCACCATCATAGTTGTGAGTGATCTAAGCCAGAGTCATGAGTATAATGTAAAACTATTGGATAGAAGCTGAATAGGAGGATATTTACATTGTCTCCAAACACCTCCATAGAAATTAATAATTGAAAAGGAAAACCACAACACATTTCCAGTGACAAAATCTGGCAGATCTCAAAATCAAGTGAGCAAATTTATCATTATGAAATATGGATACAAATTGGGCCCATGTTTCCACTGATATGAGAAGCACATCATGATCACTTCTACAGTATTCTTACCAAAAATGGACAGCCAGAATGTAGTTAACAACAAAAAAAAAAAAATGAAGAAGACAAATCCAAAGTAAGGCATGGTCTACTGGAGTACATAATAGAAATGTCTAGGTTGTTTTTCTTTTTTAAGGTGAATGGCTGGGGATGTAAATAGACTTGGTAGTTAGATCTTAGGCCAAAAAAAAAAAATAGCTGTAAGGGAAATTAACGTGATTGGCTAAATTTTAAGATCAGCTAGGAATTAAGCGTTAATGTTGTATCCATGTTAATTTTTTTTTTATTTTGTTCATTGTGATATGGTTAAGACAATCTCTTATCCTTAGGAAACATACACTGAGGAAAATAGTAGTAACTAGGAATTATACCTTCATATAATCAAATGACTCAAAAACAAATAAGGGGTATGATATGGAGGTTGTGTGTGTGTTACAGACAGAGATGCAGAGAAAAGAGAGAGAAAAGAGAGAGGAGAGTGCATAGCAAGAAAAAAAATTTTTAAGATTTATTAATTTTATGTGTATGAGTACACTAGCTGTACAGATGGCTCGCTCCGGCCCCGCCTCCGGCATAGTATGCTATAGCTGTCTTCAGATGCACCAGAAGAGGGATTCAGATCTCATTATGGGTGGTTGTGAGCCACCATGTGGTTGCTGGGATCCGAACTCAGGACCTTCGGAAGAGCAGTCACTGCTCTTACCCGCTGAGCCATCTCGCCAGCCCGCATATCAGGAAAATTAAAGACCGAGATGAGGATGGGAGAATGACAAAGCATGTGGATGGAAAGGGTTAACCATGGAGAAGGGTGGGTAACTATTCTATAGATTTTCTCGTTCTTATACATTTTCCATGAGTTTGAAGTTATATTAAAACAAAAGGGAAAGGAAAATAAGTGTTTTCTCTACATCAAAAAGCAGGTGGCAAAATTGTGGGAACCTTGGGTGCCTTGGAGTAAGGCAGAGCCTTGATCTAGGAATGAATAATTTCAGCCTTATTTGTGAGCAGAGCTGTGATATACCAATTCTACTCTTGGTGAGGGAAAAAAAAAGTGTAGTTACTCACAGCAGCGCAGTCTCCTGTCAACAGTTGGACTTATCTTGTGGATGAGCCAAACATCATCTTCCCAACTAACTACATTTCCATATAAACATGTCATAAACTCCTCACTTTCCAGGATGCGGTCCCAGAGCTGAAAGTAATACAGGCTGCTTGTAAAACGAGTTATCACAGTTTTAATCTGACCCTCTCCATTCCTGGGAAAGTGCCCCAAGACCAAAGTCCCATTAGGAGACAGGTTGTGTGGCTGATCCATGATGGCAAGTATTCTTTCTTTGTTCCGAAAGAGCTCTAATCTGCCCTTCACACCATCCCATACCAAGCACAGGGTATGCCAATGAAACGGAATCAGGTGATAACTGACATAAAAGGTCTTGCCAAAGTTGTACAGTATCAGCTGCTGATGGTCTCCTGCAAGTCCCAGGTCTACATCTTCTCTGCCCAGGAAAGTGTTATTAGTAATGTAGAAGAATGCCATCCAGTGATGTGAGCTGTTGGTCATCGATATCAGATCAATACATGCTGTGAGTTGGCTGAGTTCGGGCATGGTGTTGGTCAGGCTGACATATTTCTCGCCTTCTCCATTAAAATCCAGCCTTTTTCCTTTCAGTGAAAGTGAACCTGTCCAAATTTGGAGAAAAGAAAAAGAGAAAACAAATGAAATTTCAGTTAATTTTTTCTATCATCTCTGGCAGTATAGTCAAATTATACAATAAAATTATGAGTCAATCGTGATGCAAATAAGGAAATAGTAGATACACAAAAATCATCTCCATTTGACACTGACATTGACGTGTGATTCTTTTGGCAGAAGAATCTCTCCCTAATTCTATTTTGCCTGGGATAATATGAAAAGTTAACTTAGTGTCCCCCAAGCACACAGCAGCTGAACAGTTTGAAGACGTAGTTAGAAGTACATGGCAGAGAAGACCAAGGAAGGCAGCCCAGGACTTAAAATTTGCTACACAATCCTCCTGCACATAATCAAAAGAGAATTATTTCCACCCACCTAACTGCCTTATTACATTCATGATGCAATAGCAATTTGTTTCTCCAATGCCTTTTTCTAAGCCAAATTATGGATTTCTTCTGCCTCTTGAGACTGCTTCTCACTGAAAGGCCCGGACAAAGAATTGTGGGCTGCATAGCTGGACAGCACAGAAGCTCTAGTGTCTGCTGGGTCTCAGAAATAGTAGATATGGCTCTACACAAGGGCATCCTTCCATATCCTTCCTAAGGCCCACATTGACTTAAAAGACCTCAAGACATCCACAGAACCAGTTACAGACATCATGGGAGGCCTGGCTCTGGCATTCATCAGCTTTCTGACCTTGGTCTCAACGTTTGCTTCAGAAAAACAAAGATTTGGGGTGAAAGGGTTATATATCTGCCTCCACAAGGAGCCATCACTTACATTTGAGTCTATACCAGATAACCCCTACCTTCAAGGTCTTTTAAGATTATTTGAAGATTAAGTGAGATGGTATTCACAAAGTTTTCCTAAGCATCTCTGAAACATCTCATTGGTACTCTTTTTTTTTTATTTATTCTTCTACAATTGTTCTTTGATCAAAGTTTACATTATCCTCTCTTATCCATTTCTCCTCACACCAAATCCTTTCTTCCAAAGTTCTTTCCTTCCTTTCCTGTCTAATTTTTGTGAATCCACTCCATTGAATAAGGGTTGCATGCATGAGTATGTGGGATATATTTGCTCAAGTGGGGACAGTGTACCAGTGGCTATACCACTGAAGAATTTGACTCACTCTCTATATAACTTTTAACAGTCTATAACTGCCCTGGGAAGAGGAAGGCCCTATGAGCCCTTCATCTGTGATGGAATGTTAATGGGCTCAGTCTTGTGTAGGTTGACAATCCCTCTCTGAGTTCTTAGGTGTGACATCCATGTCATGTCCAGAAGACAGTATTTCACAACACTTCTTCCCATCCTCCTGCTCTTGCATTCTACCTCCCTTTCCACAATGTTCCCTGAGCCTGTTTCAAGCTGTGGTACATACTTGCACACATCCTCAACCTGTATGTGTACACATACACACATTCTCATTTGCATGCTTACACACACACACACACACACACACACATGCTGCACCCACATGCAGGAACTCCTATTGTTCCCAGCTTAAGTGATCATATTATCTTATCATCATGTGGCTAATAAATTATTAAAGCCAAGAGATGAAAATCACTATGAAGTTAAGGTATCAGTTATTGTTGGTTAGCATTGTTTTGTTTTGTTGTTGTTGTTGTTCAGCTCAATAAAATGATATCAAATTATTTAAGAATGCCACTTATGGTGGGCATAAATCTTCAGGGCTTACTTAGCCCTTTAAAAAGAATGTATCAGAGGTTGGGGATTTAGCTCAGTGGTAGAATGCTTGCAGGCCCTGGGTTTGGGCCTCAACTCTGAAAAAAACAAAAAGAAGTGAAAAGAATGTATCATAATCTTATGTGTTCTCTGGGGGCCTCTTCTCTCTTTAATTCACTAATAAAAAGCCAGTTATCAAATGAAATGAATGATCAACTTACAAAATCAGAAATATAAAGAATAACAGTATGAAAAAAGTATACCATTTCACTACTTTAAGCATATTAAAAGAATGATGTGCCAGGCAGTGGTGGCGCATGCCTTTAATCCCAGCACTTGGGAGGCAGAGGCAGGCGGATTTCTGAGTTTGAGGCCAGCCTGGTCTACAGAGTGAGTTCCAGGACAGCCAGGACTACACAGAGAAACCCTGTCTCCGAAATAAAAGGAATGATGCACTGTTTTTTTCTAGTAGACCAATTTTTCATAACTAATTTCTTTTGAGTTAAGGTCTTGGTATATAGCCCAAGCTGTCCAGGCTGACCTCAAAATCATCCTCACATCTCTACCCTGCCCTTCACTGTTCTGGGAATACAAGTATGTGCTACCATACCCTGCTCTAGACAAGCTAAAATTTTAACAAGTTGAGAATACCTAGTATTGACAAGTCTGTGGGGAAATGAGTCATTTTTCCATGCTGCTTGTGGGAGGACCAATTAAGAAGCATTTTTGAAGAGCAATTTGTGAATGTCTATGACAATTTTTATTGTGTATAATTACACGTATACTTTTGACCTTGCAATTCCAGTTCTATTAGTTTATTCTAGACAAATATACATACACAGAGAGAAAAACTTACAGAGATGTAGGTACAAGCATATATCGTTGTGGTCATGGGATTTTTTTAGTTTGAACAACTTCATACTTGTATACAATACGTTGTGATCACATTCCACCTTATTACCCTGTCTCAACCCCTCCCCAGTCCTGTCAAACCTCTTCTTTCCAACTCATCCCCTTCCTACCCTCTCATTCCTCCCTTCTTCCTCCTTTTTTTTCCTACAAGTCATATGCAGGTAATCAGAGCTGTTCTATGGCCATGGTCATATGGCTCGTGTCATCCAGAAGCTTAATTTCACTCCTCTCCAGCCTCTAGCTCCCTTAGCATTTCCAGTCTCTCATCCACAATGTTCCTTGAGATTTGGAGGGGGTGACACAAATACCCTATTTAGAGCTGAGCACCTCTCAGTGGTCATTTATCCTCTAACAGTTACTCAAATCCACAAGGACATCTATTGAAACAGTATTGCTAATGAAGAAAATTATGTCTCTGAATGTACCAATAAATGACTAGTAATGTGGCCTCTATGCAACAGAGTATGAAAACACATGAGGTAGACTTGTGCACTCACAGACTTTTCGACACTGAGTTTGTGAAATGGGACTGAAATATATATATAGGCACATGCCTTTAATCCCAGCACTCAAGAGGCAGAACCAAGTGGTTCTTTGTAAATCAAGGCCACTTTGATCTACATAGCAAGTTTCAAGTCCTCCAGAGTCACAGTGAGTCCCTGTCTTAACAAAAAAGTATTAAAATATCTGAAAGAACACTCATTAATTTAAAAATTATTATCTAAGTTGAGATTCTGGAGGATTTTTATTTTCTATTCTACTTATTACATGAATATCTTCATCTTTTAAACAATATTTATGCAATTAATGATCACTTATAATCAGGAAAATAGATAGATAGCTGGTTTAATGAATGGGTGGATAGACAGACAGACAGACAGGCAGGCAGACAGACAGGCAGACAGATCACTGTGGCTTTTCTAGGGATTCTGTAGACTTAACTTAAATGTGAGAATAGTTTGGTGTAGAGTCAAAAATGCTACACTGTGTTCCAGTTCTTTCTTCTCCTAGCCCCTTGGGCAGGGGCAATTAGTGCACATAAATCTTTCAGGTAAGTTTCTAGCAGATACTGAGTGCTAGACAAATGTTAAATAAATCCCTGTCACTTCTTTATGCTTCCTTTTTCAATGGGTAGGGCATCATAAAGGATGATGTAATGCTAACATTTAGGTTATTGGTGTGATAATGTTCCCAAACTGTGAAGCTCTTTGTAAATGTCAAGTGCAGTGTTTTCCCGTGTCACCAGTAGAAACCTCTTTCTTCTGCAACCTCATCTGCACCCATCTGAGCCCTCTTGCTACCTCCAGGCTTCTGGCAGGGCTCTGAGGAGGCAGGACTATGACAAAGTAAACAGGGGTTTGGCCCTTCTGTTTTGCTAAGCAGGCAGCCTTTTCCAGTGAGTCTCTCTAAAGCCTGCTTCAAAGGCCACTTGCGTCTTTGCATATCATTTTGCTGTCCATTGCAGATGTCTTCTTGGATGCTGCCCTCTGTTCCCTGGCGATTCTCAAGTCCACATTGCATGATCGTTCCCCAAAGTGTCTTCTCCCTTGATTTGCATCTGTATCTATTTACCTTTATATACCCTTTCCTTTCACTCTAAACTCCGTTTGCTGGTTTTCCTACATAGAGGGAGTGGTTTGTTTCTATCATAATAGTGAGGGTTTTTTTCTTTATTTTTACGTATGTTGTTATTTTGCCTGTACATATATGCATAAACCAGGTGCATGCCTAGTACCTGCAGAGGTCAGAAGAAGGCATCCAAACCCCTGGTACTGAAGTTACAAATGGTTGTGTGTCATCATGCCATCATGACTTGAACCCAAGTGCTCTTGGCACAGAGCACTGTCTCTAGCCCTGTATTGGTTGTTAGTTTAAAGGAACTGTGAAAATTAAAAGATGAGACCAAAGTCAGCTAGAAAGCCCTGCCAGCAAGAGACAGGTGCTGTTAATATGTTAGGATATTTCCTCTGACTTGATTTCTCTATATGAGAGTTTTCCTTGTTTCTGGCTTCTTGCTTTTTCACTTAACATTATAGCATAAGCATTTTCTATTTTAAGAAAAACTCATCGGAATCCTGATTAGAGTAGCTATTGTTTTCACTGCAAGGAACAGCAGGCATCATTTTATTTGTACTGGAAATTTCACCATTTTCAAGTGTAGAACTTCAGAGGCATTTAACATGCTCATGTTAGTATACAACCAGCATCTAGTTTCAGTATTTCCTTCAACCCCATAGAAAACTTGTTCCCACCAAGCAGTGGGTCTATCTACCTTTGCTCTTCCCCAGGCCTCTGGTAACTTGTAAGCTGATTTCTATCTATAGATTTGCCTGTTCTGGGCAGTTCAGCTGGCCAGTTAGTATTGAACATCAACTTGACACAGCTTAAAATCACCTGGGAAGAGTCTCAACTAAGGAATTATCTAGTTGTTGGTTGACGTAGGGAGACCCAGCCCATTCTGGGCAGCACCACTCCCTAGGCAGGAAGAAGCAGGCAGGTAGCATTCACTTCTGCTTCAACTGTGGCTGTGCTGTGACTGACTGCTTAAGTTCCTGTCTTATTTCCCCAAAATGATGAAATA
>NC_045030.1:60572901-60576267 GCF_008632895.1 Mastomys coucha | reverse complement strand
TTACTAACAGTGTTTTTATCAGTCATTTGGTGTCAATAAAATGTTTTTAACTTTTTCTGTGCCATTCATTTTGCTGCAATTCATTCAATGCTACTTGTTTTGGTTTCGTTTTGAAAAATTTAATTTTTGTTTATGTTTTGTTTTGAGACTGGGTCTCTATATACAGCCTAGAGTGGCCTTGAACTCATGATCTTCCTGCCTCAGCTTCTCTAATGCTGGGATTACAGGTATACACTACCAAAATGATTATTGCATGTCATATCGTTTCAGCACATTTATATTTCTTTTGGAATTCCTGGGTAATATAGTAATTTATGTTTAATTATGTTTAATATAAGTAGCCAAATTAATACAAATAGTTAAATAGTAATTATACTTAATATAAACAGAGAAACTGCACCATTTTACATTCCTACTAGCAATGTATAAGGGTAGTATTTGAGTTATTATTATCAATTTCAGAGGTATGAAATAGTATCTCATTGTGGGTTTGATTTGCATTTTGCTAATAATTAATGACATGGATTATTTCTTCATATCCTCCTCAGCTACTTCCATATCTTCTTTGGAGAAATATCTATTAATTTAATTATCCATATTTAATTGAATAGTTGAAATTAAACTAAGCATCCTTTATGTCTTATGAATACTAGGCCGTTATCAGACATGAATTGCAGATATAGTCTTTCATTCTGGTGGTCTTCCCATAATGTCTTCAGATACAATTTTTATCTTTGTAACTTTGGATACAGTTTTAAGTGTTGATTAAATCCAACTTATCAATTTTGAGCTTGTTATTGTTGTTTGTGATTTTGGTGTCGTTTCTAAGAATTCATTACCAAAACCCAGGCTCTGAAGATTTGACCCTGTGTTTACCTCTAAAAGTGTTAGTTTGTTCTGGCTTTTAACTCTCGTGTTCATTCTTGTGTCAAAATTTGTACATACTATGAGATGTTAGGGTTCCTTTTTGTTGGCACATAGAAGGACGTTTGTATTTGTTTACTTCATATGTGGTCTGTCTTATTTGAGGAGACAGAGTTACAGGTGGACGCGTAGGCAGGGAGAGAGCTGTTCATTATGCATCAATGTCAGGGTGTGGATGCAGAATCCAGAAACATGATCACACTGAACTTGCACCCTGCCCTGGTTTTAGAGAACTTTTAGCAAAAGGTCAGCAGACAACTGCTTCTCTCTACCAGAATCTCAAAGGAAAAATATATTAATTTTAAAATACATGAATAAAATGTTTAGAACTCTAGCCTGGCAGTGGTGGCACATGCCTTTAATCCCAGCGCTTGGGAGGCAGAGGCAGGTGGATTTCTGAGTTCGAGGCCAGCCTGGTCTACAGAGTGAGTTCCAGGACAGCCAGGGCTATCCAGAGAAACCCTGTCTCAAAAAAAAAAAATGTTTAGAACTCTAAAATACAAATGATCCAAATAATGTACTTAATCTGAAAACAATACTAAATAATCATCAGATGTAGTCTGTGCTAACTTTGTCTCCTTTCTTTGAAACTTTTCTCTTAACATGTTCAAGTGGTGCAAAGATTGGTAACTGGTGTTCCAGATGTACCAGCAAATTAGTAACACAAGCACTGAAGATCTCTAAGCTAATCAGTCCAACAGCACATCAGTGCTTGTGTTATTAATTTGCCTAGACTACTACAACAATGAACCACAAACTCAATAGCTTAGACAATGTAAATCTACTGTCTCTTGGTTTTTGTAGTCAAAGTCAAAGTGTTGGCAAATGTAATTCCATCTAAGGTATGTCCAGAAGAAATCTGCTCCAAGGCTCTTTCTTAGTATCTGGGGTTTGTTGTTAATTCTTAGTATTTGTGAACCTGTAGACAACTCCTCAGTGTGTGCCTTTAGCTTGACATGACTTTTTCCCTGTGGGCATGTCCAGATCCAAATCCCTTCTTTTAATAAAGATATTCATACTACATTGGAAGTTCACAGCTCCAGTATGATGACATCTTAATAAGTCATTTTTACAACACATTTATTTCTAAACAATATCACATTCTGAGGTACTGAGGGTTAGGACTTCAACATATAGATTTGGGGAAGGCATGGCTCAACTGACATACTGTGAAAAGCTCAAAACCAGTGAAATCTTTGATTCAAAGTCCACGTCTCACTCGATAAGTGTATGTCCTCACACATAAATCCAGAAGCTCTCTGAAAAGTGACCTTAGTAAACAGTGGTAGTGACTGAGCAACAAGTGAGCATTGGAGGGTAGTCATACAGCAACTCTGGAAATGTAGACCATCAGATATAAGAGAGAAAGCAGAGCAGTTCTGGGAGAAAGCCCATCCAAGGCCATGACCACATTTATACTTTGGAGAGGTGCTAAAGATACAGCTTATTGAGAGAGGGTTCTCCCAGTATACCTGAGGCCTTGGTTTCAATCCCTAGCAATGCAAAACAGCAACAAAGAAAACATTTCTATTGTTAGAGTTTAGAGAATCTGAACATTCTGCTTTTGTTATCATGAACCCCTGCTAATGGATATTCCAAAGCATTGAAAGCATTTGTAGACCAGCTCTTTGCTTAGCAAACCCATAACTTAAGAAGCTATATTATGCAGATGCCTGATAATGTATGGGAATTTCATTATGTGCATCACCACAGCCATAGAGTGAATAGCCACAGAGAACCAGAGTTGCTATCTGCCACCCACGAACAACACTTCCTGCTGGTCATCCAACAAAATAAATCACCTTACTTATAAATCCAGAAACCCTTTGGAAAATTAATTTGCTATGTGTCAGTATTAGAGCACAGTAATATAATGAATATGACACAAAAGGTCTCTGGCCTTGTTAGATTACATTGCAAGGATAGAGGCAGTCAATAAGCAAGTAAATAAAATAATTACCAATTGTGAGAAGTTCTCTGAGGGAAATTAACAGGCTGATGAGCTAGATAATGGGAAAATCAGAAACAAGGGGAATAAGAATGTCTATGGCTGACATGCTAGTTAAAAGCTTCTCTGATGAAGAGCGGGTTTAGTCCTCAGCAAACAAGATTCACAGAGACGTGAGGTAACTCAGACATGGGTAAAAGCACACAGAAGAGTCTTTCAGTGGACTGCACTTGGCATTTTAGGAATACCAGGAAGCCACTCTATTAGAGTAAGACAATGGAGAAGCACCATGGAAAATGAGACCCAGGAGACAGCAGGACACCAGATCATGTCATGTCTTCTATAGTTTGAATTGTAGTCTGTGGTAAGAGCTTCATGGACAGTTTTGAGTAAAAGAATTGCATGGTTTTTACTGATACATTGAACAGTCATTCTGGCTGCTACAAGGAGAAGTGATTGCACTTGGGAGGCTATTGAAATGATTTGAAAGGAGA
>NC_045030.1:60571777-60572891 GCF_008632895.1 Mastomys coucha | reverse complement strand
ATATACACATATACATATATATGTGTACATACACACACATATATATTACACTACACACACACGTGTGTGTGAGAGGGATTTGAGATATAGAAGTGCATAAACTACAGTTGATGGATTAGATGTGCATGGAGAAAGAAAAGGAAAGAATTCAGCATGGGTAAATAGTATATAGAGAACTAAAGAGAAATAATAAAGTTACCTGACAGTAAAATTACTAGGACCCCATCAAGGTTTTTATGTTGTGAAAAGTACATATATAATATGGCTAGGTATCTTTCTCTATATGTAAGGCAAACATGGGGAAATCCAGCATTTGAGATCTACTCTTTAAGCCATGCAATTTCCCCATTAATGTTTCACTGCTGGTGAAAACATTATGAAAATGAAATAAATGAAAATTCTATTTTATATTAGCCTGAGGCAATACAGGGTTTTTAAAGTACTTCAATGGAATGTTCAGTCCCTCAAACAATTAGACCATATTAGCCTTCTCTATATGCAATATGCTGGCTCCGGAAATCCTATGACTATGCCAACTCAAAAAATAAAAAATATACATAGCAAAGTCTGAAAGGTCTACTTTGCAGTCCAGGAGCTCTGACTATTGTCAGATGAAATGTCTGGGGCAGGCATGTAGCTCAGTGATAAAACTCTTACTGAATATATGGAAGACCCTGGGTTCAATACCCAGAACTGTAAAACAAATAAGCAAGCCAGCAAAACCGTCTGCTTTGGTATAGTAGTATGTCGTGATAGACCCAGCACTCTGAGGGCTGGAGCAGGAAGATCATGATTCCTAAGTCAACCTGGGTGGGCTGCACAGTGATTTGTAGGCCAGCCTGTACTAAAAGCAAGACCGTTTCCAAATAAATAAATCAATTCATCTATTATAACACATGAAAGATGATATACATTATAGGAAAACAAAAGCACAGTAATATATCACTTCACACCACTAAGATGTCTATAATCAAAAGACAGAAAGCAACAAGTATTGGCAAGTGTGTAGAGAAATCTGATTCCTCACATACCACTAGCAAGGATGTAAAATGAAGCAGCTCCTTTGAAAAATAACCTGAAAGCTTCTGAAAATGTTGCTCATAAAGTTACCATA
>NC_045030.1:60569164-60570844 GCF_008632895.1 Mastomys coucha | reverse complement strand
CTGTTCTTAATCTCTCCCCCACAACTACCCTCACAGTTAGGAGGCTGGTGACTCGTCAAGAACCTGAAAGGAACTGAATCTTAGTTATATTATAATTTCAAGGACAAGGGTTCTTTATTGTCAATTGTCTATATAGTAACAACTAGTCACTTGTAGGACCTGAGTACGTAACATGTAGCTTGTGTTACTTTTATTCAAATTGACTGAGTTAAGAGCTGTGTAGTATAAGTATTCACCACATTGTCCAGGTCAGCCCTGGAGTTTACAGAAAATTTTCCAATACCTACTCAAACTTCATCTTCCACTTTGCCTTTCTCAGAAAATTAGAGGGACTCAAAAAGAAAAAAAAACACAAAAAAAAAAAAAAAACAGCAAAAAACAGAGGGGTAAACCTTCCATCATTACACAAATATCTTTCAAATGAGGTTTCCTTACCTGACTCTTAACCACATCTTAACATTCTCTGACCAAGTAGATCTTGGCCAAAATTTTTTTGACATGGTTCTAGGGCCTTCCTGTGTCAAATGAGTCCTGATTAAGTTGTCTCTCAATATGTGAGAACTTGTTAAGAAAGTTATGATTCTATCCCATATGAACTAACTATTCAGGATAAAAGATTCAAAGATACCAAATGTTGAGCTTGTCTTCAAGGCCCTATGATTATGTCAAAAAAACCAACAAACAAACATCCCAGCCATTCTTCCACTCATAAAGAATGTCCTAAAATACATTACAAGGAAGGCATAGTGGTATATGGCTCTAATACCAGCACTTAAGAAGCCAAGGTGGGAAGAATATGACTTTTAGGCCAGTGTGGGCTACAATAACAAGACCCTGTTCTCAACAAAGAAATCATAATATATTCTTGTTTGTTTGTTTGTTTTGGTATTTTAGGTGTTTTGTTGTCATTGCTGTTGTTTTGTGGTTTGTATGTTTGTTTGTTTTTGAGACAGAGTATCTATGTATACTGAAACTCACTGGGCCAGGATGGCCTTAAACTCACAGAGATCCTCCTGCCTCCTGAGTGCTGGGATTAAAGCCATACACCATCACCAAGCCTGGCCTATCTTCTCTACAGCAAAACCTGCCCTGTTACACTGGACCAATTATTATCTTCCTCTCTCTTTCTCTTTCTCACAATTTTAGCCTTGTGAAGAGAGAGAGAGCCTTCACCAGTTATGAAATTGGCTGACATCTTGACCTTGAATCTCTCATTTTCTGCAACACTGAGAAATAAAGGCATGTTGCTTAAAACATCCCATCAGGGCAGCCCAAGACAATGACAACAACACAGAGAAACTTAAATCCTAGGTCTTTCTACCTGTTCTTGTCTGACCCTTTACCTCTTGCTGCATCCTCTGAGTACTTGATCCCCAAGTCTACTGTTGGTCCCTTCCCTTCACCCCTGCTCATAAAGTTACCATATGAGTCAGCAATTTCACTCCTAGACACACTCCCAAAAGAAATGAAAGCATATGTTCATTTGGAAAATAAAAAAAAAAAAAACCTGTATACAAATGCTCCCAGCAGTATTATTCTCACTAGCCAAAAAGTGAAAACAAACTTTTTTTTTCATGAAATTTTTTTCAGAAAATATGTATCAACTGATGATTGGGAAACTTCAAGGCATATCCATAAAAGTAAATATTGTTCAACAATAAAGAGAAATGGATGAAGAAG
>NC_045030.1:60549673-60568638 GCF_008632895.1 Mastomys coucha | reverse complement strand
CTGTTCTTAATCTCTCCCCCACAACTACCCTCACAGTTAGGAGGCTGGTGACTCGTCAAGAACCTGAAGGGAACTGAATCTTAGTTATATTATAATTTCAGGGACAAGGGTTCTTTTTTATTTCCAGGAAGAAAGTAATGCATTACTCATCAACTGAAGAACAGTTTTACTTAATGATTTGATAACCACAAAGAATTATCACTGGAGCCATAAACTCTAGATGTAAACATTCTGAAAAAAAAAACTTATAATGCTTAAAAGTGAGAGCTATAGATTTAAAACCTTGTCCATATGTCATAATTTGACTAAGGATATTACTCAAAAACTTGATGCATGCCTTTCTATACCACATCTCTTATTTTCCATGACTACATTGAACTCATATATCACTCTGTTCCTAGCCCATGCTACTCTGTGTCCTGTGCCCCATCATACACAGCTCAGTAAGGTTTGTATAACATAGCTGCCAAACTGGGGTCTAAAGTTTTACAATGTCAAACTGAGTGGCTTTATAAAATAAGTGCATGTGCATTGTATACCAAGTGCCTAGTTTATGTAACGAGGCCTATGGTGTAGATTTTTGGATAAGAAAATAAAAGAAATTTTCTTGCCTTGAGGAGGCAGGCCAGGGAAAGATAAATCAACATCTTAGCAGGTAGGTAATGTCAAGTGACAAAGTTGCCACTGTGCCCTGCAGGTCCCATTTTAACCTTTATTATAAGAAATGCAGTTTCCCATCAGGCCCTGCATGCAGCAAGGAGCTAGTTGGTGTGTTCTATTGATGGTGATGATGATGTATTTTTCCAGAAATTAGTTCTGAACTCTGGGCATTGTTCAGAAGAAACCCCAGGTCAGTTTCATGAGGAATTGTCACTCACTGGTACACATGACCTTTCAGCTAAGGGTCAATTGGCTAAAGGAGCAATGTTATCTACTGAATTCACTCCATATAGATGAGATTGTTATATTTTAAGACAATCTTCTCCTTAATTTTTCAAATTACTGGCTACTTCACTTCAGTTAACTAACTGCCTGTCACCTATTTAACTTCAGTGTAGAAAGAAAGCTTCTATCTCCACTCCTCCTGTCACAGAATATAAGCTCAAACCCTTCTAAACGGACACCTGTGTGTCACTGTCAGTTAATAGATTCCAGCACACTTCAGTTTCCACATCTATATCCTATTAATTATCTCCATTAACATAGAGGAGACAGAAAGATGGTAGCACAATCTTCCAGGAAGTTTAAATAAAGCATTATGCATAGAAGAAATTAGTCTAAAAGAAAACCCAAGTGTTCTATTAGGTATGTGTTGACTATCAAGTGATATACCCGAGAAACATGAAAGATAGTAGTTGTACTGGCTAGTTTTGTGTGTCAACTTGACACAGGCTGGAGTTATCACACAGAAGGGGACTTCAGTTGGGGAAGTGCCTCCATGAGATCCAACTGTGGGGCATTTTCTCCATTAGAGATCAAGGGGGTAGGGCCCCTTGTGGGTGGTGCCATCCCTAGGCTGGAAGTCTTAGGTTCTGTAAGAGAGCAGGCTGAGCAAGCCAGGGGAGGCAAGCCAGTAAGGAACATCTCTCCATGGCCTCTGCATCAACTCCTGCTTCCTGATCTGCTTGAGTTCCAGTCCTGACTTCCTCTGGTGATCAACAGCAATGTGGAAGTAAGCCAAATAAACCCTTTCCTCCCCAACTTGCTTCTTGGTCATGATGTTTGTGCAGGAATAGAAACCCTGACTAAGACAGTAGTGCAAGCTAGTTTTTTGCATAATACAGTTTACCTTCAATCACATAAAATGCTGAATGAATGCATTTGTACACTGAAGCTCTAGCATGGCCTACAGCCATATTGACCAGTAGGAATAGCCAGAAAATCTTTAACCATACTATCTTCCAAATAGTTGATTTCTAGAACCTCCTATGTTCAGAGAGAGAATAAAAAACATTGTCTTACCTGAGAGAAAGATAAAACTCGAAACAAGAATCAATCCATAAAGCCTCTGACACAGTATGTGTTTTCTCATTGTCTACCCTGTGTTCAAAGAGTCAAAATATGCCTAGATCAGATTTAAAGCCAGCAATTTCTAAGTACATATGATCACACTTCACCCTCACATTCTGCCTAAGGGATTTTGCCCCCTATTAGTCATTCTCAGTGGCTAGAACCTTAGTGACTGACTTTATTATATTCTCTACTGTGTGCCACTGTGTTACTTGCTAGGAATATAGTGATAAAAAGAGAAATAGCTCCCCAGAAGACAATTCACTCTGTGGGAAGGTATATAACAAAATAAATAAATAAATAAAATACATAAAAATAAAAATAAAAAAATAATTAGTGTAAAACTACTTGCTGTTTTAATGGTCCTTAGTTTCTGAGTGTGTTTTGTTTTCAGGTGTGTGTGTGTGTGTGTGTGTGTGTGTGTGTGTGTTTGTGTGTGTGTGGGTGTGCATGTGTGCTTTTCAATTGAGGCCCAAACATATATTTTTGTGGACTACACTGTGTTGCTGCGATGCATGTATACTTTGTGTAGTAATCATGGCAGGGTTGAAGGAACACCATGCAAGATGGCCTTATTGACAAAAGTAACTCATCAAACAAGTTTTATCCTCGAAGCAGATCTGCTTCTAGAAACCTAGCCACCATCTCATTACTTTCACTCAGCTTCTCTCTTTAATTAATTGCAAGTGAAGTTTCTTATTTGGGAAATTTATTGAACCTCCTCATCCCTTTTCCCTAAGCACAATTGCAGCTTAAATATAAACTGTGGTTAAAACCACAGTTCTTAAGGGAATTTCTTACTGAGAACTGAAGTAGGATGCTAACAGGCGTTTTCTGATTCTGAGTGCAATACACTCCCTGAATGATTTGCTACTGATTTAGGCATTTTTCCTTCCTATAGGATAATGTAATGTATTGTATTTCTTCCCACTTCCATGTAGAGCTTGGAGTTAATAGATTCACTTTTACATTTAATATCACAATAAAAGCCAATTAGGAAATCTGATGAATCTTGAGCTTGCTATGAGGACCAGCCATTAATCAGACTCTTCATATTTACTGCATTATACTGCCGTTCTCATTAGAATAATGAGAGAGTTTGTATGACTTGGGTGGGTTTTCTCACATACAAGCTTAGAAGTGAGACGATATCCAAATCTTTTGTGAGTCCTATGATAAAGTGCAGCTTAAATTTATAGTGTCATAAGATGGTTCTCCTGGGAATCTAGATCCACTATCTGTGAAACCATACCTATTTCCGTTCCATAATTTTCCTGAGCCTCAGTTTCCTTATCTGTAAAAATATTGATAATAATCTACCTATTTCCTAGAGCTGCTATAAGAAAGAGTCAATTAAGATGGTATTTCAAAGGCAATTTTCAAAATATAAAGTGCTATAAAAATGTGTATGAAGGATTGCTATCTATAAAATGGATTTTTGGCAGCAAACAAGCCAATTTATATCTATTTTTCATTTCCTTTAAACTTTTATAAAATTACATTGAATAAATAAATCAGTGGGCATTCACTACAGAATACTATGCAGCTGCTAAAAGGAATAGAAGTCTATATGTCCGATACAAAATGATAGGCTGAGAAAGGGAGGGTGCTCTAGAAGATCCACCATAGATCCAATAAAATTCTTTATTACCCAATTCTTTCATATTGACCATAAAATGCATATATGATTTTTAAATGAAGGTAGAGATGAAAGAAAAGAGAAAGAATGATAAAGAGAAAGAGAGAGAGAGAGAGAGGGGGGGGGGAAAGGGGAAGAAAAACAGGAGGATTAATGATTAATACTGGAAAATTAAACAAAAATAAATGTATCTTCTTCACAGTATTTGTGATTCTGTGCTGTTTGGGTTTTTCTTCTTGTTGGTTTGTTGGTTTATTTGCTTGTTTGTTTGGTTTTTTGCAATGATCCTGCATCATCTTCACAATGTTTTTAATTAACATGAAGAAGGAAAAGATGAAGAAAAAGAAAGGAAGAGGGGAGAACGAAATGATGGCTATTGAGGATTTATATAATACAATGACCTGCAATTTTATTCTTTATGAGTAATAATTACTATGATCATCATTTTAATATGAAAGAAGGAAGAAGAAGAAGAGGAGGAAAGAGAAAATGAGGAAAGGAAAAAGAAAAGGATGGAAGAAGGGAGGGGGAAACGCACTTACCTGGGAAGGGGATCCCTTCAGCTTCCCACACAGTGGCCCTGTAGCTTCTGAAAGAAGACTTTGCTTCACAAATGGTGAGACTTGGACTCCAAATTTCTACTTTAAGCATGAAGTGGAATGAGCAGAAATAAGAATCATAGCCTGCTTGCCAGGCCTTGGCCCCTTTTTATTCGGGATCAAAACAGACTTTCTGCTCCTAGCTTTAGGAGGCACATTGACAGGGCAGGTTCTCTTTTGTGGCCTGCAACACGTCATGCAGCTCCTCTCCCATGCATCAAATCAGCCTGAGCAAAGTTCTCAGGTTATTACACACCTGCAATAACCCATTAATTTCAGGGCTCTTTCCCAATTTTCATTAAGGATTATCATCTGTTGCTGGTTAATTATTGCTTCAATTAAGTTGGATATATTAAATGGGTGCTTGCTCACTTACTTAAGGCTCATTTCACTTTATTGAGAAAATAGGGCCTGAAGGATAGTCAGAACTATGAGTGAAAAGCAAAGGCCAAGAAGGCATGAACACGTTCACATCTTCCTTGGCAATGAATAGGTTTTACTGAACCAATTCTTGAGACATTTTTGGGTGGCTGGGGTCCAGTTTTTGTTTCAAAAGGCAGCAATACGGTTTCTGGCCTATGGTGAAAATATAATTGGTCATGAACATATCACCAAATACCATCAAAGATCCAGAAATGATCTATACTTCACAGATGAGAACTCTAAGGTGAGAACTCTAAGGTTCTCAAGGGTAGATTGACTTGCCCAAGGTCATAGAGCTTGTGATATCAGAGCAAGAATTAGTGCTAATTCCTCTCCAGACTATGGCACTTTCTTCTCCATCTCATTTTTTAAAGATTTGTTTAATTATTTCATGTATGTGAGTACGCTGTAGCTGTCTTCAGACACCCCAGAAAAGGGCGTCAGATCTCATTACGGATGGTTGTGAGCCACCATGTGGTTGCTGGGAATTGAACTCAAGACCTCTGGAAGAGCAGTCAGTGCTCTTAACCCCTGAGCCATCTCTCTAGCTCCTCCATGTCATTCTTTAAGTGGAAATTTTCAGTCTAATAGGAGACCATCTCAGCTGATCTGAAGGCTAGAAATCTCCATGAGGAAAAAGAAAGAAGAGATGTATAAGGATTACCCATCACTAACTCCTGAGCACCAAAATTGTGACTGATATGACAAAGAGTCAAAGGCTTAGTAGAAAGACAGCTGTGATTGGGACTCATCCATATGACTTAAGGCTAGTTTCTTGACATCTATAAAGCCCCAACACAAATAGTGGAGCCCACTATGTGTTATAATGGTTTCCTGAACTACAATGTATAAATGGGCTTAAATCATAACTCCAGTGCTATTAACCCTGTCTGGGACTCCAAAGCATCTCCCTTACACTAGACATTTGGTAAGACATTTGTCAAGGAACACCATGGTACTTCTCCGACGTTTGCTACTTCACACCATAGTTGCTCATCAGCCCCTCTACATGCTGAGTTGTGGAAGGGCATGAACTTTGATGTTATATATGGGTCCGCATATAACTTACACATAGAGGGTCCACAATCCATATTTGATACATGGATGATAACATCTTTCCCCTTTACTACAGTGTAAATATCCTAAAACTGGGGAAACATGTCTCTCTATTCTACTTGTATCCTGTCACAGGAGATAATCTAATGTCTGACATCGAAACTGCTTAACTGAACTGAACTGCTTCTGAACTGAAGGTTACCATGGTTTGAGTACAAATAGCACTTCAGAGCTGCATATGTAAAAGCATGGGCCCCAGAATGGAGCTATTAACTCTGTGATCCTTTAAGAAGGCAGAGCCTAGCATGAGATCCTTAGTCACCTGGAATGGACCCTTGAAGGAGATTGCAGAACCTCAGTTTCTCCTTCTTTCACTTTAAGTACTTGCTCTGATACCTGCTTTTACCTCAAAGCACTGTCCTGTTAGAGCTGCAAAGAAATAAGACCAATCTTGGGTTTAAATCTCCAGAACTAAGCCAAAATAAACTTTCTTACTTCATAAGTAGCCTGTACGAGGTATTTCATTATAGTAATAGAAAGCATACTGACAGAAAGATGAAGATGATTTAGGGAGAATATATTCATACATATACCAGTCAAAATGGTCTAAACGAAAATACCAGTGAGAGTAGCTGCTGCCAGAGAGAAAGACTAGGCGATCTTAGGTGAAAAGGAAGCTCAATTTTCTCTGCTCATGATTTTTATAATGTTTGAATTTTAATCATCTGCTTGTGTGATTTTCAAAGAAAAACACTGTAATTTTTCAAAGAAAATCCAACATAGTTCAATGAAATAACTAGATAGAAAAATGAAACTTGTGCAAAAAACAACAAAAAAAAAAAAAATGAAGTTGCAACTCTTTTGCCAGGAAAAGAAGTGCCACCTGGGATGGCTTCGGAGGGTCTCCTCCATTCAGTGGACAGTTAGGAGAACGTTGACCATCTGTTCTCCATATCTACAGGATAATAGGAAATGGGCTGAAATTGCAGGGGGAGATGAGGTTAGACATAAAGAAGTCATTATTGACCACAGGGGTTGATAAATACCAGAGAAGGCTGTCACAGGATGTTATGCACTACCCATCCCTGGAAACTCAAAGGTCTAGCTAGCCAGATGGCTGTTATTTGCCCTCTCACAGGCAAGGTTGAGTTGAGTGACTTGGGAGTCTGTCTGCATTTCTTTTTTTCTTTTTCTGTTTTTTTTTGTTTGTTTGTTTTTGGTTTTTGTTTTGTTTTGTTTTGTTTTTCTTTTTTCAAGATGGGGGTTTTTCTGTGTATTCCTGGCTGTCCTGGAGCTCACTCTCTAGACCCAGGCTGGCCTCAAACTCAGAAATCTGCCTGCCTCTGCCTCTCAAGTGCTGGGATTAAAGGCCTGCACCACCACTGCCCGGTGTCTGTCCGCATTTTTAACTCTAGAAAAAACTTTTACCCTGTTGGAGGTCTAAGCTCTCTCCCTTCCTAGTTGTGAGCGTCCTATCAAAGCGTTTGGGAGAATGGAGATTTCCGCACAATACAGCTCCAACTACAAGCCAGCTGTTGAGCATGGGCTCAGTTATTGAAAAAGGAAGAGAATCCATGCTAGAGAGAAAAAAAAGCATGTGATCATGTGTGTTGGTGATTTCCTAAGAGAGCTTGAAAAACAGTTTTGATTATATTTGATTGGTACCTTAAACACTACCATTAAACTAATTGTCCTTGTCATTCTCATGGGTTTTGTCATATTTTTACTCTCTATGTTACTATCCCTTAACAGTGCATTCTATTTCTTTATATAATACTGCTGGATGTTTCTATGATATAAATTTGTGTTCTTTTAATAAGCATGCCACAAAATGTACCATACCCCAAGAGAGGCAGCACAACATAGAAATTGATAGACTTTCAAACCAAACTGCTTGGGTTTCCTGATACCTTACAGCCTTACTGCAGAATGGAGATAATGATACTAATAACAGAATGGGGATAGTAATGAGAGCCACTTCTGGTGTTTTCATATTATAAATGGCATGCTATACATTAACCACTTAAAATGTTGCCAAATATATCACAAATCCTTTATAAGCATTGACTATCTCTGTTTATTCTTCTACAGATTATTTCTCAAGACCAACTGCATTTATTTAGTCAATATTTGAATGCTCACTACACAACGGGTAATAAAGAGATGCTAGAAATTTGGCAGTAAACAAAACAGGAACACTTTTGTCTTGCCTTATAAATTTTATGAGATTTTGTGGGAAACCATGGGATCTTAGATGGACACTAAACAAAACAAATGAATAAAACATATAGCATATCAGATGATGATAAATACCATAGATTTCTCTCTTAGTTAGGGTTCTACTGCTGTGAACAGACACCATGACCAAGGCAGCTCTTATAAAAATAACATTTAATTGGGGCTGGCTTACAGGTTCAGAGGTTCAATGCAGTATCATCAAGGCCGGAGCATGGCAGCATCCAGGCAGGCAGAGCTGAGAGTTCTACATCTTCATCTGAAGGCTGCTAATGAAAAACTGACTTCCCGGCAGCTAAGGTGAGGATTTTTTTTTTTTTAATGGTTTTTCGAGACAGGGTGTCTCTGTGTAGCCCTGGTTGTCCTGGAACTCACTCTGTAGACCAGGCTGACCTCGAACTCAGAAATCTACCTGCTTCTGCCTCCCAGGTGCTGGGATTAAAGGTGTGCACCACCACTGCCCAGCTAAGGTTAGTGTCTTAAGCCTACACATAGTGACACACCTATTCCAACATGGCCACACCTCCTAAAGTGACACACCCTGGGCTAAGCATATATAAACCATCACAACTAATAAAGCTTTCTAAAATGAGGGTGGAGGTGCTATTTCAAATAGAGAAGCCAAGGGCGCCCTCACAAATACAGTGATCTTGAACCATAAAGGAAGTAAAGGAGTACTTTATGGGAGTTCTCAAGCAAAGAGTGTGCTAGTCAAAGAACCATTAGGAATTTAGGTGCACTGACATCAGTGTAGAGCCTTTCTAGGAGCCACACTGAAATCAACTTACCTAAACCCGAAGAATAGAGGGAAAACACTGAGAGGAGAGAGGAGAAATCATGCAGGTGTAGGTCACATGGGATCTTGTAGGCCATTCCAGGAACTTTGGTTTTGCTCTGAAGAAATGGAAAGACCATGTTGGATTTTAAAAACACTCTTTACTTTGAAATAGCATTGAACTTACAGAAAAGTTAATAGAAGAGCATAAAGAACTCTCCTCTCACCTTCATCAAAAACCTCCGAGTTTTGACATTTTGCCATTTTGCCCTTATCTTTCCTTATGTGTATTTTTCAGCAGTTGAGAATAAATTGGACACATCAGGTTTTTCACTCAAAATAATTCAGCAGGCATTTTCCTAAGAAGAGGAATAGTTCCTTACATAACAACAATTATCTAAGTAAGGAAAGTGATGTTGATGTAATACTATCTTATACACAGACCATGTTTAGCCAACTGTCTCACTAATGTTCTTTATTTCATTTCCCCCTTGATCCTGAATCCAGTCTAAGATCACACATTGCTTTTAGTTGTCACGATTTTTCCGTCTCCTTTAATCTGGAAATGTTGCACAGTTTTCTTTGGCTTTGATGACATTGACATTTTGGAAGCATACAGACCAGCTATTTTATAGAATGTTCCTCAATTTGGGCTTGTCTAATCTTCATGATTCAGGTTGGGAATTTTCAACAGGAACAGCACAGAAATTTCTTTCTCAGTGGACCCCATTATCATACATATGATGTCAGTTTGTCCCAGGATTGAAGATCCTAACTTTGATTACTTGATTGGGGTACTGTCTGCCAGATTCCTCTATTTTACCTATTATTATCCCTTGTAATTTGTAAGCGAACTGTGCAAAAACACTTCAGTCCATTTGAGTATTTTGTTCATACAAAAATCTTCAGCTCATGTATTAATTTTTCTGTCCCCATCATTTTATTAGTCAGCACTCTACTAAAGGGAGGAAAGTTTTACTTTCTTTCATAGTCACTCATTATATTAGCATGCGTTCATGGATTTCTATGGGAATCAAAGAGTTACAGTCTATCACAAATAGTAGCCTGTGCCTTGCAGAGATGGTTCAATGTTTGGGAGCACTTAGTGCTCCTACAGAGATCCTGGGTTTGATTCCCAGCTCTCAAATGTCCACTTATAACCATCTGTAACTCCAGTTCCATGGTATCCAGTGCCTACTTCTGACATCCGCAGTCATTATCCACATGATACACACAGAGATATACATGCAGAGCAAACACACACACACACACACACTACTTTGTGATGATACTCAGATTGCCACACCTACCCAGTGAATCCCCATTTTATTTTATTTCTTTTCATGTGAATGGGTATTTTGCTTGCCTGTATGTTTTTTTTGTTTGTTTGTTTGGTTGGTGGGTTGGTTGGTTGGTTGGTTGGTTTTGTTTTATTTTTTGGTTTGTTTTGGTTTTTTGAGACAGAGTTTCTCTGTGTAGCCCTGGCTGTCCTGGAACTCACTCTGTAGACCAGGCTGGCCTCAAACTCAGAAATCCACCTGCCTCTGCCTCCCAAGTGCTGGGATTAAAGGCGTGCACCACCAATGCCCAGCCTTGCCCGTATGTTTGTGTACCACTTGCATACCTGATGTCTCCAGAAGCTAAAAAAAAAATTTTAAAAAGACATTGGACCCCCTACAACTGGAGTTATAGACTATTGTGAACCTCCATGTGGGTCCTGGGAATTGAAGCCAAGTCCTCTGAAAGAGCAGTCAGTGGCCCATTTATTTAGCCAGGAAACCTTTTAAACTGACTTCTGTCTGCTTTTGACATGGCCCCCATGTTTCTGGAGTACTTCCTTGCTTTCTTGAACAAGATATTCCAAGTTTATTTTCCATCCTTCCTGGTCTTGAACCTAGAAGTCACTGTTTCTCTAAGGATCCCTGATTTCTTTTAGAGGAGAATGGTGTCTAGAAACCAAGACTTTCTCAGCACCCACAAGGGCTCACAAATGTGTTTAAGAGCAATCACTGCTCTTGAAGATGACTGAAGTTTAGTTCCCAGCACAACTGCCTGTAATTCCAGGAGATCTGATGAGGTCTTCTGGGCTCTCTGGGTACCTTATACCATGGCATACACATAGAGACACATATACACATACACATAAACAAAAATACAAATAGACATTTTTGGTGAAAAGGCTTTCATTGAGTAAGGGGAGAGGGTACTACACATATGAAGTTCTGCTATTTAAGCTGGCAGCATTCCCCACAGGAGCTGAAAGCTGTCTAACAAAACCCCCAATACCAAGAGAAAGTCCCTTGTGTTGGTCAGGATAGTCCAAGAGATTCCTAAAACAATATAAGTTATGTTGGTTCCCTCAGTTGCTTCCTACAGGTTGAAAATAAGCCCTTATTGCTGAAGATGCCACACACTTGGAAAGAGGACTTGGAAGATTTAAGCTAGATTTGACCTGAAAGCCTCTTACCTGTGGTCGGCTTTCATATACCAGAAGGTATATACAAATTGCCAAGTGAGTGAAGTAATCAATATTTCTAGCCAGCTATGAAGTTTGTGAACCATAAGGAGGTCCATCATGGCAAGGCATCCCTAAAAGTGCAATAGTGGCATTCATAGCTTGGTGATAACCAACAACTCTCTAGTTGAACAGGAGGTTAAATCATGAATGGTTTACATATATGTGTGTGTATGTATGTGTATGATGTGTGTGTATAATATATAATCAAAGAAAATGAGACTATGAGGAGTTTGAAACTCATAGGCTTGGGAGAGGTTGGAGATGGATACAGGAGAGGTTGAAGAGAAGAAAGGAATGGGAGAGTGATACAAGTATACTTTAGTTAGAAAACAAGGATATCATCAACGAATATCCCAAAAGGGATGTGGAAAAGCCCACAAGGTCTCAAATCTACACAAAGAACTATATAGGCACCAGAGGAGAGGTGGGAGCAAGAGAGGTGCTCTTCCCCGGTGCCAGATGGTCAGCTCTGAAAACACACATACAAATAATGTCACATGGACCAAACAAGTTACATTTAGGAATATAGACGTATATGCATATACACACCTGCAATATATGCAATATCAATTACTGAAAAAGGAAGCTATTAATTAGAAAGAAAATGGAAAGGGTATATGGGACTATTTGGAGGGGAAAGAAAAGGGAGAAATGTTGTAATTAAGTTATAATCTCAAAAATTACATAATAATAAATAGAAGAACACATACCCTCCAAGTCTTAGCAGAGCCTTCTTTCTCCTCGTCTGTGATTCCAGGTTAGGGTTATCCACATAAGTCATAGCCTTTAGGCCAGTTGGGAAGCTGTATGATGTCTTAAATTTACTGGAAAAGATCTTTTTTTCTGAAACGTTTCCATCAGGGTCTTGGAGACAGGTCTCATTAGCAGGTCTTATTAGCAACAGTGAAAGTAGCAGTAACAGCCACTCATAAGAAGCAGGAGGGGGAAGGAGTTGGCATCCTGTAGTCTGCACAATGAGTGGCTCTGATCTGGTCGGTGCTTAGACAAAATTCTAAAACCCTGTTATACTGTGTCATAATATTGAATCTGACACACTTCTGTGAGATTGTTCGTATCCCACAGGCAACGTCTACATGGCAGTTAAGACTAGGGAGCTGGCTTTCATCAACACTGAGGCCCAGCTGTGGACGTCACACTACTTACAGATTGAAATAGGGCTCCTCTGTGTCTCTTGCCAGAACAGGTCAAGTCAGATGGCAGGATGTTGTTCATGGCATCTCCATCCTCCCCAAGGATGGTCAGAAGATGGCTTTAGGTTTAGTGTCTGTGTTTAGACTGTGATGAATCTCTCCTGTTTGTTATGGAATTGCTGTGGTATAAAAATGGTCACATGGGAAGAATTCAATATAAAAGCACCCTAGGAAGATTATATAAACCAGCTGTAAGACAAACAACTATCAGAAAAGTCTGTCAACAACAGGCCTCAAAATCAAGAGTATGTTATGAAATTTAAAAAATGAAAATATGTCTCCACATCCAATGGAGACATTTAGTAAGCAGGAGACCTTTTCTTTTAGCCTAATCACAAATTACCATGTTATTACTGTAATATTTTCATAGATGTAACAAGTATTTATTCTCACCTAATTCCCCGTCTAGCTACCTAAGGGAAATCAAGGACCACGTGATTGTCTTGACCACACTACCTAAGGAGTCTGTTAATCTTTTGAACTCCAAAAATAGACATGCTACCATGTATGACTTCTAATAGCATTAGAAACAAGTTTCAGACCGCTTTACTAGTCCTATACCCACTATAAGAGTAAAAAAGGTACACCTCCTTGAAGTTCTCCTCAATAACTTCCACTTGTCTCATTCTGGAGGCTTCTACGTGTCCTTCTTAAAGAGATATGAATCACTAGAGGAATGGTAGATTTAAAACCCTAAAACGAGTTCCAAGTAGGTTGGTGAGATGGCTCAGCAGATAAAGGTACTTGCCACCAAACCTGAGAGCCAGAGTTCAATTCCTAGGACCCACATGGTGGAAAGAGAGAATGACTCCAACAAGTTGTCCTTTGATGTCTAAGCATACACTGTGACTCATGTGCACCCAAAGGCAGAATACACATACGCACACAAGAAAAAAAGTAAATGATTTTTTATATTACAACTATCCAAGATAGAGTAGTATGTGGCAGGAGACAAAGCCCTATCTTAGAAGCACTACAACAGTATAGATTGCATTAGGAATGCAACTGCCATTTACTTCATTAAGAATGATCCAATTAGTGTCTCTCATGATGGACAAATCCCTTTAGTAGAGTTAAACACTTCCTGCAAAAGTTAAAGAGAGAAAACTGGTCTCTGTAATCAAGCTATCCTTGAAATGAGTGTCCATTCCTAATTGACTGGATCTTTGTGATACAGTCATTATGAAGACTTCAAGTACAAGCATTTTGTTGATGTGAGGTCAAGATCAAAGTTGTATCAGATAAAAGGTTGGTTGGGCTGAATGCTGTGAAGGAAACAAGTGCCAGAAGAGACCTGTAAAAGGGAATCTACCTCCTGAAGTGTTTAAGGGAACAGCTATTACATTTTTGTCAGCAGTGTTAGGCAGGGGGTGACATATGCGGCACTCAGTTAACTGCAGAGCTGTGGTTACCGGAAAAAACATGTAAGAGTTTTGTTTTTTTTTCTTGAGTGGCACAAAGCGAGGCAAAAATAATAGGATGGAGATAAAGGGTGTCACATTAGTATTCCAGAAAGCATCTAAGTGGAATAATAGGTGAGATTGGTAGAAGTAAAAGACAGAAAAGGCTGTCACAGAATCCAAAAATTAATCTTCTCCTTTAAACTAGGGTGGAAACTGGCCATCTCTGAAGTTTGTGGAGGATTCCTCGGAATCCAAAACCGAATGATAGACCTGATGTGCATAATGAAAATGAACTTGTGTATTTCTTTTGAGTTGGGAAACATGGATCCAAGCATCAGCACTTTGGCCTTGTAAGACTGTATCAGCTGATGGTAGTATCTGATAAGGTCCTTTCCAACTAGCCTTGATGGCAGTTTGTTTTTCTTTGGTATATTATCCACAAGACTAAACCTGCAAGCTAAGGATCATCCAGAAGCTGTTAAGACAGATGTTTTTTTGAAATACAGGTTGTAGAGCTGGAGAGATGAATCAGCGGTTGAGAGCACTGACTGCTCTTCCAGAGGTCCTGAGTTCAAATCCCAGAAACCACATGGTGGCTCACAACCATCCTTAATGAGATCTGACGCCCTCTTCTGGAGTGTCTGAAGACAGCTACAGTGTACTTACATATAATAAATAAATAAATCTTTTTTTAAAAAATAGAAGCAGACATTTAGGGTCTGGAGAGATGGCTCAGCGCTGCTCTTACAGAGAACCAGGGTTCCCATAACCACATGGCAGGTCACAGCTAACTCCAGTTCAAGGAGATCTGACACCCTTTTCTGGCCGCTATGGGTACTGCACCCTGGTAGTCCACATGCATACACTCAAACATAAAATAGAAAATAAATCTTGAAATACAGGTTGTATCTCCTGATGACTGAAGTTGAAGATGCTTATGAGCCTCTTGCATCAATTGATTACACGTTCAAGATAAAATAGACCCCAAGAGTGAGGGTGAAATGCCCAGGGGCTTGGGGTGGCTTACCACTAACTCCCAAGACAATTTCAGACTTCCAGAAAAAAAAAAAAAACTTATCTTGTAGATAATAAAGTAGCTTATCTTATTTTAGGCCATGAAGTTTCCTGACTGCAGATGCTTCAAACTCCTGCCACTACATATCCCCAAACTGTGGACCAAAATCAATCTTTCATCCTTTAAGTTACTTTTCTCATGTATTTTGTTAAAGCAACAAGAAAAGTCATGAACGGATGGGCCTGTAGCACATTGGTAGAGTCCCTGCCTAACATGCCTAGGGCCCTAAATTCAATCCCCAGTTCTAGGGACAGGTAGTGAACCATTGACTTGAGCTTGCTTTATAATACTTTATTTTATAATTAAAATAAATAAAAGTAACAAATATACTATCTCCAAAAGGCAAGCAAACAACAACAAAGCCCAAAAGATGATAGCCATCTTCAAGCCAAGGAGGGAAGGTATAGAACAAATCCTTAATTCCATGTCCTTCGCAAAGAGCCAGCTCTATAGATATCTATCTCTATTTAAGAATATGAGGAAACAAATGTTTGTTTACCACTTGACTCCTCTTTGGGAAACTAAATTACAGCGTCTCAAGCAAACAAATACAGGGCTATAGCTAACCAGGAAAATCAAAAAATTAAAAGTTAAAAGTTAAGCCATCTTAAAAATGAACAATCTTAAGATGTGTCTATAGCCTATTGAAGAGGCGCATGCATGATGCACACTTGGAAATGTTCAAAGGGTCCTTGAGGATTTGACTGTGGTATGTGAGCTACCTTTCCAGTTAACCAGGATTGTGTTTTTAGCAGGTAGAACGTGTTTTGGAAACTTGTCTGACAATAACTTTAAAATTGTCCCCATCAATATTCATTTAATATCTTGGCCAATCTGTCTCCTTTCTTATGGGTGATATCGTGAAGAATATTTTAATTTCATTTTTAAAATTTGGCTCTTTTCAGTCAGCCATTCTGGCAGTGGTAAATGTTATTTTTATGCAGCAGAGTCTTGAAATTTTTCCCAGTATATTTTTCCCAATTAGAGGCTTGTCTTTGATGGTGAAAAACAATATCATTTAATTCCTCTAAGGTTTCTCCTTTGTGAATGATTACAGAAGCAATTATTCTGGTTGAAGATGCTTGTTTAGTCTGGTGGTTAGTTAAAGCATGTGATTCTGGTTCCTTCTACTTTGAATGATGCATATATATATATATATATATATATATATATATATATATGAGTTCTTTACTTCTTCGATTTCTACAAGAGAGAAAATCTCCATTTCAAAATAGATTGAGGTCAAACTAACCTAACACTACATAACTATCCCTATAACTACTAATGTATTTTGTGCTGTTTGTAATTCCATAGAATGGCAATCAATGAAGCCATCTGAATAGATCTGATGTCTTTATCTTCTGTAGATGTAACTATAAGGTAGCATTACAATATCTATGTTTGTGGGGGATTGGGCTGTTCTTTGTTTGTTTGTTTTTGTTTTTGTTTTTTTGAGGTAAGGGAGTGGTTGTTTTGGTTCGGTTTTTCGTTGGTTGGTTGGTTGGTGTTTTAGGGTTTTTTTGGTTTTTTGTTTTGTTTTGTTTGGGGGTGTTTGTTTCTTTGTTTTTAGTTTTTCGAGACAGGGTTTCTCTGTGTAGCCCTGGCTGTCCTGGAACTCACTCTGTAGACCAGGCTGGCCTCGAACTCAGAAATCTGCCTGCCTCTGCCTCCCAAGTGCTGGGATTAAAGGTGTGTGCCACCACCTCCCGGCTAAAGTGTTTTTCTTTTCAGGTAAAAAGTAGCAATAGTCTTATATCCCATAATTCACAAAAGACAGAGCAGCAATGCTTTACAGAAGGCCAGATAGCAAACTAAACAAGACTTAAGTGAGGTTCTGCTTAGTTGTGTGGTTGTGTTTGCTGATGAAGTTTGAGCCGAGGGCCTAATATGTTAATCTCATGCTCTATAATTCAGCTACATTCCCAGCAAGGGCTTTGTTAATACAATGGATTTTATTTATTTATGTTCTTTTTTACAGTAAGAGAACTATTAAATTAAAGTCTTCGTGTATCTTACTGTTACTATTTTTAACTTTGTTTTTATCACTTTATTGTAATCATGTACGTGTGCTTATGTGGGTATGTGCACATGAGTTCAGGTGCCCACAGGGACAAGAGGTATTGGCTCCACTGTAGCTGGCCTCACAGTTGATTGTGAGCCGCCTAATATAGGTCCTCTGGAAGAGCTGTATGTGCTTTAAACCACTAAAGCATCTCTCCAGCCTCCTATATTACTACTATAGCTCCAAAATAAATGTATATGTCTTGGTAACTGGTGTAATAAAAGACACAATAGACAAGCTGATGATGATACCCATGCCATACCAATATTATTTTTTGGATAAAAAGGCTAATGGGATTATGGATACAGAACTTTAGGAAATTTTTGTGATAAACAATTATTACATCCATCTTTGTGCTTATAGATAAATATTCTTTACCTTGAAAAGTATTTAGGCATTGAAATATACTCATATATAACCTAATCTTGGCCTGCTATCATACCTCAGGCTATGTCATAAAAGCTTGCTTAAGATACAATAAGGCCTGCTGGGCAGTGGTGGTGTATACCTTTAATCCCAGCACGTGGGAGGCAGAGGCAGGGCAGATTTCTGAGTTCAAGGCCAGCCTGGTCTACAGAGTGAGTTCCAGGACAGCCAAGGATACACAGAGAAACCCTGTCTCGGAAAAAGAAAAAAAAACACACACACACACAATAAGGCAGAATGGGTAGGATCAGGACATAAATACGGGGTCACTCCCTGGGGCAGGCAGCTCAGTCCCTAGAGAAGAGCCAGAAAGAATACATCAAAACACATTTTTGGGAAGAGGCTCATTTAGAGAATTAACAACATTCTTCCACCAACCAGATAAGCAGTCACATTTGACATCAATTAAGGCACAGAAAGAAGCAGACCAAGCTGTCAGGGTATGGGAGGGAATATGAGGTTCAGTGGGCGTGATACATACAAGCACTAGGAAAGTGGAGTTGCCAAGCCAGGATTTAGGGAGTGGACTCTCCCACAGAATGTTTCTTTATGTATTATTCATGTCTTAGTTGATTGTTTTTCCTCCAAAGAGAATCGGAGACAACTGGAAAGGATCCATTCAATATAAACATGTTCTAGCTAAAGAATGAAATAGAAGGTAAAGGGGTAAACGTGCTAAGCAGGTATCACGGTTCACAAGTAAGACAAAGATTGAGTTGTAGGGTCTTAATTAACTTAAAGGAAAAGAAAGAATTTAAACTAGAAGGCTTCAAAGGTGATTGTAGACCAGGAATTGGAAAGGTAAGGGCCGTTTCCTTGGGTGAGGATGAAGTAAATATCATTTCAGGTAGAGGGAGGGTAGTAGTTCCTACACTGGGGCCTAAGTGTCTACAACAGAGATGGTGGAGAGGAGCCATGGGAGATGGATAAAACTGAGGGTGGGAACAAGTAACGAGTGATACAGGATGCTCAGTGGCTGCTAAGGTTCTGTAAGTGAGCTCCTTTCCAATCACTCAGCACTTCTCCAAAGGTGCTAAAGAACACAAAGCTTAATTTGAGAGGAGATTTAGAGAAAATGCTGATAACAGGACAAGTGGTATATCTTAATATGGCCATACATTGACAGAATTTGCTAGGTTACTAGAATACGAATCTATGATACTACAATGCTTTTTTAAAGATTTATTTATTATTATAAATGAGTACACTGTACCTGTCTTGAGACAGCACCAGAAGAGAGCATCAAATTTCATTATGGGTGGTTGTGAGCCACTATGTGGTTGCTGGGACTTGAATTCATGACCTTCGGAAGAGCAGACAGTGCTCTTACCTGTTGAGCCATCTCACCGATACTACAATGTTAGCAGGGAGTCTGTGTGGAGACAGTTGAAGATAAGAGAAATGGGACCAAGAGATATTTCAAGGACTTCCTTGTTAAATACCCATCTACAGGAACATTCCTTTCAAGAGATGGGGCTCAAGATGGTCATCAATGGGAGGAGAGGCCTTTCCCCTGTGAAGGTTCTATGCCCC
>NC_045030.1:60546675-60549663 GCF_008632895.1 Mastomys coucha | reverse complement strand
GGAAAGGAGATATTGTAAATAAAGAAAACATCTAATAAAAAAAAAGAAAGAAAATGAAAAAAAAAGAGGTGGGGCTCACATTCTCTAACATTATAACCATATCACCAGAAGGTACTTTTAACTGGATGATGGCATTCATGTGAAGGAGCCATGATGCCTCTGGAACATTGATGGCCTTTTTAGCAAAAGATTATTAGTGGAAGGGAAGGCAGGCCAATGGACACTCCAAGACAATGTGCTTGATTACCATGGCAATATCTAGTATTTAGTGATTATGTCATTAAAAATAAAGTGTTCCAAGAGAGTAATTTTCCCTTCAAAACATCACAAGTACCATCAATATACTATATTCTAACAAAGAGGATGAATTTAATCTGATGCTATTATACTTGTTGTTAATAAATTATTTATTCATATTTTAGGAAAAGATAACCACACACTGCCTGAAAAAAGCCATAGGAAGGAGGTGTCCCGGAACGTCCAAAGTGAAATGTTGAAAGCCTTCCTGTTAAGCTATCTCACTGGGAGAATGCAGCCAGTGGAAGTCTTCCTCCTTAATCAAAATCACTTGCTAAGTAGCCAATATTCTCCACAAAATGCCAATTCATAGGATGACAACATAGAAAGTGAGAGGCTTATTCCCTGGGCATAACACTGCACCACTGAAATTTCAACATGCACAGACAATAAAAGAATTTACAGTCTTCCATAAGTCACCATTTCCAAAATTAATATCACATTTAGTAAAAAAACTACATATTACTATTGACATTGCAGCTCAAGTTTTATCACAGGGACATAGAGAAGGGAAGGGTCATGATGCTTAAGTATGGGAAACATGCCTTCATTACGCAAATACTCTCATTGGCAGAAGGTAAGCCAATAGCTAAGTTCAAAATGATATCACCTGTTATCACCATCAGCTATCCAGCTTCAAAATTACATCACCCATTACCACCCATAGCTGTCTAGTTTCATAATGCCATCACCATTCATTCAAGGGCTAGCCACTGTGTTTTCCCATCAAAAAGACCAGACTTATTTGTTTAATCATTAAGATGAATAAGAGAATGTAAGTAATGTCCCCTTCATGACATCTGTATCCTACATAAGACATATACTAATCTATGGTACAAAATTCTGAGTGTCACAGATGTCATCAATCCCATATCAAATCCAGTGTGGAGATATTGCCTATATATTATAATTCACTTTTTGGAATTAGTTCCGATCCAGTATGCTACACCCTTCTCAATATAAGATATCCAGCCATAGAGTTAGTATAGAGAAAATTGGTGGGAACAGACCTGGAATCAGTGTTCCCTTTAGAGCCTCTACACTTAGACACAAGCCACAACATCTAAGGACAGAAGTTGAAGATACATATTTTATTACTTCCATAACTAATTCAGATTTCTGAAAGTTCTCTCCCTGTTGTTATTCAAATTTCAGTATGAGGAATTTGATGAGACTGAGAAAAGCCATGAAAGGGAGAGACAAAAGGAAGATGGGAGGGAAGGAGAGGGAGGGAGACCGGGAGAGGGAGGGAAGGTGGGAGGGGGGAGGGAACTAAGAGAGGAACCTTGTTGCCTCATTTCCAAACTGGGGGGAGGGGGAAGCACCCCTTATTGACGCTTTCTCATCGGTAAAAAGTGAGCCAGTAGCTGCCCTTCTTCACAATGATGTCATCTGTCACCATGATAAATACTGAAGGGTTTATTAAGACTGATAGATAGGGTCCTAGAACATAATATTTTCCACATAAAACACAATAGCCATACCATGTGCTCTACCCCAGACAATGAGAATAGACGATTTCAGGAATCAGCTCTGGAACTACTTCCCAGGTGTTGGCACAGTGTGCATTCAGAGTGTTTGAAGAAGCCATACTGCTCCCATTGAGAGGCATAGGCTTCTTCACTAAGGTTTCCCAGTGGGAGTTGCCCTCTGCTCTCCTCCATCAGGGCCATGCTTCAACCATTGTGTTTACTTCTCAGAACAAAACCCAAACTTTACAACCAGGAAGAGTAGTCAGATTAGTCAGGTGACTGATTAGTCCCGTGACCTCCGTACCTCACTAGCACACTCAATTAAGAGACTTACGAAAGTCATCACTTCTAGAGCCAGTGTTTAAAAATTACTCGCATACTACAATTCCCTTTTGAACACAAGGATGCTGAAAATGCTGAGGTCATCTATGGAAGACAAGAGCCATTGAAACCACCTTTGGGATCATGAGCTTTAAACATGAAATAAACCAATAACAACCTGCCTTTGTGATGATATCATCTGTTACCATAGTTAGAAGCCAGGTTAACAGTGCGGCACATAAGATTGCAGCCTTTAATCCCAGCACTCAGGAGCCAGAGGCAGAAGGATTTCTCAGTTTGAGGCCAGCCTGGTCATCAAATCAAGTTCCAGAACAGTCAAGGCTGCTACACAGAGAAACTCTGTCTCAAAACAACAACAACAACCAACAACCAACAACAAAAACAAAGAATTGTGATAGTAGCCTAGGAGTAGGCAGTGGTGGCCAACACCTTTAATCCCAGCACTCAGGAGGAAGACAGATCTCTGTGAGTTCGAGGTCAGCCTGGTCTACAGAATGAGTTCCAGGAAATCAGGAGCTACACAGAGAAACTGCCTCAAAAAGAAAAGAAAAAAGAAAAAAGAAAAGAAGAGAAAAGAAAAAAACAGAGGGGGTGGACTGAAATATGGTGAGAGTCAGAGGACCAGGAAGTCTGCTGTGAGATTGTATCTTCTAGAAATGACAGGGAAACTTCAACCACAATATCCTAACAATATGGCTGCCTAAACAAGGGCAACACCAATAAACATGCTAATCTGGAAGTGTGAAATCTCATGTGTTCCTATCTCTAGATAAAATATCTA
The DNA here is from genome assembly GCF_008632895.1 of Mastomys coucha. Classification (NCBI taxonomy): domain Eukaryota; kingdom Metazoa; phylum Chordata; class Mammalia; order Rodentia; family Muridae; genus Mastomys; species Mastomys coucha. The sequence goes on along the minus strand of NC_045030.1, from coordinate 60,546,771 downwards.
AAAGGAAATATCTAAGGAAAGCTGAGAATTGGTAAATAGTTTTTTCCAGGGATGAGACCCCTAATTATTTACCTAATAGCAAGTAGTCAAGCCTGA
>NC_045030.1:60545536-60546640 GCF_008632895.1 Mastomys coucha | reverse complement strand
GTGTGTGTGTGTGTAAAACAATAACAAAGATAGGGGAGTGCACGAGAGGGATTTGAGGAAAGAGGGGGAAGGGGGAAAATGATGAAATTTAAATTTGAGGAAAAATATATATATATATTTGTCAATAATCTTGGCTAGCCTCCAAAACTTAACAACCTTGGACACTACTCAGGAGAACCAGAATGGAGGATGATATTAGTCATCCTTGACACTACTCTTCTCATGTGTGCACAGGATGCTCTCTGGATGGCTGAAGCAACCACCACCAGCAGGAAGAAGCTATGATGTCTCCGTGTGAGGCATTCATGATCTCACCATTAAGGTTATTCATTTACAGGAAATGGCTTTTAGATGTCTTCCTTCTTCAAAGTCTCTCTTTGACTGATATTTTGATCACTTCTCACAACAAAACTCAAATCATGGCTTTGACGTACAAGTAGTGATCTAAATAGTCCTGACAAATAGTGCTGCCTTCGGGACCTCCTCTCCTCCACAGAGGAATTCATCCTAGAAGAGCCAATTGAGAGGACTATCATCACTTGTAGATCTAAGCCTATTTTTTAAGTTTCACCTACACATCAGTATCAGCACAAGGATATTTCAGAGACTAAGAGGATCCATGGAAGGGGAGACCTATTTTAATTCCTCTGGAAAACATCATATTCTCTTTATAGAGGCGTTCTATTGGTGAAACATAAGCAAATGGCTGCCATTCTTCATAATGACACCAAATGATATCTTTTGAGACTTTATCACTCCATATCATATAGTTTACCACTAAGACCTATAATGGTAATCCTATTTTCTTTTTTTTTTCCAAAGGTTTATTTATTTTATGTATACGAGTACACTATAGCTGTACAGATGGTTGTGAGCCTTTATGTGGTTGGTAGGAATTGAATTTTAAGACCTATGTTCACTCCGGTCAACCACACTCGCTCATTTCCCATTTGTTCTGGTCACTCAGTCCCTGTTTCCTCCAGCCCAAAGATTTATTTATTATTATAAGTAGGTACACTGTAGCTGTCTTCAGATGCACCAGAAGAGGGTGTCAGATCTCATTACGGGTGGTTGGGAGCCACCATGTGGTTGCTGGGATTTGAA
>NC_045030.1:60538347-60545313 GCF_008632895.1 Mastomys coucha | reverse complement strand
CTCAGAAATCCACCTGCCTCTGCCTCCCAAGTGCTGGGATTAAAGGAGTGTGCCACCACCGCCCGGCCCAGATAATCTTATTTTCTAAGACTACCCCTGCCACTCTTTCTGGCAGTAGAGTTCCCAGAAAGTACTGGCCTCTCCGGCATTTGAACTTTCAGGGAATCCAACTCTAACAATGAATTTAGTGTTGTAAACACTATCACTTCCATAAATAATATTAATTTTCAAAGACTACTTGCATATTCCTAAGAATGTTTCCATGTTTATCTCAGTGGCTGGGCAGAGGCAGAAAAGGCGTGTTCATGATACACCCTTTGTCAATGAGATTATCATGGACTTTTACAAAAATGTTAGATTTATCTTGTTTTCCCTGTGTGTATGTGTGTGCACCACATACAGGAATGCTCCTGGAGACCCATGGAGGGGTGTGTGCTAGCAATTGAGCCCAGGTCCTCTGCAAAAGCAGTAAATGCTATAACTGCAAAACTATCATTCCAGTCCACACCATGGGCTCTTTATCCCAGGTTTCCCAGTGGTGGAAGGTGGGTCAGTGGCTGTCCTGTTGACCCCACACATTACCACACTCAAATCTATCCTTTCCATAAGATTTCAATGTTGAGATCATGTTTGTACTACAATTTAATTTCAATACAAGCATGCATGAGACGATAAGGAGTTTTGCAGGGAAAAGCCATAAAGCTTCTTTTAGTATCATAAAGTCTCCATGTAATATTTCTTATTGCAGAATGTCAGGCAAATGGCTGCGCTATTTCATAATTATTTCATTATTTGTCATTGTAATCAATAGGCCAGTTTAATACAACTGAAGTCCACATCATAAAATGTGTCGTTACCTGAATAATCAAATGTTGTTTGAAAACCTTATCTTTCTTAAAAATAATCTATCTTTAAAATTCACAGGTTCACGGGCTGGCGAGATGGCTCAGTGGGTAAGAGCACTAACTGCTCTTCCGAAGGCCCTGAGTTCAGATCCCAGTAACCACACTGTGGCTCACAACCACCCGTAATAAGATCTGACGCCCTCATCTGTTGCATCTGAGACAGCTACAGTGAATTACACTGGAGCAAGCGGGGCCAGAGCGATCGGGGCCTACAGAGGTCCTGAGTTCAATTCCCAGCAGCCACACACATGATAGCTCCCGCCATCTGTACAACTACAGTGTACTCATACACATTAAATAAATAAATAAATAAATAAAATTTTAAAAATACATAGGTTTAAGACTAGCAGGTGAATCTGGAAAGTGGATCCTTTCTGTAAATTACTGTTATGAATTCATACCCTACACACCCAAGAATTAATGAATGATAAGTAAAAATTTAAGAAACTTCATCTGATGTTTCTCTTGGCACAGGTCCTTAACATGCTAGACAACTGTCCTGACATTGAGCTATATCCTCATCCTAGAGAGCAACCCTGTTGTCTCTTTGATGTTCTACTGACCTCTCCACTGATGTTTCGCATTAGAAAAGAGAGCCAACGTTTTCTTTGTTGTTCCTGTTAAGCAAGGCCACTGCACGACTTGCTAATGTGTTCACACTCAGGCCAGAATGTCTCACTGTGTTTCCTCCCTGAATGGTCATGTGAATGAGTTTAGTGTGTACTGTCTTCAGCACGACACTTACACCTGCACCCAGGTTAGGTTCCAGAAGAAGAGAATTCAGAAGGCTATTTCTTCCATTACTAAGACCGTTTTTAAAAAACGTTCCCTATGTACTTCTATTCACATTTCAGCAGAAATATTTTTCAGAGCCTTGAAGACCCAAGGAGGGAGCATCCATGGTGCTTTGATAATGCTCTCATTAGTCTTGCTTTCCCATAGGAAGTTAGCCCACTGGCTGCTCGGGTTCAGGATGCCATCATCTATTGCCAGAAACAGGATGCTAGTTTAACATCACAGAACTTAAAACCACAGGTTCTAACAATTTAAGAAAAACTAATATGGCTGGATGCCGTGGTGCATGCCTTTAATCCTAACATTCAGGAGGTATAGGTGGGCAGATTTCTGAGTTTGAAGCTACCCCTGGTCTACAGAGAATGTTCTAGGATGCCAGGGTTATTCAGAGAAACCCTGTCTTGAACGAAAAAGGAAAAAGGAAAAACTCATTTTTCCCTACATTATTATACCTCCCTACCTTTACTTCACCCTCTGCTAGGAAACTGCCATGATACAGTTTTAGAAGTCAAATCTAACTTTCTTGTTCATACTCTTACATAAAGCATTCTCTGGGTTAATATCTATTTGCAGAAAGAAGCTGTGATATGTCCATTGTGAGCTATTGGTGGGAACTGACCAGTGTAGCCCTCATATTTTCTCTAAGGTCCCAGTATCATCACGCATCATCAAATTGAGACTTATCCCAATACCTCTTATCATAGACTGAGGAAGGAGGAGTTCATTGGGTTGCAAAAGCCACCTCTCGGGAAACTGCCAACATATCTGGCCAATACTGTGGCTAAGGGACCCATGGATTAGAAAAGCCATAATGTGTACATGGTGTTGAAAGGCCTGGGAATCTACAGGTTCCTATTGATGGAATCTGAACCAATGGGTAGCCTCTTTTCCAAGAGTAGTCCTCTCTCTCTACCAACCACAGGTGGGCTTTGTGTCAGATACAAAGGTCAAAAGGTTTCTCTCCCATTACCACTCTCTTGAGTAGAGAGAAAGCATATAAGGTTTTTTTTTTTTTTTTTTTTTTTGGAAGAAATCATTTAAAAGCTCATAGTCTTGAGGCATTAAGTGCAAAATGTCACTGAGAGTTGGTGGAATAGAATGCTTGTTGTGAGAAATGGTAAAGATAATAAAAAACCTCTTGGTAAAATTATATATAAATCTATGTATAATATGCTACCTATATAATTTGCATATTTTATGAACATATAATATTAATTAATACTGGCATTGTCAATCAGAATATGCACAGGCCTTTTCCTGGCCCCACTGGGATCTTTTGAAACTGACTTTAATTTGCTTTTCGGTATATATATGAATTGGGCTACTGTTGCTATGGAGACGTTAAAGCTCATCCAAACTTCTGTGTGGTTATGTCTGAAATTATGTCTTTGGGGAGATTCACGTTATGAGAATGAGGACTGTGGGTGTCTGCCTCTCAAGGTCCCACTTGTTACCAGCTGTCGTCATCTGCTAACTGGAAAGAGTCAGAGAGTCCCAAACCTAATAGATGATTATATTTCATAGTAGATCTTTTATCCTGTCAACCATCCTGAATAACATACCAAATTAATTTGGGGGCATAAATGGATGTGCTTTTTAGGAGAATTTGGCTCTATTTTCAGCTGTGAATTATGCATTAGTAGGAATTATTTGGACAGCATTCATCATCATTTCCGAAGTTAATGAAATTCCATTACACTTTGGTACATTTTCATTTCACCCTGTGGTAAATTAATTCTTCCTCATTCTCCCTATGTGTCTCAGTCTCCAATTCTCCTTTTGCATCGTTTACAACAGTTACAAACTGGAAACATGGAGGGGCTTCATAATTCACATAAGTTAAATAAGGGCCAAGAAAGACAGATGTTACTGATTCTATCTATGATGATTAATTCTGTAACCCAGTGCCAAGATGAACGTGAAAGACTGCTTGTTTTCTCAGATGCTACAGTTGTTTGTACTACTCTAGAAATCAGAGCTGGGCAAGATTGGGGCTGAAGGATTGACTACTCGCCCTGGGCTACTACTTAGAAGACTAGACCCCCCCAACTTGACACTGTTCACATCTGCCACCTCAGCAGCTATAGCAGCAGCACATGTTCCCAGGTGGGATGCAAAAAGATGTATTTGACTCGGAGGAGGGGGAGGGGAAGCTCCCCTGGCAAATGAAAAGGCCAGCTACAGAAGAAGCAAGGCTGTAGCTGACCTTGGTGATGAGTGTCTCTGGTTATTATCAGCCTAGCTCTTCCTGGCCCTAGCCTGTTTCCAAACCTAATATTGATTGCCTGGATCCTGCTCTCACAGGTCCCCTGCCCAATAAGTAAACAAATGTCCTTTGTCTAGCTCCTTAGGAACAGACCAAAGTGCATCCAGGAAGCTGCTGCAGCCCTGCTCTCATAGATGGCTCTGTATATCTCTAGACTCTTTTTTCAGATAATAGGTTAGTGGTTGAAAGAGAGTTCTGCCTCTGAACACAAAAAGCACCAGTGTTTGAGTGCTGTGGAGTATCTCTGGGAACATTGCTGAGTTCTGTACCCAACTCATCAGTCGTTTCTACAAAATCAATGGAAATAATTTCCCTCACACAGACATAGCATGAGGAAGAAACGAAATAAGGCTTAGGGAAATATTGAGCACTGGGGCTAATACTTGGTAAATGGCAGTTATTATGACCATTACTAGCTCGTTCTAATGTTTCCTGACCACCTCCTGATTCTTTGCTCCTTTTGTCCTGTTTGCTATTATGCTTCCTTGCTTCCCATTCATCTTCCATGGGGCTTAGAGAGGTAATGGTGGCCACTAGAACATGACACATCCAGCCCCAACCACCATATGGAAAGTTCAAGAAATACAGAATTTCTTTCTGTAGTCTTTTAATACCCAACACTGAGTTCTTTGGGAAGGTGGATAGATAGATGGAAAGACAAAGACAGAGAGGCAGAGAGGAGAGATGCTGGAAGATGCTGAGAGTCGTGGAGTAGTATAGGTGGAGAGGGATAAAGATCTAAAGTCCCACCCAAGATGAACTGCAGGAAAAAAAGGAAGATAATTTTTAGTGTTTGACAATTCTATCACACATGCAATAACTGACACAATATACTTTTTCTGCCTTCAGAAAGATTTGCATTTTATTTATAAAAAAGGATTTGAATCATTTACAGAAATGTGTTCTAAATTCTTCGCTATTAAAACCATATACAAAAGCCATTTGATTTCTATAAATGTTCAACCAGTTCAGTTAGAACAACTAGAAGTGATCACACTTGCAAATACTTCTGGTTGATGGTATTTGGCCAAATGTCCCAGAATGAAATCAACCAGATGGCAATGGTATTGATTATACATGCACTGGGATTTTCCAGTTTGAAAAAAAAAATGGCTTCCCAATGAACAATTCAGACAAGCAATAACAACACAGAGTCCTGGTTACATATAGTAGTTCAACACTTTTGATTATTTTTCAGCTTAGTTTAGTTGCCTTGTGCAATACATGTATGTTTGTTCAGACTGTTCGATGATCTCTATTTCAATTAACTTCAGACACATCCCCTTCTGAAGCAAAAAGTAGACAGTATAGATTTATTTTCCTGTATCAACCAGCCTGACAGATACTCAGGTAAACATAGTCATGGCAACATCTGTATAGTAAGCTGCTTGGAGCTCTTAAGCCAGGCGAGTGATTGGAGTCAGGGGACGATAAGAGGGACCTTGATGGTAATTTATAGTTACTGGGGAAAGGACAGAGCTAGGGAGGTACCCTATTCTTGATGAATGCAGAGACCATTAATGAGGGGAAGTAATCAATATTGATTGATTGTGGAAGGTACAGTAAATCCTGCGATCACATGCCTCCCTTTATCAGTGGTTCTGCAAGAGCCACTTATCTGGGAAAGCTTTATAGAAACCTGCTAATTTAAAAAGGCAGAATGGTATATGGACACTGAACATTTTCTTTCCTGGAATATTTCATTTAAATAACAATCGTGGCACATAAACTCTCCTTTTTGATCAAATTTCACTTTAAGATCATGAACTTAAGTCTTCTCTTCACGGACCAAAATATTCCACATTCCACATTCCACATTCCACTCCACTTCCTTTGAAGATTTTCCATCTCATTAGCAATATATGAGAGGTTCATGTACTGTGAATTCTGGTCAGCTTTGGATACTATCCATTTTGTTTTTCTTTAAGCCATCCAAATAGGTACACAGTGGCATCTTAGTGTGGCTTTAATCAGCATTTCTCTGATGACTAACAGTGTTGAGACCCTTTCTATTCGCCTGTTTGTTAGCACTCTACCTGGTATACAATAAGTGCTCCTACCCAGGATTTCACATCATTTCCATCTGCTTCTTCCCCTAGTGCATAATTTCAACAGTGGCTACCTGTTTCAAATTTAAAGTAGCAGTCACAAGCTTGGAGAAATAGCACTGTGGAGCAAGAAAACAAAGGAGATATTTGTGGGGAACTGCTCAAATACCATATCACAGAAGTGACCACTGACCTCTGGGAGAAGGAACTGACCTAATTCTGAAAAACTAACAATAAAAAACTTCAGTACTAGCTTCTTTGTGTTATACACACAACACATACACAGGTTCTTAGTTAGAATGCTTTATAGTAAAATGTATACCATAGGTAGATAGATTGACTTTTTAATATTTCTATATTTTATGTATATAAGATCTTCAAAGGAAGTGGGGTGAAATGTGTAATAATTTGGTCTGTAAAAAGTAGACTTAAGTTCCTGATCTTAACCTGAAATTTGGTCAAAAAGAAGAATTGATCTGACACATACATAAATGCACTGTATATATTATGCCTTGTGCCTCAAGAGGTCAGAAGAGGGCATTGGATTCTCTAGAACTAGGGCTACAGAAGGCTTTGAGCCACTGTGTGGGTACTGAGAATTGAACCTAGATCCTCCAGAATAAGTGCTATTGATTACTGAGACATCTTGGCAACCCTAGGTAGATTGATTGAAGGGATTCTATAAAGTCATTGAGGATGCAGGGTGATGATACACATCCCTTTAGTCCCAACACTCAGGAAGCAGAGGCAGGTGGATCTCAGTGAGTTCAAGGCCAGCCTGGTCTGCAGAGTGAGTTCCAGTACAGCCAGGTCTACACAGAGAAACCCTGTCTCAAAAATCAAAAACAAACAAGTCACTGAAGAACTGTCCACGTGTACTTCGTTATTACATACATGACATTGAATCCATACAAAATGAAATGAGAACCCTTACTATCATTGCCATCTCCCC
>NC_045030.1:60524133-60537943 GCF_008632895.1 Mastomys coucha | reverse complement strand
ATAAATGGAAAAGAAAAGAAAAGAAAAAAGAACTGAAACATCTTGTTATCTTTAGTACTCACCTTGGTGCTCTGAGTCTAGACATGAGACTGGTCCATTATTCTTTAAGGTTTTAAATTTTTAAGTATTTTTAAATTTTTATCTATATATCTGTTTGGCCTGCATGTATGTATATGTGCCCCCATGTGTGCCCACAGAGGTCAGAAGAGCACATTCTTGAAACTGGAACTACAGATAGTTCATTAACTGCCATGTGGATGTTGGAAATCCAACCCAGGTCCCCTGGAAGAACAGTAGATGCTGTTAACAGTGAACCATCACTCCAAATTCTTTTCAATAGGCCTTTTCTCTTGATGCCCCTCACTAAACACAAAGCTTCCTTTGGTTCTAAACTCACTTCCTCTTTCTCCCTATTTCCTCTTCACATATTTTAAATGTCCATATTTAATAGTCTCTTCTTAGACCACAGAGAAACACTATAAAATGTTAAAGTCATGTTAACCTATACTCTTGCCTGAGCTACCAACAAATGTCAAAGGAGGGGTGGAGCAGGAGAGAAATTATTGTGGTGCATATTCTGTTAGGAATATAGAGATATGTGCTAGACAGGTGATGGACGGATGGAAGGGGGAATAAAAAGTATTCAGTGATTCTCTTCAGCTAATCATTAACTCAAGAAGAAAGGAGGAATATTTAACAACAAACATTAGTAGGAGGAGCATTCCTTTCTGTGAATAATTCTGTAAACACTTGTTTATTCCTGATTAGATTTTTGCCTGTGAGAGAGACTGACTGGAATGTCTTCGGTACAATGAATTCTTCAGTTATCCATGTTAATGGACAGAGGCAACTGCTCTGAAAATCTCAAGCGACAGTAGAGACTCAAGTCGTCTTCCCATCGGTCACATGTCTTCCTATAGTCAGGTCTCCTTTTCCACCCACAGCTAGCAGTCAGGAAAATGTTTTCCTGGGGTAATCTCTCCCCCTGCAGGCCAATTGATTATTTCCTGAGAAAAGGCTAGAGTGATGGTCCACCTGTGCTAATTTACAAAGGGGGCTGAGTCTGCCAAGAAGGGAGGCTCCATAGAAGGCCAATGCTCCTTAGGAGCTAGGGTGCACACTTGCCTCCTGTTTCCTAATATTAGTGCACCGGAGAAGGCTGATTGAGAACTGAAATCATCAGAGGAAGCTGTATAAGTAAACTGCTCTCTGAGCCTCAGCTTACTCGACCGTAAAATGGGATGGTAAAACACAAGGTACAATGGTTACCCTTGTTAATGTCAGCCACCACTTCTACTGGTATTATTAAGGTTGTTGACTATACTGAAAGCATGGGAATAAGTGAATTGTTTCAACCAGGGGACGTAAACTTGCTGTACTTAGGATGAGGAGAATAAGAGCTGTTGTTTTTAAAAGAAAGGACATTCTAAACTGGGCCTGATGACACAGACCCATAACTGCAGTGGCTCTGCAGGCTGACATAGGAGAATCTCAAATTCAAGGCCTGCTGGATCTCCAGAGTGAGTTCAGAACAGGCAGAATAACTTAGTGAGACACTGGTGCAACATAAATGGTGGGAAGCCGAGGGAGGGAAGGACAGAAGATGCAACTCAGCAGCCCAGCTCTCCTCTAATATGCTTCATACCCTAGGTCCAGTCCTTGGCCCTGCAAATCCAATCCCTAGCGGATTCAGGCAGTGGGGCAGGAACTTCTGCGATGTAGTCTCACTTCCTGTATCTTTTCCTGATGGCAGGGGCAAAGGTAAGGTTCTGCCTGGTGTGGCTACAAGCGCAGGATTGGACTTCTGTCTAATGAAGTTTGCCAGCCACTACAGTGGGGACATTTTCGGCAGCCCAGGCTTCTGTGAAAGTCCCAGCGAGAGATCCCGGCCATCCCCCAGCCTACAAGAGGGAGCCTCTCGATGCTTGAAGCTTCCTGAGTTTCTCTTTCTTCAGAATCCCTAATGACCAGAATGGATTCCTTTAAACATGTCCCCAGAATTGATACCTCTCCTAGACCTAAGGTGCTTTGGCAAATATCCACTCTCATTCAATCAAACCAGCTTCTCCTACATCAACTATGTGTGACCTTGGTCAAATCACTTTTCCTCTTCAGCTTCTAGTACAATTCCCTAAAAGGTCTCCTTTCAGATGTTCTAAGATCCTGGGAATCACCGGGCGGTGGGGGCACACGCCTTTACTCCCAGCACTTGGGAGACAGAGACAGGTGGATTTCTGAGTTTGAGGCCAGCCTGGTCTACAGAGTGAGTTCCGTGACAGCCAAGGCAACACAGAGAAACCCTGTCTCGAAAAAAAAAAAAAAATCCTGGGAACACAATATAAGTAGATGTTTGGAGTCTACCTTCCTCTGACAGCCTCTGAGAATAACATCTATAATCAAGCAGACTAACTACTTAACTAGGGACCGGAGTAGGTCTCCTCCCAACCCATTATGCTGAAGTGAAAATATATTGGCATAAAGATAATGAAGGAGAAAGGGGTCTGATTGTTCTGGCAGCATGTGTATGGTAGAGAATTGCAATTTGATCATCAATAGGAGGAGAGGAGCTCAGCCCTGTGAAAGTTCTGTGCCCCAGTGCAGGGGAATGCCAGGGCCAATAAGTGGGAGAGGGTGGCAGGCATGGGGAGGGGGGAGGCAACAGGGGTTTGTTTTTGTGGTTTTTGTTTGTTTCTTTGTTTTTTGGAGGGGAAACTGGGAATGGAGAAATTTACATGTAAATAAAATATCTAATAATAAAGAAAAAAAGAGATAATGAAGGAGCCCTGGAGGGAGAGCTCAACGGTTAAGACCACTTACTCCTCTTGCACAGCACCTACATCAGGTATCTCACAAGTGCCTATAACCACAGTTCTAGGAGAAGAGATGCCCTCTTCTAACCTCCGCTGGCATGGACGCGCATGCACACACACACACACACACACTCACATGCAAAACATTCACACATAAAGTAAATGAATAAATCTTTTTTAAAAACTAAATAAAGGGAGCTTGGTGGTGCATGCCTTTAATCCCAGCACTTGGGAGGCAGAGGCAGGCAGATTTCTGAGTTAGAGGCCAGCCTGGTCTACAGAGTGAATTCCAGGACAGCCAATGCTGTATAGAGAAACACACAGGTTTCAAAAAACCCTGTCTCAAAAATAATAATAATTTAAAGAAAATAAAGCAACAGTGTGGTATCTAATATATCAGTGGAATCCCTGAGTTAACTAACTTCTCAACAGTAGGTTGCTGGCTGGTGCTTTTCTGTAGACCTACTCAGGCTTGACTTTACGTGCATGCCATATTACATTTTGTCCACTAGGTGGCAGCAACACTCAGCTTTACCGAAGAGCAAAGCCTGATTTTTTTTTTTTATCACACACCTTCAGGTTTTAAGTGCCTACTTTTATTTTCTGAAAAGTCAAACATGTTTGGCTCCAATGAAAGTAGTTACAAATAAATTATAGATTTCAGAACGGTGCATCAAGTATAAAGCCAGGAAGACTGAGGATAGGCACTGGGGATGATCCTTTCATGAATTCACATAGGCAGAAGAGCTGGAGTGGCTTGCCTGATGTCGCTAATGGCTCAAGTCACTTCCCTTTCAATGTCAGTCTCTTACCCTTTTCTTCAGAATTAAGATAAATAGCAAGGCACTCCGTACTCATGAAGAGGCTACTCACAAGTAGGCATTACTCACACGGGGAGGGACAGTCCACACAGGTAAGTGTGTGCCATGCCAGGATGTTTGGTGACATTTTATACCTTGACTTCTTGATAAAGTCTGATACAACGCACTGATATGGATCCTCTCCCCAATATTGGACAGGATGTGCATTTTCAAAATAATAGATTTAAAGAAATAAGAAATGCACAGTGGGGAGGGGTGTCCAAGAAAAGGCGACCTTCCTAAGGTCTGCCCAGTGTGAAGGGTATCTGATCTGAATATGAAGGTTCCGTGTGTCTGTGTAACCCTAGCTCTCTCCCTTAGGAAAGGAAGGGACAGAGGAAAATGACTTCTTCAAGCTCTATCCCATTCCATCAGTCACCCACAAAGACACAGCGAAAATAGTCTTGCCCTCATTAGTCTTTGGAGCAACATCTGCAACACCTAATTCCTTTGAAGATATGAATAAGAACTTCATGTGTGGAAATACTTGTGAGTACCCTACAGGTGAGTACACAGTGGAAAATAGGATCCTCTAGCAAGCACCAAGGACATGTCCCTCAAAATATATTTTTTTAGAACAGAAACTCCGAAGCCCATCCCACCACATGGCTATTAGGCCAGGTTATGTGGCTAATTGAAGCCTATAGAATCAGTGTAGCTAAATTAGGGACTGGAGAGAGGGCTCAGTAGCTAAGAACACTGGCTAATCTTAAAATGAGAAAAAGTTTGATTTCCAGCACCCCCATCTGGTGCCTTACAATGCCTAAGACTCCAGAGGTAGGGGACTCAACACCCTCTTCTGGCCCCTCCACGCACCAGGCATGCACGTGGGACGCACCCATACAAGCACTCGCACATACTCAGAAAATAGTTGTATTTTTAAAGTTTGGGCCAGGCATCATGGTACATGCCTGTAATCCCAGCATTTGGGAAGCAAACACAGGTAGCTCTCTGTGAGTTTGGAACTCACTATGTGGCTTACAACAGTTCCAGGCCAGCCAAGGGGACATAATAAGATCCACTCTGAAAAAAGAATTCCTAATCAATGTAGCTAAATTAAGTCCAAGTGATGGATTTAATTATTTTATTTTTATTTATCTATTATTTTTATTTTATTTATTATTTATTTATTTATTATTTAATTATTTAATTTTTATTTTATTTAATGTACTTCATATTTACAAAATTCCTACACATTTTATGCAAGGTTTATTTACACTTTATAGGGCATCTTGGTGGGTTTTTTTTTTATCTTATTTGATACTTAAACCACTATACAGACAGTAGGAGTAGTCAGTCATCATCTCATGAGAGCAGACCAACAGTAATGCCTGCCATCCCATCCCCCAAGAGGCGGAGACAGGAGGACCATGGGAGCCTAAAAATGTGGAGCCAAACTGAGCAGCACAGGTTCTAGAATTTATATCATAGACAAGGCACATTTGAGCTATGTGACTCTGGGCATGTTAATTTCCTTCCTTTCTCCCTCTTAATTTTTCTTGTATTTAGTAATCTCGCTGGGGTGGTGAGGAGGGACGTGTATGCATGTGTGTACACACTAGCACAGGTGGTGAATGTCATGGCTTCAGCATGGAGGCTAGAGAATTCCACTCAGGAGTCTATTCTCTCCTTCTACTGCAGATTCCAGACAATTGAGCTCATTGTAAGGTTGGCAAGGCAGGCACTTTTACCAATTCGGCTGCTCTAAGCCTCAGTTTCCTGCTGCATATAAATGGGACAAAGCATTCAGCCCAAGGTTTGTTATGAGGAGCCAGAAGCCAGGGACTAGACTCTCAGACACATCACTTACTACTAAATGATGAATGATTCGTAAGTGATCAAAGATTATACTCAAGGGTACATAGATCCAGACAGAATATTCTTAAAAGGAGGCAGAGGGTGTGAAGGACGTGGCATGAACACATATCATTAATCCCAGCACTGAAACAGCTGAGGCAGGAGGATTGTCATGAGTTTGAGTGTGGAGTACACAGTGAGTACCAAGCCAACCAGGGTTACATGGTAAGACTCTCTTTCAAAAGAACCAAACCAAAAAAGGCTACAGGAGGGTCAGGTAAGTTTAATTATCAGCTGGTGTTTGAGACCTAAGTCACCAGTGTATACAATTGAGGATGTGAGAGTCTCTAGCCATTTGGTTCAGTAAAGCACAATGGATGCTCACACGCTTCATGTGGCTTTGGTACACAAACTGTCCATCCTGTTCTGCAGCAGCAAGGTTTCTGTGCCACAGTTCTACACAGAAGAGGAAGTCACAATAAGGCCAGAAAAACACTCAGTGTGGGAGGGTAGCGGGTTGAGGAAAAGGAAGTGTGAGCCAAGAACCCTCAAGTTCCTTTCTATACCTAAAGATAGCATTTACCCCTTCTCCCCAGTTATCTAGTCTCCCCATCCCTGTTGGTACACAGATACAACAAACTGATGGAGCGTGATTTGGCTTGAAAGTTCTTCATACGCATCTTCCACCCCACTCCTTTTCCCAAGACCATATTCCAAAGTAATTATCTCAAATAAAAGAGGATAGGGGAGTGGGAAAATTCAAGGCCCACTGTTTTTAAAGATGGAAAAACCAGAAGAAGGAGGAAAAGAAACCAGTCCTGCAGTTCATTAACAGTAATCTAAAAGCAGATAACCTATTTGAGCAGATGAAATGCTGTTTAGGCACTAAGTGGTATGTGGACTGGATTAAGTGAGAAATGTAGATTGCAGCATGATGTGGATTCAACATTACATCTAAATATGGTGAAAATATATGGCCAAAGAAAAAACTGTGCAGCACCTAAATGGTCTTCACACCGATTTGGTTTAGCTGCTACTGTGCATGCCACTTTAAAAACTCAGGCACCGCCGGGTGGTGGTGGCGCACGCCTTTAATCCCAGAACTTGGGGGGCAGAGGCAGGAGGATTTCTGAGTTCGAGGCCAGCCTGGTCTACAGAATGAGTTCCAGGACAGCCAGGGCTACACAGAGAAACCCTGTCTCAAAGCACTCCCTTTCTATCACATCCACAGCATTGGCAGTGATGTAGGTGAAGGTAAGGAATAACACGAAAGAATTCGGGTCTAGATAGCTGAAGTTGACAGGCTCTACTGTGGTATCTCCAAGACTTTCTCCAAGGAAAACTCCAGCCCACATTGTTTTCCATTAGCAAGTAACTTAACCTTCTAGGTGCCACAGACAAGCTTTCCTGAAGTTCAGGATTCAAGGAGTACGTGCTGTTGCGCGGTTGCCCTTACCAAGGTCTCACTAATCGGCCCTTCTGCAAAGCCCTCTCCCTGCCAGAAGCTGCCAAGGCCGCCTACCTCTGGCTCACAATCTGAACTGCATGCGCTCTCTTGAGAGAAGCTTTCTCCTCTTTCTGGGAGGTGGACTTCCCAGTAAGGCTGCCTCAAGTGTGGAAGAAGTGAGGGGAAGGTTCACAACGCAGTGCTGTTTAGAATCTGTTTGCTCTGACTTCCGGTTTCTCCACAAGAAGACCAGCCTGGGGCAGGACGGACTGACTGGGCCTGAGCTTCTCCACAGGGCTTTGCTGCCACCCCTTAGTCCACAGACTCTACCTTGTCCTCTTTCTGAAGGAGGCTTTATCTTCCCCAGGCGCTGAGGGAAGTGCTGGCTCTCTGGGAAGTTCCAGGTTTGTGTGAATGACTTAACGACCTATTTACAACCCCTCCCCAAACAAGCCTGTTTGTTAGAGAGTTATCCACAATTATTATTCTTTACCTGAAAACTTGATCTCCAGCCTCCTGCTGGCAAAAGCTCTCAGCCAGCATTTGCATTATAAATGCTTGCTCTGTAGGCCTCCTGTCTGCCTAGGATCCCCAGGTGGAGCATCTGCAGGACTCATGCCCCACAGGATGACTTAAGGCACTGGGGGTGAAGGGCCACAGGAAACCTTTTCTCTTCTCTTCTCTTCTCTTCTCTTCTCTTCTCTTCTCTTCTCTTCTCTTCTCTTCTCTTCTCTTCTCTTCTCCCCTCCCCTCCCCTCCCCCTCCTCTCCCCTCTCCTCTCCTCTTTTCTCTTCTTTCTAAAAACCCCTACCAGGGTAGGGTTAGGAGGCAGACTTACCTATTTAAATCTGAGCTATATGATATATTACCATTAACAATAATAGTTGTTCTGGGCATAGTGCCTCATGACTCTGGGAGTTCAAGACCAACCTCATCTAAATAGAGTTCCAGGCTAGTCAGGGAAACAGTGAGACCCTGACTCAAAGAGTAATAGTGATAGCTCTTACTCCATACTATTCCTACTGTCAAGGACTAGTGAGGCGGTGCAAAAGAAGTATGGAATTCACATGCTACCTTCTAATCGCAAATGGTGTTACCACAACTAGCTACTGTACATGAATCCTGATATTTTACATCAACTGATTAGAATTTCAGTGAAACAGTTATATGCAACTGTCAATCCTGAGACCGAACGCTGCATTGTCCTTGGGTGTCCTGGACCCAGACTGGTAGGTTCTAACCCACCCGTTTTTCAGCACCCTGCAATGGAGAAAGGAGACATTTAGTGCCTTTCCCAGTGGACCAATCCGTTACTCCCCTGCTAGTCTGTTACTCACATTTGAATGCTTATATAATGACAGCATTTTTCCCTGAACCAATTTTCCTCTAAATGACATTTCCTCCGTCTATAAACAGACTGAACGTATCCCTGACTCACATTTGAATAAAGCCATTTCACAGTTCAGATTTTCTTAACCCTGCAGTGAGCCCTGTGGCAACTCCCCAGCTCACGGTGGAGGAGATGGGAATACTGTAGGCTAAAAGAGCAGGAGAGCAAATGAGAGTTCCTGTAAGTGCTGCTTTGCCCAACTATTTCCCAGCAGGGGATGGATTAAGACACAAATAAAACGTGTGGAGATGAAAAAAAAGCATACCGGGGTCCATGTTCCTCTTAAATATACATGCTGGGTCATTTTAAATCATGAAAACATGAAGTAAGCTACCCAAATATGTCCACAGGGCCCAGACTGAAGTCACTGCTTTATTTCTCATACCTTTCTTCTTGAAGGGACACACATCAACAGGATACCAGGGCAAATAAATCCAGAGGAAACCAAAAACCAGGTCTACCCATCCTTACCCCCACACCAGGCAAAGAGAAATACCTGTTAGCTCCAAAAGACTGAGTGGTTCACATTGACTCCAGCATCCCCAGGAAGAATAGCAAGTTTCATCATCATCATCCACCAAACTTTACTGAATGTGAACCACACAGAAAACGCGGTATTGGCCACTAAGGAGAAATCATACAAGAACTTGCCCTCTAGGCCTGTAAAACCCAGAAGTGCTAGTTATTCCATGAAGTCTCTCAGGTGTGCTGTCCCCTCTTCCCACCATGGATTACAGATTTAGTAGTTCATTTAGCCTTTGGCTTAGGCTGTCAGGCACTGTTTTTAGTGCCTCTCTTCCTCCCATTCCTCAACCTACTGAAAAAAATAAAATAAAATCCTGAGTTGTAGAAGTCAAATTATCCTGTCTTTGAACCCTGACTGAGAGATGGGGGCAGGGAAAGGATCAGGAAGCAAAAGCTTTCAGGCCAAGGTGAATGCCTGGGAGGACAAAGTTAGAAACAAGTCCGCTGGAATAGCAAGTAAGGGCCAAGCCCTAGGAACCTTTACAAAAGGGCTTGACAGACGGCCAAAAGTAGGTCTTCGCCAACGTTTCAGCCCCTCCTTGCATTTCCCTCTTAATTCTTTCTCAGTTTCACTGGGTGAATATTAGTCAGATTCCAGCTGTGTCGCCTGATTGTTCTTGCCTGGTGCTTGAGCAAGAGGTAAGGCTCATTTTACATTTCTTTCAAAAGATTATTTGGATAGCCCTTCACGTGTGAATAGAAGACCGCATTAGAAAGGGTGTCAGGAGAGCCAGGTTTCAACAATAGGAACTGGAGTCAAGTCCTGTCCCTGAGCCCCAAAACAAAATATAAGGGTTAAATTGTTAATCCTTTCCTCTTCTCCTTCCTCCTCTGCCTTTGCTCTTCTGCAAGCTCTCCTTGCAGTCTTGGAAGGTTGACTGCGGAAACCAACTTGAGCCTTAGAAGGATCATTCCATTTTGTTATTGTTGTTGTTGACTCCTTTACCCCAGCTACACACTGAGACCAAGGAAACCCATCGGTGACACATGCTTCTGGTCTTAGGCACTCACGTGTGCATGTATATCCTCAAGCTGACCCCATAAAAACACTGTGCTTTCCAGTCAGTCCCTATGTATGATATGAATCTTTTTCCATTCTCTAATGTTAATTTAGATAGCTCACTTGAAAATGTAAAGAGCATGGGATAACACATGTGATGGGCAAAAATAAAGAAGTCTGTCTTCTGTGTGTGTTATGAAGACTCTTCCACAGTGATCCCAAAAAATCTAAAGGCACCTAGTGCGACGATGTAACAGACAGAATCCTAAACATTATTCAGTACCTTTCTTTAGGAATATATGTTAAATACATAACACTTATCTATTTAAGCAGCAACCAAAATCATGGAACCCAGCAATCTGTATCTTAACAAACCACTCTGATTCTTCATTCTCTTCCATCTGTATCTTACCGAGTTTTAACTCTATTAAAAATTCCAACATGCCTTTAAAGGGCACGCCTTACTATTTTATACTTCTTGGCATCCAATGAACCTTCCTTTATATTTCAGGACTGCTTTTAGAATAACGGTGTTTATTCTACAGCATCTGAAGTCAAGGGGGAAAAAAAAGACATCTTCTTGCCCCTTAATAATTTTAAGTCTAGACCTTTTCAACCCCAAGAGGCCATTGCAAATATTTTCATTCCTTTCTCTTTTGCTATCCAAGGAGGTTTTCAGTACTCTCTTTCATTTATTTTGCAAATATTCCTTGAAGGATAAACAGTGTGATAAATGTGCTAACTGTCCTTCACACACATATTTTGAAGTGAGGCCCAATATTAGAGCCAACCCTTTCTAGAAGGGAGTTCTTTAAGAAGAGACAAATCTATCTCCATTGCAGACTATGTTAAACCCTCCAGTGTGTTTGTTTGTTGTTGTTGTTTGTTGTTTTGGGGGGATGGTTTTTTAACAAGTTCTTATTCAGTGAGTTAATTGCATTATAGGCTTATGACACGACTATGCTGATCACCTGGGTTTGGAACAGTAGTTGTAGTAAGCTGGGCGGTGGTGGTGCACTCCTCTAATCCCTGCACTTGGGAGGCAGAGGCAGGTGGATTTCTGAGTTCGAGGCCAGTCTGGTCTACAGAGTGAGTTCCAGGATAGCCAGGGCTACACAGAGAATCCCTGTCTCGAAAAACCAAAAAAAAAAAAAAAAGACTGTGCCAATCAAAAATGGTAACTTTGAATAAGCTCAGGACCCCAGTGTTAGGACTGGATCAAGACAAAATTTGAAGGAAACAAGTGTGCCTTGGGGCTTATCAAACTGAGAAGTATGTTGAAATACAGCCCAGCACTAGCTCTAGAAACAGAGATCTCCATGGTGACCCTGTTGTTGTAGTGCTAATTTGGTCAGATTAGCTACCCTTCTGTGCTCTTCTGTGTGTGAGACAGGGATCATGATGGAAGCTAGCTCATAAAGTTGTAGTAAAGATTATGAGAAAGAGTCCATACCAGACCTGTAGCATTCTGCCCACCCTTGAGTGCTCATCAAATGCCACTATTTCCTGTCTCCTGGTAAGTATGAAGTCTTACCCGAAGCTCAAGCAGCTCTTTACCACTGTTGTACCCTTCCTCTCTGAGCTCCTCACTTCCTTTGTCCTTGATGGTACTGATGACTTTTGCCCCCATCTCCTTATTTTACTTTTCCCACCCTGATGAGCTCAGGTGATGAAAATCAGCCCTTCATTTCAGGTAAGAGCACTCTCTAAAACACAATGGCCCAGGAGACGAGTCTGCTGAAATTAGAAAGCAAGGCTCCTCGGGTAGTCTCTGGAAAGAGGAAGAGAGGATCCAAAGGGTCATTGGGAGATATGGAGGGTTTCAGTTTCTTCTGGAATTCTGGAGCCGAGGAGACTGCCACCAACCAAGTGGAAAACTTTCAGGTGGGGAAGTAAGTGTGTAACACAAGCAGCAAGGTAGTGTATGTAAATTTAGACAAAGGCAAGATTCCGGGGCCAGGAGGAGCAGGAGGCCAGGCTAGAATGGAATAGCATTTCCTGTGCATTGGATTCGGGGCAAGAGTCAGAGATGAAAGGAAAGAAAGGGCAAAAGCAGAGCGTGGTCCCAACTCTGGATGTGATAGATGAAGCTAACCCATAGTTAGGATGGCTACAAAGTGCTACCCCGAGCCTGGTAATCTCAACAGTCCAGGAACAGGACTATGATTGTGGTAGCTTCAAGGAAAATGTGTCCGAGTAGGTATGTTCTTCTGGATCAATATGAAGCCTAAACTTTAAAACTTCATCTTTAATTGAGGCAAAATAACAATTCTTAGGCATATTATGGCTGAGGTTTTCTGAATGTGTTTCCTGCTAAAGCAAGATTGGAGGGGAAGGAACAGTCAAGTGAGATACCAAAAAAATCAGCAGTCAAGTGAGCTACCAAAAAAATCAGCAGGATTCCAGTTCTCTTCTGCTCACTTTCCAAATTCAGGGAGGAGAGATGAGGCCCTTCCAGGGTTCTTCGCCAATTCTGAGTCTGTTTTGGCTCCCAAATAAACTTTGCTCTCCTTAAGCTGGCAGCCTTCAACTCCAATCTTTTTCTGAGAAATGTACAGCATAGTTAGGGCTCCTTAAGGAACTGCTGTAGCCTCAAGGAAACATTTTAAGTGTCCTCTGGAATGAATCGTTAGCTTAGAGTCAGTTTAAGATTTGCAGACCCTGGAGGGAAGGGCTTCCTTCCTTGCCTCTAGATCTCTGTTATAGGCAGAATAGGTGGTCAGTAAAAGTATAGTTGAATGACTTGCTTCACTGCATGAAAACTAAGTTTCACAGCAGTGTATCAAAGACATTAGAGCAAAAGGTTAGCTATAGATTAAAAACACAGTTTAAGGGCTGGAGAGATGGCTCAGCGGTTAAGAGCACTGACTGCTATTCTGAAGGTCCTGAGTTCAAATCCCAGGAACCACATGGTGGCTCACAAACATCCATAATGAGATCTGATGCCCTCTTCTGGTGTGTCTGAAGACAACTACAGTGTACTTACATATAATAATAAATAAATCTTTAAAAAAAGACACTTTAATTTTTAATTTAATTTTTTTTTTTGGAGACAACATCATGCTAAATTCTAGCTAGAGACCAAATATAGAAATCACTGTGTGAGTAGAGCCATGCCCTGAATTTTCTAGCTTTTGTTGTCTCCCAGCAAATTTTGGCTTGTATTTTTATTTGTTTGTTTGTTTGTTTGTTTGTTTGTTTGAGACAGGGTTTCTCTGTGTAGCCCTGGCTGTCCTGGAACTCACTCTGTAGACCAGGCTGGCCTCGGACTCAGAAATCTGCCTGCCTCTGCCTCCCAAGTGCTGGGATTAAAGGCATGTGCCACCACCACCGCCCGGCAAAAAGACACTTTAAAGGCATCACAGTGCTATTCATGGTGATGCACAACTATAATCTTAGTAATGAAGAGGCAGAAACGGGAAGGTTACAATGGCAAGACCAACTTGAACTGCAGAATAAAACATTGTTTCAAGATATAATAAAGGGACATCTCAAATAAGGAAACGAAAGGACCTCGTTTGGATGTCTATTCAGACATTAAATAATGGGATAATTGGAAAACTGAAAACAAGTTATAATATTAGATAACTTTATGTACTCAGTAGTGTTTTAAACGACTTTAAGTGTTATCATTTTAAAATATATTTGGGGGCTGGGGGAAGACCACTGTTTGCTTTTCCAGAGTACCCAGGTTCAATTCCCAGCACCCACATGGTGGGTGACTCACCAACAGTCTGTAACTCCAGTCTCAAGGACCCAATATCCTCGTCTGGCCTTTGTAGGCACTGTATATACACGCTGCACAGACATACATGCAGGTAAAACCCTCATACATATAAAAAGAAACATACTTTCATAAATTAATAATAAAGAAGGGGATTTTTTTTATTAAAATACAGATTTTCGTCGGGTGATGGTGGTGCATGCCTTTAATCCCAGCACTTGGGAGGCAGAGGCAGGAGGATTTCTGAGTTTGAGGCC
>NC_045030.1:60508015-60523952 GCF_008632895.1 Mastomys coucha | reverse complement strand
AAAAAAAAAAAAAAAGAAAGAAAGAAAGAAAGAAAAAAAAGAAAAAAAATACAGATTCTCTAGATGAGTTTGAAAAATGAACAGATTAATCCATCTCTCACTCAGCTGGCTACAATGAAGAATAAAGGCATGCTTACCCTTCATCTCAATCTCAGGACCAAATGCTATTTTTTCCTAAAGCCCTCTTTGGTCACCCCAAGCACAACTGAATTCTAATTCCTCTGACCTCTTACAAGACATTTTACTTACCCACCTAGCTCTTCACACATTGTCAACTTTTGGTTCTTTGCAAATGTCTTAGCTTTCCTTCCTTTTCAATATCCTGGCTGGCTTAAGGCCTTAAGAGGGTATAAACGGACTGGTGATAGTGACACATACCTTTAATCCAAGCACTTGGGAGGCAGAGGGAGCTGGATGTCTGAGTTCGAGGCCAGCCTGGTCTACAGAGTGAGTTTCAGGACAGCCAGAGCTACACAGAGAAATCCTATCTCAAAAAACAACAAAAGACGCTATAAACGTTGTAAGATTATGTATCTTGCTATCTCACACATAATTCCCAAATTCTTGTTGATGTGTAAAATTAAGCTGAAGTTAAAATTTCTAGATTTAAAAAAAAAAATGCAAACCTGGCTGAAGAGTTTGCACAGCAGTTAAGAGCACTTGTTGCTCTTGCAGAGGACCTGGGTTCAGTGCTCAGCACCTGGCCATCTGAAGGACAGCCATCTGTAACTCCAATGACCTCTTCTGACTGCTATGGCCACCAGACATGCATGTGCTCATGTGCTGTTCATACATATATGCATGCAAATGACCTGAACAGAAAATAGTGAAATAAGCAAATCCTTAAAAAAGAACCTGTAGAAGAATTCTAAGAATGGGAAAATTAACTGTGTAGATCTGTCTAGAGATTTTGGGAGGAGTTTTTTTTTTTTTTATTAGATATTTTCTTTATTTACATTTTAAATGATATCTCCTTTCCCAGTTTCCCCTCCGAAAACAAAACAAAACAAAACAAAAAACCCTGTTTCTTCCTTCCTCCCCCTGCTCACCACCCTACCCTCTCCCACTTCCTGGTCCTAGCATTCCCCTGCACTGGGGCATAGAACCTTCACAGGACCAAGGGCCTCTCCCATTGATGACCTACTAGGCCATCCTCTGCTACATATGCAACTGGAGCCATATAAGTCCCACCATGTGTACTCTTTGGTTGGTGGTTGAGACCCTGGGAGCTCTGAGGATACTAGTTAGTTCATATTGTTGTTCATCCTAAGGGGCTGCAAACCCCTCAGCTCCATTGGTCCTTTCCCTAGCTCCTTTGAGACTAGCAGTTGTTACCCCTTTATCCTATCACTCCTCTATCCTTTCTATTTTCTCTTTTTATTAGGTATTTCCTTTATTTACATTTCAAATGATATCTCCTTTCCCAGTTTCCCCTCCGGAAAAAAAAAAAAAGAAAGAAAGAAAAGAAAAGAACCCTTTTCCCTCCCTCCCGCCTACCCCTGCTCACTAACACACTCTCTCCTGCTTCCTGGCTCTGGCTTTCCCCTGTGGGGCATAGAGCCTTCACAGGACCAAGGGCCTCTCGGGAGGAGTTGTTTTTATGTTGGTTTGTTTTACATTTTATAATATTTTCATTGTGGGTTTTTCCCTAAATACTTGCCAATATGTTTCTGATATTGAATTGTCACCCCTAAATTCTTTTAGCATTTCTCTCTTGAGAAAGGAGGTATTTTTCTATATGGGAACAATATTATTTTCACAACTAAGAAATTTGACCTTGTTACACTGCTATTTACTGTGCTGTTCATATTCAAAATTTTCCAGTTGTCTTCATTCTGAGTGCTCTTTTGTATTCATTGCTGGGAACTGAGCCTTCATGAATGTTAGGCAAAAGCCCTACCACAAAGTTGTATCTCCAGCCCTTGAGACCTTGAAAGTTGCATTATTATTATTATTATTATTATTATTATCTGAGACAGGGTTTCTTTGTGTATTCCTGGCTGTCCTGGAATTCATTCTGTAGACCAGATTGTCCTCAAACTCAAAGAGATCCGCCTGCCTCTGCCTCCCAAGGTGTGCGCCAGCAAACCTGGGCTGAAAGCTACTCTTAAATCCAGGTCCTCAGCAATGTTTATAGACTGTACTTGGTCTGTTTAGCCTCTTGTAATCTAAAGTAACTCCCAAATTGCTAAGTTTTTCATAATACTGGTATTTTTATGCTAGACTATATTTGTCTGAATGTTCCTTCATTTCTAGATTTGGGCTTGACCTTTTAAAATAAGAAAAGACAGAGGTGCTGATGTGTTTTGCCAGATTGCCTGTCTGTGATGTTTGCGTTTGTGCATGTGTGTGCTTTAATCATGGCTTCCATCATGGATCTGCTGCAAACTGCTGTCGTGTACTTGCTGAGAAGCAGGGCTTTGCGGCTCTGATGGATTTTGCCCCCCTCAGTATTTGCTATCCACTTTCCATTTGGGCCAGACCTAGAGAGGCGGTCTGTTTTGTGATAACTTTCATTTTGCAAAGTTGTTTTAAACATTTAGTGGCCATTTGTATTTTGTGTCCTTCGACGAGGTCTGTTTATGCCTTTTGAGTACCTTTAAAGGTCATCTTATGGACTTTCATATGTTTGTGCGTTGTAAGGTATAACATTTATTTTCCATTCTCAAAAGATTCATCTTTACTTTTTTTGAAAGAACTATTTATTATTATGTGTAAGTACACTGTAGCTGTCTTCAGACACACAAGCAGAGGGCATCAGATCTCATTACGGGTGGTTGTGAGCCACCATGTGGTTGCTGGGATTTGAACTCAGGACCTTTAGGAAGAGCAGTCAGTGCTCTTACCTGCTGAGCCATCTCACCAGCCCTCATCTCTATTTTCAAATTTTATGTGTTGGGGCAGTGCAGGTGAGTGTGAGTGTCCGTGTAGGCCAAAGGCATTGGGTTATCCTGGAGTAGAGTTGTGAGCCATCTGATTTGGGTGCTGGGAATCACACAAAGGTCCTCTTGGAGAGTTGTATTTACTCTTATCCACTGAACTATCCCTCCAGATCCCGTTTCTCTCTCTTCACTCTCATGAAATCTCCTCACGTAAGATGAAATACATGCATACTCTAGTGAGATGCTTGGAGTCTGTACTTTAATACTGTCACTTACTGTATGACTCTAGACAAATGATTTTCATTTTCTTTTGAGTTTCCTTGCCTGTACGTTGGGGACAGTAGTGGTGCATAGGGTTACAGGGGACTAAATAAGTTTATGTATTACTGCAAGTGGTAAGTGTCTTGGTATGAGTAGAAGATGGGTAGCTGACGTACCAGCTTTTTCAGTTTAGAGCTCCCATATCACTTGAAGACTCAGAGAATTCATTCAAGTGCTTATCCTATAAAGAGGCTCCTGCACCTTCCTCAACCATAACTGCCTTCCCATAACCATGTGTTAACATACCTACTAACTAATAAGAGAAGTGGTACATCATCTATTCCCCTCCTCACATCCTCTACCCCCAAACTGGGCTTTTCATGTAGTACTTCAAAGGTAATAAATGCTCATAGGACAAGAAGATGCTTGGCAAACGGCTTTTAACTGAACTTGTGGATGCAGCTTTCCTAAGTAGAGGTAATAAAAGGAAAAGGACGTTCAATGGCTAACTGAGCAGCTGATTGGCTGGTGCCCAGAACGCGTCACAATAGACCACTCAATATAAGCAAGGCTTTCCTCAGACAAAGTTAATAGCTTTCCAGCCACTGAAGGGACATGGCACCCGAGAGCTAATGCTACCTTCACTGAAGGTCTATGGGAAGCCCGGGGACTACCCGAGCCCCGTCCTGCCCCGCCCCCCGGGATCCCAACCCCGGCGGAGGCCAAGGCAGAAGCGGCGGCGCCTGCGCTCTGCCGCCCAAGAACCTCCAGTGGTTCTCAACTACTCTCTGAAGATGGCTGACCCCACTTTTGCTGGTACCAGTAACAGCACATCTTTTCGGGGTCTACGTGAACGCTTGGGTGAGTGCGATGGAGCATGACCCCCCCGGGAGGGGGCGGACAGGGACCCTCAAAGGCAGCGGGGTTGATGTAGCCCCAGGAACCGGCAAAGTAGCCTGGCTCTGTAACTTTTCTGTGGGCAGTCCCCTCGTCCTGCCTGGTTTTATGATCCCCCTCATCTCTCTGAACACCTTAGGGCTGGGGCAAGAGAGATCAGAAGACCAGGGCATGAAGGGGAAACCATTGGCCAGTGCTGTCAACGGTCCAAAGACCACTGCCGGGAGGGGGGGCGCCACCAAACCCTAACTCCAGCCCTGTCTGCGTCGGGGACCAGAGACACCGGAGAACCTGCCGGAAAGCTCAGGATGAGTGGGCGCTGGCCCGTGCTGAGCACATCCACCCTTCGGGGTGACCCTGCCAGGATCCGAAAGGTTGGGTTTTCACTGCATCCCAAGCTGTTGGCATTTTCCAGGTTAAGGTCAAGGGAGGAAGGAATTGGCGCTTAGGGCTTAGAATGTTGGGAAGAGACTTGACTTTGCAAAGTTGGCTTGCTATGGCACGTGACTTTTTCCGCTAGGCTGAACTGAATGAGAATCCGCACCTAGCAATATTTTTTCAACAGGTCCTATGATCCAAACTTTTTCTGTCTGGGGAGAAAAAAAAGGGTTGGTGGGATGTATTAATCTTAACAATTTTGGCAGCACACAATTCAGGAAATGGTATGAGGAGGTAGTATTTCTTGCTGGTTTCTTTCTACTTGCTGACAAGACTAGATATGCCTGTGAATAAAATGACTTTGATTGCTATCAAAATCCTTAGAAAGTTTTACATTGTAATTAGATGTACATATATTCACTTAGTGGGTTTTCTATGCATTTTGGTATGCTAATACTAAAGAACTGTACTTGTGTGACTTAACTTGTTGCTTTTCCCTTCTTGTTTGTTTAAATTCAGACATGGTTTCTCAATATAGAGCACCTTACTCAAAGACTGGGACCTATAAATGGAAGCAAAGCTACTAAGACCAAGAGCCAGATTATCAGTGTTTTAGAGCCGGAGAAACCTTAAAGTTAGTTTAGCAGCCAGAATCCCAGACTCAGAAATCCTGAGCAGCTTCTACAGCTTGAAGGTGTGCCTTATTGGGCAGCCTGATATTTGTGTTACTATTTAAAACACTGGGAAGGGTGCTCTTCTGTAACAATGGCTGCTGGACACAAAGATTTCAGCAGTTTCCCATCAGTCTTTATCTTTCAGTAGCTATTTATTCTCCTGGTATCAGTTGTTCCTCGAGCAGAGAAACATTTAAAAACTATGGGTTTTTTTGTTTGTTTGTTTTTTTGTTTTTGGTTTTTTTTTAGAGAACGTATTCAAAAGAATGCATGCTATTATACCATTCAGAAGTAATGTGTGCAGTGGTAAAACAGGGAGTGACACAGAAGAATCTAATCTTTAAATTTAACTAGGTCGTAGTTTATCTGAGCTGTTAGCTCCCTAAGACTTACAACCAAATCCGTTTTCTTTTCTGCGATGGTAAGATCTCTATGGGAGCAATTGCAGGGGCACATTCAAGATTACCCCTTAAAATGAATCCCAGGTAGCCGTTCCCTCATGTAAGCCAACAACCCAAATCCCATTCATTCTGTGAGCACTAGGGCAATCCCTCTAGTCCTTTAATTAACTGAACTATCTGTCTTGAACTGTCATGTCTGATAGTCAATAACGAGACTTGTGTGCTTTGACCGACCTAGGGATATAGTTGCTCTGCTTTTGCACAAAGGGAAAAACAGGATTCTCCAAGCCCTTTGCCCAGGATTGTGGAGCATTTTAGAATTCATGGAATTCCATGGAATTGAAAGTTCATGGATTCATCTTAATGTACATCATCTTAGTTTTTTTCTTTCCCCCAATTGACTTGTCGTCTCACTGCTTGCTGATCACTTTTCCTGCCTGTTCACAGAAGACATACATATACATATATATGGTACAATTTATATTTATAAAAACACCAGCTGTCCTAACATCTTCATAATGCATCAGAATAGAACCTTGGGGGTGCTGAGGGCATGGAGGTGTGGTTCCATGGGGGAAGGGTACATTGCTTAGCATAATAGAGGTCTGAGTTCAATCCCAATCTACATAGAGAGAAGAAAGACAATGAGCTACTTTTTAAACAGATCTCTAACTGTTTGCACCCCACACCCAGAGGGGAGGTTCAGGCTTGTCCAGAAAGTGACTTAGGCAGCTAGTGGATAGCCAGCCTAGAAAATACCTGACATGAGTAATTTATAATGTCTTGTAATATTTAACTCGATCTCTGAGTATCTGCTTGTTAATACTTTGCTTCTAGATTTGGTTCTATAAATTCTTAATTTTTAAGAGATTTTTATTTTTATTTTATTTGGATGAATGTTTTTGCCTGCATGTAAGAACACCATCAGCATGCAGTGCCAGTGGAGGCCAAAAGAGGGCATCAGGGCCGCTAGAATTGTTAGTTCACTCCCAAGTCTATGCAGAACACTGAACCTGAGTCCTGGTCAAGAGGAGTGAGTGTCCATATCCAAGTCACCTCTCCAGCCCAAATTCTTTTTTTTTCCTTTTTCTTTTCTTTTCTCTTCTTTTCTTTTCTTTAATTCTTTTTCCAAGACAGGGTATCTCTGTGTATCCCTGACTGTCCTGGAACTCACTCAGTAAACCAGGCTGGACTCGAACTCAGAAATCCGCCTCCCTCTGCCTCCCAAGTGCTGGGATTAAAGGGGTGTGCCATCACTGCCTGGCTCCAGCCCAAATTCTTCATTTTTTTTTTTTTTTATCTCGACAAAACTTTTTTCTCTCAATTTCATATAAACTCTTTTTTTAAAAAAAATACTTGGTTTGTAATATCTTGTCTGGCATATTTTATTTTATGTTTTGGTTTTCAAGAAAGGATTTCATGTGTCTGGTAGTGCATATCTTTAATCCCAGCACTCGGGAGGCAAAGGCAGGTAGATTCTGAGTTCAAGGCCAGCCTGGTCTACAGAGTGAGTTCCAGGACAGCCAGGGCTTTCAGAAAAACCTTGTCTTGAAAAACAAAACAAAAATAAAGGGCGTGGGTGGGGTATAATAAAAATAAAATAAAATAAAAAAGAAAAGAAAGGGTTTTTCTGTATAATATCCCTGGGCATCCTGGAACTCACTCTGTAGACCAGGCTGGCCTTGAACTCAGATCCACCTGCCTCTGCCTCCCAAGTGCTGGGATTAAAACTGTATGCCACCACTGCCCGTAACTGAAGTATTTTAAAAAGCCGTCTATCACTAAGTTAACTTCTCCACCTGTTTTCTTTTTTTTTTCTTTTAAGATTTATTTATTTATTATACAAGTACACATTAGCTGTCTTCAGACACACCAGAATAGGGCATCAGATCTCATTACAGATGGTTGTGAGCCACCATGTGGTTGGTGCGACTTGAACTCATAACTTCTGGAAGAGCAGTCTTAACTGCTGAGCCAACTCTCCAGCCTCCCACCTGTTCTTTCTTGTGCTGCCACTGCTATTCATAACTGAAATTGTCTTGATGTGGACAAGTACCCTACACTTTCAAGTCTTTATTAAAGTGTTGTTGAACATAAATAAGTTCTTAGGCCATCTTTTTGTTCTTGACCAAGATTAGGCAGTAATGCTTTACTTCATAGAAATGATCCAATCTTTTACCACCGATGACATGCCTATGGATTGTATTGACAGTATCTCAGGCTTTTTCCTTATCTCCTTGTGTTTTAGTTGCCATGGCTCAAGAACTAGCTGAAGAAAGGCGACGTAAACATGGTACTGACTCTTCTGCAGTTACAAAAAAGAAGTCATCATGTACACCTGGTATACTTTCAATGATATTCTGATATATCAGTGCTGTAGCTTTAAAACTTGATATCATACTAATGGATGATTATTCTTTTGTACTTTTAGATGGTTCTGTCCTTAAAAATGATGTCAAACAGCAGCTAGCCAAAGAACGCAGAGAAGAACGGAAACGTCAGCAAGAAGGTATGCATGTACGGCTTTAGTCATTTTGCTTAATCTACCTATGTGGTATATTATAATTTTTATTACATAAAATATTATATTAAAATAAGTCCATTTACTAAAACACCAAAAAGGCCCCCAAAGAACCCGTGACCAATTGATTTCATTGTTGAAGGAGTGGTTTAAGTTAGCTTCAGTCATTGCAAATTAAATTCTGGGACTTTCTTTGACAGTTGTGGAAACAAGCAGATTGAGATTTCAGTAAAAATGGGACTTCGTATAAATTAAAACTTTCTCCAACTTGGGTGCACATTTTGCAACTATATGTATTTCTTCTTTGATCTAAATTAACTGACAAATGCTCAGATTGATTCAAGTGGAATATTATGTGATTTTTTTCATGGTAGTGTAGTAGGAAAGATTGCCATGTGTTAAGAAGAACGTTTTATTACTGCATAGGTATGAATGCTCTGGTTGCAGTCAGAAAATACGACTAGTAAAACAACAAACTCTTCCATCATTGGGTAGACTTTGAAGTCTATTCATGTAACACAAGAGAACATGTCTCCCTTCTTTGGAATTTTACTTTGGATAGGCCAAGAGTCATCTGTCTTAGGCATGCCAGCATTTTTTTTTAGAAATTTTAATATATATATGCATATATATATACATATATATACATATACATATATACATACATATATACACACATACACACACGCTGTTGTTGTTTCTAGACACACCAAAAGAGAGGGCATCAGATCCTATTACAGATGCCTGTGAGCCACCATGTGGTTGCTGGGATTTGAACTCAGGACCTCTGGAAGAGCAGTCAGTGCTCTTAACTGCTGAGCCATCTTTCTAGCCCAGCATGCCAGTTCTTGACAGTTCAGTGAACATCTTGTGAAAAGTGGTTCTTTTTTTTTTTTAAAAAAAGATCTATTTATTAATATATACAGTGTTCTGCCTGCATGTATGCCTGCAGGCCAAAAGAGGGCATCCGAACTCATTACAGATGGTTGTGAGCCACCATGTAGTTGCTGGGAATTGAACTCAGGACCTCTGGAAGAGCAGACAGTGCTCTTAACCTCTGAGCCATCTCTTCAGCCCTGAAAAGTGGTTCCTTAGTGCCCAAATATGTTTACACACATACGATGTGTGTATTGTTATTTACTAGAGCAGGTTATGTTGTCTTAGGAATGATAAAGGGACCAAGTAACATTTTTTTCCTTCTATGTATATAATGTGGAAAAGTGTTTTTGGTTTTAACACCATGAAAATGTGCTTGGAACATTTCAGCCAGCAAGGAAAAACAACTGCTTGAGAAAGAACAGAAGGCAAAGCTGCAGTATGAAAAACAATTGGAAGAAAAACTACGCAAACTGAAGGAACAAAAGGAAAAGGACGAGCGACGACGAGCTTCTGCAGAAGAAAAAAGAAAACAGAAGCAAGCAGAAGACAAAGTATGCCACACTAGAGTTTGTCCATTTAGTGTCGGTGTCACACACATCTGAAATATTGTTTAGTTCTTTTCTGTGTTTAGAAGAAAAGGAATAATGAAGGGAAAGGAATAATGTCACCTCTTGCTATTTTCTTCCATTTTCCTTATCCTCAGCACAAGCCTTTAAACACTAACTTCAGGGAGGAAAGAGAAAGCTTGAAGGTCCAGACATTGAGCCCTGCTGGCCTTCAGAATGCAACCCCCAGTGTGTCTTGGTTTGAGTTTAGCTCAGAACTATTATCTACCACCTGTATAAAGACCCCCAAACCCAGCACCCCGCCTCTCTGACAGGTCCCATCTAGCAGGCTGATTTCTCCTAACCTACCTGATCTGTGACTCCCTGAGAGAGTAGGAACCATTAAAAACAGTTTAAGAAGCAACAAACATAAATTAGGAAACAGTACAGAGTAAGTGAGGATCTGTGGTGGACAACATCTGTCCAAGACAGTTCCAGTGTAGTGAAAGAGGAACTTGAGAGAGAAAACAGAAAGAATAGAAGCAAATATCAGTGTAGACAGAAAAGGAACCAGAGACAGGGCAGGAAAAAGAAAGATTAAAGGAATTCAACACCTGAGAACTAGTGGGGGCTAGGCCCAGGCACAGCTTACTTAGTACATGGACATTGTAAGGAAACTAATATGTTTCCCTTTGGCCTAAGAGGAACAGGGCTGGCACTGTAAAGATGATGTTGTTCTAGAACAGTTGCTATTAGGAAACAGAAAACCCCTGGCCCTACAATTGATTTTCTCACTGAAACATAGTCTATTATATTGTAGGGATGATACACCCCTGAGCAAAGGGCTCATTTCTAAACAGGTACTTGTTCTATACCACACTATGACATGGGATTCCCATGGCTATTATCTTGTCCAGTTCAGGTTGTACGTGAGGTCAATATAAACACATTGTTTGCCTTAAAAACAATTCTTAACACCAGGATTTAAGCTGTACTAGATATGAACATAGTAAATAAACAACTTTGACTTCTGGGCATGTGACCTTTTCCTCTATCTTTCCACAAAAGATAAGGCAATTATAAAATATATCATCGTATATGATAAAATAAATGATGAAGGGAATCAAGCAGAAGTGAAACTTGAGGAAAACAAAAATAGTGATGTAGAAGACTGACTAGTACGCATGAAATGACACTACCCGGTCATGGTCCAGTTGCTTCAGAACTTTGGCTCCAAGTTTTCTGATGATAAAAGTGAGAAAAGAAACATGGTCAATTCCTTGACATAGCAGCCAGAAAACAAAAATGAGTTATTTGGGGATAGCACAAGTATTCATGGATGAAATTGAAATTTGTCTGCAAGTATTTTAAACTTGAAAAAGAAATGTGGTGATGGAGTTAGTTTTAGAAACAATTTAAATCATGACTTTAAATTGTGGTAATCTAATAACCATATAAAATGGTCTGGAATTTTTTTTTTTTAAAAAAATAGGAAAAATTTAAGGCTGTCGTGTCTCGTACAATGGAGCGATGCAATCGTATTGATCAACAACAGAAAAGGTGGTCGTGGGAGGGTGGTATGATGAACGCTGGCAAGTCGGGTAAGTAATATAGTTGTTAAATTTAAATTTGTTAGTGTACATTTTTCACTGTCAGTTACTGGTACAAGGCTGTATGTGGCACAAGCTATTCTTTATATTCTCAATGAAAACATGATACAGGGTAACCTTATATCGCCTGCCAAAGCAGAACCAATCAGGTTTTATAATGGGTTTTAATTCAGAACACATTAAACTTTATACTTACATTAAGCACAAAAATGATAAATACTTAAATTGGTTTTGTTTTTGTTTTTAATAAACTAAGTCCAAGGCTGGAGAAATGGCTCAGTCAGTAAAGCACTTGCCTTGCAAGCTGGAGGACCTGAGTTTGTTTCCTAGTACCCACTTACAAACAATTCTGCTGTGCGAGTAAAAACTCACAATTCCAGCAGTGCAAAGGCAGCAGCTGATTCATCATAACTCTTGACTCTATTATTTCTTTTTTTGTTGTTTTTGTTTGTTTGTTTGTTTTTTGTTTTTTTTTGTTTTTTCGAGACAGGGTTTCTCTGTGTAGCCCTGGCTGTCCTGGAACTCACTCTGTAGACCAGGCTGGCCTCGAACTCAGAAATCCGCCTGTCTCTGCCTCCCAAGTGCTGGGATTAAAGGCGTGTGCCATCATTGCCCGGTGACTCTATTATTTCTTGAAGTATGTTGATGAAAAATGTGTGTGACTTTACACCTATGGTCATCACATTAACAGTTCAAAGAATTTTCACTTGTCATAATAGTGTTAATGTGTACTTTATTTTATAAGCCTCAAAGAAAAACAATTCTTGTTTAAATGACTACCCCTTAGTATCCTAAGCTCAAATATTTCAGACAAAATGGGAAGTATTCACACAAAGCCAACTGTCTTCTCTTATAGTTTGTTACCTTGTGACATCTATAGCAAATATATTTTTTTTTGGTTTAAAAATAATCATAATTAAATTATCCATAATTCTTAGATACCATCATGGATGGTTTTATTAAAAGTTATATTTTCTCAATTTAGGAAGATTGCTCTTGTCAAAATTAGATATTATCCATATTGAATTTTTACCTGTTTTCCTTTGTTGTTGTTGTTTTTTGAGACAGGGTTTCCCTGTGTAGCCCTGGCTGTCCTGGAACTTGCTTTGTAGATTAGGCTGGCCTCGAACTCACAGAGATCCCCCCCTCTCCTGAGTGCCTCCTGCCACCACCTGGCTAATGATTTTCATCATTTTCTAAATAACTTTATTCTCAGTTCAAATAAAATAATGAGCAAATAATTTTAAAGTTTGGGGTAGTAAACTTCATAATATTTGAAATTAAATTCTTTGAAGGAAGATTTGAAAAGGTTTTTTGTTTGTTTGTTTGGTTTTTGTTGTTTTTGGTTTTTTGTTTTGTTTTGTTTTGTTTTGAGACAGGGTTTCTCTGTGTAGCCCTGGCTGTCCTGGAACTCACTCTGTAGACCAGGCTGGCCTCGAACTCAGAAATCCTCCTGCCTCTGCCTCCCAAGTGCTGGGATTAAAGGCGTGTGCCACCACCACCCAGCTTTGAAAAGATTTTTAAACTGCTTAATAAAGTGAGGGAGTCACTCCTGAAATCTTGGTAGCTTCTAGAAAAGTAATATTCCTTTGCACTTGATGTTTAGGAAAACCAGAAAATAAACGAAGCTCCTCTCTGAGTAAAAAAGACAACAACCGATCATATCACAGTGCTAATTTACAACCCGTGGATGTCACTCCTAGTAAGTAGTTACTTAAGTATAGATCTTAAATACTGCTTTAAAGAAGTATCTAACTCAGCTTTATGTTGCTTAAAAAGTTACTCAATAGGGGGCTAGAGAAATGGCTCAGTGGTTAAGAGCACTGACTGCTCTTCCAGAGGTCCTGAGTTCAAATCCCAGCAACCCCATGGTAGCTTACAACCATCTGTAATAGGATCTGATGTCCTCTTCTGGTGTGACTGAAGACAGCTACAGTGTACTCATATGCATAAAATAAATAAATAAATCTTAAAAAAAGAACAGTTGTTCAAGAAAACATGTATATGAGTAAGATACAAACTGAGCAGGTTATATTTAAGACATATCAATGTCTATGCATCTATGCATGTCCCAACAAGTAGTCAAAAGAGATCTGAGAAAGAACGAGGAAAAAGAACAAGGAAGGGGGCGCTATAGGGGAAGGTTTGGAGGGAGGAGAGGGGAAGAAGAAGTGATATAAATATCCTATAGTCACATAAATGAAAGAAACTTTTTAAACAACGTCATTCAAGAAACTGCAAGGACTACGGTAAGTCTTTCCACATGGTACAAATTTCCTGGCATATGCGCATATGACAGGGAGTCTAGAGTAAGGCTGAAGAAATAAATTAGACAATGATAAGTAGATTTATACTGAAGAACTACTGTTCCCCCCCCTTGGGGGATTTTATTTATTTATTTGTTTATTTATTTATTTATTTTAGATATTCTCTTTATTTACATGTAAATTTCTCCTTTCCCAGTTCCCCTCCAAAAAAACAAACAAAGAAACAAACAAAAACAACAAAAACAAACCCCTGTTGCCTCCCCCCTCCCCATGCCTGCCACCTCCCCCTCTCCCACTTACTGGCCCTGGCATTCCCCTACACTGGGGCACAGAACCTTCACAGGGCCAAGGACCTCTCCTCCTATTGATGATTGATTTTGCAAGAACTACTGGTTTTGATTCACTTTAAATTTATCACGAATTTTCATTTGGGAATTATAGATTACTGGCTCCATTCCAAAGGAAGCTTTACTCTGTTTCCTTCATGGTTTTACTGCTGACTTTGTACAAGAATCATAATTATTATTGAAATATTTCTTCAAGTTCTCTTTATTTTTATATTTCCTTAGTGA
Organism: Mastomys coucha; assembly: GCF_008632895.1. Classification (NCBI taxonomy): domain Eukaryota; kingdom Metazoa; phylum Chordata; class Mammalia; order Rodentia; family Muridae; genus Mastomys; species Mastomys coucha. The sequence goes on along the minus strand of NC_045030.1, from coordinate 60,510,065 downwards.
TTGTGTGTATGCATGTACATGTGTGTGGAGGTCAGAGGAAAATTTGTGCGAGTCAGTTCTCTGTGCCATGTGGGTTCCAGGAACTGAAACCCAAGTCTTTCCCAGCTGAGCCATCTGGAAGCCCGGCCCATCACCCACTCCCACGTCCCCCCCCCACCCCCCGCCTCTGTTTTTGTTGCTGTTTGCCTGTTTTTGACAGGATCTTACACTGTAGCCCTGATGTAGTCCAGGATGGCCTTAACTTCATAGCAATCCTCTTGTCTCAGCCTCCTGAGAGCTGATTCTGCAGGCACCAGTTCCCTTGCCTAGTTTTAAAGTGATTTCTTTCTGACAACTTTTCTCTCCCTACCACGTCCCTTTCATGTACCTCGTGTATTGTGTTATCATATTCGACTTGGCTTCTCTGATGCTACGGTAAAACAAAAGCATCTTAGGGAAGACAGGCTTTGTTTGACTTTACAGCTTGGATCCCACGACTGAAGGAAGCCAAGGCAGGAACTCAGGCAGGAGCTTGAAGCAGGAACCATAAAGAAATACCACTTCCTGACTTGTTCCCCTCTGGCATGCTCAGATACATTTCTTATGGAGACCAAACCCTCCATCAGTCTGCAATCAAGAAAATGCCCCAAAGACATGCATGCCCACAGGCTAGTCTCATGGATGCTGTTATTTAACGGAAGGTCCATCTTCCCAGGGGTTTCAAGTTGCTGTCAAGTTGTACAATAAAAAGGAACCAGTATGCACTAATTCACCGTACTACAGAAGACTTTAGTGAACTGGCTCAGGTTAAATCCTTTGGGAAGAAACGCAATTGTGCTAGGGATCTTTATAAATACAAAGATTATTGGAGCAAAATATTGATTTAAAAAAAATCACTTTTAGCAAGAGAGTTTTATTCAATCCGAGGTTGCATTTGACAGTGAATTTTTGTCAGTGGATATGGCATATATATAGATATACATGTATATATCTATATATCTATATGCATATATATACATACATATACAATATATACACATACATATATATACATATACAATATAAATATATGTACATATATATGTGTATGTGTGTGTGTGCATGCGTGTGTGTGTCTGTGTGTGTGTATGTGTGTGTATGTGTGTGTGAGTATGTGTGTATGTATGTGTGTGTGAGTGTGTGTATGTGTGTGTGTATGTGTGTGTATGTGTGTGTGAGTATGTGTGTATGTATGTGTGTGTGAGTGTGTGTATGTGTGTGAGTGTGTGTGTGTATGTGTCTGTGTGTATGTGTGTGTGTATATGTGTGTGTATGTGTGTGTATGTGTCTGTGTGTGTCTGTGTGTGTGTATGTATGTGTGTGTATGTGTGTGTGTATGTGTGTGTATGTGTGTGTGTCTGTGTGTGTATGTATGTGTGTCTGTGTATGTGTGTCTGTGTGTGTATGTGTGTATATGTGTGTGTGTCTGTGTGTATGTGTGTGTATATGTGTGTGTGTCTGTGTGTGTATGTGTGTGTATGTGTGTGTGAGTGTGTGTATGTGTGTGTGTGTATATGTGTGTGAGTGTGTGTGAGTGTGTGTGTATGTGTGTGTATGTGTCTGTGTGTATGTGTGTGTGAGTGTGTATGTGTGTGAGTGTGTGTGTGTATGTGTGTGTGTATGTGTGTGTATGTGTGTGTATGTGTGTATGTGTGTGTATATGTGTCTGTGTGTATGTGTGTATGTATGTGTGTGTATGTGTATGTGTATGTGTGTGTGTGTGAGTGTGTATGTGTCTGTGTGTGTATGTGTGTGTGTGTATCCTTCTATGTCCCGTGGGCCTTCCTTCTGTATTATGTGGTGGCCTTTCCCACTTCTTCAGCTATCCAACAGTTTAGTGCAGTCGGATGACAATTCTATTGTTAGTAATAATTCTTGTATTTGTGTGTGAAACTTCCCAATGAATGTTTGTGTCTGTACTCATCATGTCCCACTTTAATGCAGTTTTGGTTTTTTTGTTTTGGTTTTGGTTTTTTCGAGACAGGGTTTCTCTGTGTAGCCCTGGCTGTCCTGGACCTCACTCTGTAGACCA
>NC_045030.1:60506086-60507195 GCF_008632895.1 Mastomys coucha | reverse complement strand
GGGGAGGGAGGGGGGAGGGAGAGAGGCAACACTCATGTGTAAAAGTATCTTTAATTTGCCTGAAGTAATTATTGTCTCTGAGGCTAACTGCCTCAGTCTGCTACCCTAGGCCTAGTCCTGGAAGCTTCTAGCCTCCATACCATCTAATCTAGGCCTAGAATGTTTTCAGCCTCTGAAACTTGCTGCTCACCCCTTCCTAGTTATGTCTGAGCTCTGACTGGCTGGCTCAAATCAGTATTCTGGTTCACACTCTCTCTCCAAGCTGACTGATTTAATCTGGCCTCTCTCTCAGCCTTTCCTGAATTGCTCCACTTGGCCTCATACCAACTTTAGCCATCTGTTCTAATCTTCTGTGTCCTCAATACTCTAGCTCATTCTGTCTTCACCTGTGTCTAGCTTGTTCTCTTTCTGCAACCTGTCTCAGTCCAGCTGCCCTGGTAAAACTGCCTCCCCCTCTCTGCAGTGCCCCTCAAGTAGCTTCCCTTTCCTCTCTCGTTTCATGAGAGTTGGACAGATCCTATTCTGTCAGATCTTTCTTTGATTTGTTACTTTGTCTGCCACTCAATTAGACATCACTTTTAAACTTTGCTATTTCCTTCTACAAACTAACTTTACTTTCATTGTTTGGGATTAAAGGTGTGTGCTAAGGACTAGGCAAGACCACAACTAGAAACAGAATCTCGGTGTTCATAGTATATAGTCAAATATCCTACAACACTTATGCACATAAAATAAAAATAAATCTTTTTTAAAATGTGGCATAGATTTTGAAATGCAATATGGTTTGAATAGGAATGCACTTTATAGGCCAGCTTATTCTCATTTGTAGTTAACCACTGGTATTACAGAAATTCTGTTGATGTTGCATCTATAACAATAAATTTTTGATGTTCCAGTTTATGTCTTTGATACATTCTACTTAACAATTCCTATTTTGTGTGAAATTCCTATAATTTCATATTAAACAGCCACTTTTCTCTGTTCGTACTATGTGGAATTTACTGTGTCCTCATTCACTTCTAGGCACGACCAAATATTTTGTCCGCTATGTTAGTGTACCAATGTTTACTAGTGATGAGCTAAAATCTGCTATGTTCTGTAAACCATCA
>NC_045030.1:60493634-60505379 GCF_008632895.1 Mastomys coucha | reverse complement strand
TTAAAACAGAAGCACCTTCCCTTCAGGCCAGGAGGGAAGCACACCTTGAAGCAAGTGTGGGAGGACAACGTGTGGCAAATGTTGAAGGATCACCACAGGTGAGTGTGTAAGCACAGCCTTAGCACGGGGAGCGCTCAAAGCCCAGCCTAGGCAAATGGTAAGGCACCATCCACCCACGGTGACTGTGCTGGCACTTGAGGGAATGGTGGAAGTTTCACCATAGGCAAGAGGGAAAATGCCTTCTAAGACATGAAGGCATCTCCCAAAGCTAAAGGAACTCGCTAGAGATTTGTTAAGCACTTAATGTGAGATGTTCCCATATTTGGAGGAAAAACATTTTTGAAGAATGTTCTGGACCATTCAAGGAGGTTTTAAAATTGATTTGGATTTGAAGTAGAAGGTTTTTGTTTTGTTTTGTTTTTTTGTTTGTTTTGAGACAGGGTTTCTCTGAGTAGCCCTCAATATCCTGGAACTCACTCTGTAGACCAGGCTGGCCTCAAACTCAGAAATCCGCCTGCCTCTGCCTCCCAAGTGCTGGGATTAAAGGCGTATGGCACCACAGCCCAGCTTAGAAGTTTTTTTTTTTAAAGATATATTTTTATTTCTTTAATGTATATGAGTATACTACTGCTGTCTTCAGACACCCCAGAAGACGGCATGAGATTTCATTACAGATGGTTGTGAGCTACCATGTGGTTGCTGGGATTTGAACTCAGGACTTCTGGAAGAGCAGCCAGTGCTCTTAACTGCAGAGCCATTTTCTCCAGTCCCCAAAGTAGATTTTAAAAATGTATTTCTGTGATATACTTGCATTGTGTAACCTCTTAGTCTAGAAGAATAGTATCTAATTTTCATGAATTAAAAGAAAATTAGAGCCAGGTGGTGGTGGCACACACCTTTAATCCCAGCACTTGGGAGGCAGAGGCAGGTGGATTTCTGAGTTCGAGGCCAGCCTGGTCTATACGAGTGAGTTTCAAGACAGCCAGGGCTACACAGAGAAACCCTGTCTCAAGAAAAAAAAAAAAAAAAAAAAAAAGAAAGAAAGAAAGAAAGAAAGAAAGAAAAAGAGAAAATTAGAGACTCCAGGAACCATGATACTATTTTATTCAGAATATTTTCTTATGAAAAAATAGGTGTAGTATAAAGATTGCTACTAACTTTTTTTATCTCATTGAATTGGTATGTATAGAACCCAGAAATGGACAAAAGAAATATAAACCTTACCACCAAGAAGCCCTTACTATGCCACATGCCATGTTATAGATGGCCATCATCTCCTGCCCTTGAATGTAGCCCACTTTCTTCCATAAAGGCTCTGTAAGTAAAACCTATTTACAGTTTTTCCATATAAGAATTTTACTGAAACAAAGATCCTATCAGTATTTCCTATATGAAACAATATAATATGCAAGGTAAACAATTGCAAATGGGAAAATGAAGTAGCTTTACTTTGTCTATTATGAAAATCTCCAGTTTAAAATTTCCTTGTATCAATATATTGCATTATATAAAATTATATACTGAAAAATAATCCACACACATTTGTTACTTTTTCACGGCAGGCAGAGTCGAAAGATACGACCTCCATCTCCTCTACCAGTCTCATCAAGATTATCAACGAAGAATTTTTTATCATTTAAAATAACCCCAATTCAGAATATCCTACGTATGTCAAATGCACTAGATGTAGTAACAGCCAAAAAAGAAACCATCCAAAAGCATATGATCATAAAAGGTAAATTCTGGCTGGGCAGTGGTGGCACCTTTAATCCCAGCACTTGGGAGGCAGAGGCAGGTGGATTTCTGAGATCGAGGCCAGCCTGGTCTACAGAGTGAGTTCCAGGACCGCCAGGGCTACACAGAGAAACCCTGTCTCGAAAAAAAAAATTCTTTCCCTAAGGAATTTATTTTAGCAACACAGAAAATCTTGAAGTAGTTGAATCATTACAATTTTATTCCCTTGATAACAAAACTTTGGGGAGTGATCTTTAGTTTAAGGAGAATTAAGCAAGCCCTAATCCCCTAAAATGCTGCTTCTCTGCTTGCTTACCTCTGTTTGGAAATGTTATGTTTGGAACAATGTTTAAAGCCTAAGTTAAATGAGAGGGCTGGTATATTATCCTTGTGGGCCCTTCCAGTTCAGATATTGGCTTGTTCTTGGTGGGTTCACTTAGCTACTAGTGGATGAATACGTTTTATCAGATGTAGATCAGTTTCCATGTACATAGATGACATGTGACATAGGCTTACACTCTATCCATGTTCCTAAAAGTGCACCCTGTTACTTTGCCTATCACATGCATTTTTACACATGCATTTTTACACATGCCAATGCTACTTGGCCTCAAGCATACTAGGGAATTTTGGTTCTTATGAGAAATTCCAGTGAATTCGCTGTATCAAATGATCTTTTATTATGAATTAGTTATTCTTGATGTCTTAAAATTTTCATTTCTACATAATTTATCTAATACAACAGAATTAGTGATATCAACTAAATAGTATAATGGACCTCTGTGTTGAGCCAGGCTTGATGGCACACAGCTTTAACTCCAGCACTCAGGAGGCAGAGGCAGGTGGATCTATGAATTTGTGGCTGCTTAATCTACAGAGTTAGTTCTAGTATAGCCAGAACAAAGCAAATAGTGAGACTCTGTCTGAAAATATGTATATATTTGAGATATATAATATATATTTGAGATGTAGAGATATATTTAATATACATTTACATATAAAATATGCCTTATTTTACTGGTAGCTGTGTCTTCTTTTCTTACCTGCAGCTATCCACTGGATGATAACCACATGTATATAGAGAGTTGTCAAAGTTTAGACAAATAGCAATAAAAATAATGTCCAAATTCCACACTTATGCCGGATGTGATCTGTTTGGTTAAATATTTAAGATTTTTACTCCTTATTTGGATCAGGCACAAACTTGACTTCAGCATATTTTAATCTTTCCTCATAGAGTCCTTGATTGACTTGTCTCTAAATAGCTAAATCAAAGCAGAAACACTCCATTGCTTTTTGAATATTTGAATGTGTACTTGTTTGAAAGAGACAACTTGCTAATTCTGTTGTTAGGGATGAGTTGGGGTTTGAACAATTTCCCTAATTAGCATTTGATTAATTTTGATCTTTGTGATGGCATGAATAAGTTTGATCCATAGGAAATAGCAATATTAAGAGGTGTGACCTCTTTGGAGTTGGTATGGCCTTGTTGGAGGAAGTGTGTAAGTGGACTTTGAGGTTCTGTGTTTAGGCTCCGCCCAGTGGGGAAGAGATCCTCCTCCTAGCCGCCTATGAGAAAGTCTCCTGGCTGTAGTGGTATCACCATGTAGACCTCTCAGCTCCTCCTGCACCATGCCTGCCTGGACACAGTCATACTCCCACTATAAACCTCTGAATCTGTGAGCTAGCCCCAATTAAATGTTGTCCTTTATAAGACTTGCTTTGGGCCGGGCAACCTTTAATTCTAGCACTTGGGAGGCAGAGGCAGGCGGATTTCTCAGTTTGAGGCCAGCCTGGTCTACAGAGTGAGTTCCAGGACAGCCAGGGCTACACAGAGAAACCCTGTGTCAAAACAAAACAAAACAAAACAAAACAAAAAAGAGTTGCCTTGGTGATGGTGTTTCTTCACCCAAGACGATCTGTGTTCATATACTTTTTAATGTGGGGGAATCTCATTTACTTCTTTGTGGGATTGAGAGGAAATAGGTCCTCTAATCAACTGTTTCACATGTTTCTTTAAACTAGAATCTGATAATAAAAATATGCCAAGTGGTGATGTGGCCAAGAAATCTTTGATACAGGTATACCATGCTGCATATGAGCAAAAAAGCAAAAAGGAGAAAGAAAGAGTCCAGAAAGAAGAGACAAAGCAAAGGTCAGCACATAAGAACCCTTTCTAGCTGGGAACGTTGGGTGCAAGTTCAAACTTTGAAAGTTTGCCCACAAATTCAAAGTTTTAAATGTCAATTTAATTTTTCTTCAGTGAGGAAAAGTCTGTCATTGCCTTCTGATCAAGTAAAGGAAGGATAGTGTGATAAGAAAGAAAAAAGGAAGAGAGAGATAAAGGAAGGAAGGGAAAAAGAGAGAAAGAAAGGAGAAAGAAAGAAGGAAAGAAAGAAAGAAAGAAAGAAAGAAAGAAAGAAAGAAAGAAAGAAAGGAAAGAAGGAAGAAAGGAACAAGGCAATGGTGGCACATACCTTTAATCCCAGCACTTAGGAGGCAGGCAGATCTTTGAGTTTGAGGCCAGCCTGGTCTACAGAGTGACTTCCAGGACAGTCAGGGCTACACAGAGAAACCCTGTCTCCAAACACAAAAACAAAAAACAAAAATGGGGTGTGGAGAGGAGGAGGAGAGGGAGAGAGAGAGAGAGAGAGAGAGAGAGAGAGAGAGAGAGAGAGAGAAGAAAAAAGAACAAGAGAGGAAAGAGAAAGCAAAAATGGAAACCACTTAGAAAGGTACCAGAGTGAACAGCAAACACACCCTTTTCAGTCTCCATACATCCTTCACCATTAAGGTGTGGTAGGACAATGTAAAAAGGAACCAAAATCATGTCCAGGATTCCATCTCAGCAGCAGCATCTAGATGACCACATAGCATTTCTGTTCACCTCCATGGGAAGGACAAAAAGACAGGGATAGAGGTCAGGGGTGAGGAGCCAGAGACAGAAAGAAACAGACAGATAAGGAGAAATAACTGTGGTTGATCTTTATGTCGCCAGGGTCTCAGAAGACTGTTGCACTGGTAAGGAATTTCAAGTTCAGTTGTGCTTACTTGAACTTGAAATGTTCTTGCCTTGAGATCTACCTTGTGATACATTTTATGTCGTATCTTGTAATGTCAATCCCTGTCCACTGAGTATACAAAATACCTATAGTACTGACTATTTCTTTTTACTGTAGCTGTCCTCAGTCACACCAGAAGAGGGCATCAGATCTCATTACAGATGGTTGTGAGCCACCATGTGGTTGCTGGGATTTGAACTCAGGACCTCTGGAAGAGCAGTCAGTGCTCTTAACCGCTGAGCCATCTCTCCAGCCCCGTGACTTTATTTCTAAGTAGCAAATGTTTAAAATACAGTTGCTTGGGAAAAAAATACTTTGAACAGCAAGAAATTTATAACTTGAAAATTATTATTCCTTCTCTTATGTAAACAGAGATAATCTAGCACTTGAAAGCATCGAATACTGGCTCACAGTTAGACCCTCCTCCAGATTACCTGTCAGCCCTAGGTGAGATTGGTGTGCTCACATCTAAAGAAGATGTTACAGAGTCTATCTTTAAAATAGTTAAAGGGTGACCATTTTTCTCTTGCATATGTGTATCAAGTAGTCTGGTGTTTTTTAGAAATCTTTTTGTCTGCCCAAAGGTCTGCTTCCATCATTTCAAAGGGTAAGATTGTCTAACTCTTGGATAGTAAGAACCCAGAAAATATAGCAAATCTGCTGTATAGATAAATTGTATTACTATACACAAGCAATTTTACTATGAATGCTTACATAGTCCTGCAAGCTGTATACACTAGCAGCTAAAAAATTACTAAAGTTATTTTAATACCTTCAGCATTGCTAGGAAATCAGAAGCTATGGCAGAGAAACTAGATAAAGTCCCAGCAGAAGAATACACACCACACAAAGAGAAGCGACAAGAAATCAATCCAACAAAGATACTTCTTGAGTCACCAGAAGGGCAGATGGAACAGCTACAGGTCTGTGATCTTGACACTCTAGCAGCACAGGGAACCAGTTTAGAAAGTGCATTTGCAATAGAAAGTAGCAGTCTTGACCACTGAGCTGGTTGCAGTTTTACATTATGGTGTCCAAAAACCACATTGCCACAGCCTAATTTATATTTTCAGCTTTTGTGTATCATTTATCAGAACTAGTTGTATGTAAGCTCCTTAAAATGTTTGTCTACTTTGGCAGGAAACTTATGCATTTTTCTCCTAGGTTTTCAGAAATGTAAGAAGGTTAACTCCTTTCCATGTTAATAACTTGAAATCAGGTTCTTAACCTGTGGGTTGTGACCTCTTTGAAGGGCGGAAGGACCCTTTCAGATGGGGAGTCATATATCAGATACTCTGCACATAAGACATTTACATTACAGTTCACAACAGTAGCAAAATTATAGTTCTGATGTAGCAATGAAAGAATTTTATGGTTGGGAGTCACTGCAACATAAGTAACTGTATTAAAGAGTCACTGCATAAGAAAGATTAAGAACCACTGCTGTAGTGTAAGGTGAGCAGATGTTCAGAAGGGTATTTTGGTGCCTGAAACATTTCAGATCACATTAACCTCAATCTGTGCTTTTTAACAAAACTTTGAAAATGGATAATAAATGCCTCGTGCCATAGTTGCAGGCTTGCAACTAACATTTCCTTGTTATTCTGATATAATGAAATTAGTGATATTTTTGCACAAAATTCCTAGAAAAAGGACAGTGCCATGATGAAATCTCAGGGCAGTGCTGAACAGAGAAAGAAGGAACGGGAAAAAATTATGCTACAATACTTGAAAGAAAGAGCAGAAAGGAGAAAGGTAATTTTCTGTTTCATGTGCTTTGTATTAATTATGTTGGGTACAGGTTATGACATTTTTCTGAAAATCCTGAATCGAGTATGTGTTAGTCCTCAGCTGTGTTCCCACTGCGGTTGTTTATGCAAAGAAGCCGACTAATGTACCAATGGCTGCCCTTTTATCGGTGTACCTCATGACTGGCATTATAACAGTGTCTCAATATACCAAACCGGTAGGATCAATGTTCTTTTTAACTGGGTGGCTCTAGGCTGACAGAGATTAATGGAAGTTAGAGTTTCTTCTAAATTGTGAGGGATTTGCAGTACATATGGTGGAAAGAAGTAGAGGCCTCTTTGAAAGGTCAAGGTTTGGATTATTTATAAGGTAAGACCTCATTTCATGCAACTCTATGCAGTCCCTTGCCTGGGCTGGGGTACTGCAAGGTCTCTGTCACTCTAAGGCAGCAAACAAACCAAAAGTCTCCTCACCTTATGCAGTTGAGAGAATTCCTAACACCCCCCGCCCCCAGAGAACATCCTTCCTCTGTCTTCTGTTGGTTTAGGAACAAGATTTCATGGAACCACAGGGTCATTGAGGTGCATTGTTTTCATTACTGTTCGATGTAGTTGTGGTCTAAGAGTTCTAATTAGTTTGCAACGATATGTGTTTAGTCTAACATGAATTTCCCTGTGTGTGGAAATGGAACATGGTTGCCATTGGGGTGTTTGTGTTGAGATAGTAACAACAACGGATGCCATTCACAGCATTTTATACATGAAACAAGAACCAGAAGAGGAACCCAGCCGCTGCCCCGAGACTTTTGTTAAGTCTGTGGTGTTGGGATAGTCACAGCCATTGCCTGGTATATAGCAGGGTAATCAATTGCTTCAGAAACACTGTCTTTTTAAAAACATCTCTCTCACAATTACATTTTTATTTCCCTTTACATAGAGGGTTGAGGAAATAATGAAGTGTATAAGGATGACAGATGTGAATACCTCTACAGTAGTCTTCACTTGCACCTCATGTATATGACTTCCTCTTGCTTCCTGCCCTTGGTATCTCTTCATTTTTTTTTTTTTTAACCAGGCTGCTGGTAATGAAATACAGTGCCACATTTGTATGTCACTGGTCCTTAAAAACCTAGAGCTTGCTTTTCTAACTAGTTTGCTTTCATGGTCTCTTGTGTGAAATGCTTGCTTAGGTCTTCTTGCCTAAAACTTTGGATCAGTTTGTCTTTTTCTTATGTTTCTTTTTTAACCGTTCCTTGAATGTTCTACACCGCATTTTGTGGTTGCTGTTATGTTTGAAGCTAGCCTCTTGAAATCTGTGCCTTGTCTTACTATCATTTTCTGTTAGAGAGAAGCTCCTAATGTTGATTTTATAAACATCATCTGATAACTTAAATGCTTTTTACATACTTACTGAACATTCAGGCATCCACTTTGATGAGCCTTGTACCATCATGTGTCTATCTGCCAATTCTGCCACCTGCTCTTCTGACTGATTTGCAGGGCTTTTTACCTACTCTAAGTAGAAGTCCTTTGGAAGTATGTGTTTCTACCTTTTATTGTCTTTTGGTGAAATGAATTTAGCCCTCCCCCTGTCTGGTTCTGGTTGTTTGCACGTGTTTTCTATTTGTTTCTACTGACGCGTCTTCTGAATGGAGTACATGCACTTGAGACTTTTTTTCTCTACATTCTGGACCATTTAGCTACAAGCTGCTTTTTATACCTAGTCCTTATTCCAACCATAAAGGTGCATGACAAATGTGTGATAGAAATGTTGTTTTTTGAGAAGTGTAGTGTGTTGGTTTTTGGAACCCCACTTTAAGCTCCAGGCAGACCAGCCCTCACCCAGATTCCCTTGGATCCATGGATAAAACAACAACAACAACACACACACACATGCAGGAAGACACACACACACACACACACACACACACACACACACACACACACACACACGTTAATCTTAAAATGCCTTTGCTAACTCAACTGGGAACTCCTAAACCTCCCCTGCCACCCCAGGTGTAAGTGGAGTGGCCACTCCAACCAAAAATTTACATGGCTGGTTGGCTTTATCTCCTGTCTTCCTCCTCCTTCTTCTCCCCACTGCCCCACCATTTCTCCCTGCATCCTCCTATGCAACTCTAAGTGTCCCGCCCCGTCCTCAGTCATTGGCCACTGGTATCTTTATTGAACGATCAAGAACCAATTGTTGAACAGGACCTTAGCATCAGAACCACTCTCAACAGAGAAGTGCTTTGAGATACCACCTCAAACCTCATTCAACTCATGGACCTTTTACCTGCTCCTTGCTCTCGTGTTCATCTTGCTCTGCTTACTGTTCCCATCCTGACTTCACTAGCATTCTAAGCAGAGGATGAATGTGAGGTGAGGGCTGAAGGCCTTGCCTGCACTCTTATTCAAGGAAACTGTTCATTTTTAAGTGTTGCCCTAGCTGGAAAAAAAAAAAAAAAAGCCACCTGCCTGTCATGTGGCCAGTTAAGGAAATTGATAATTTTTTTTAAAAAAACCTTTTATTTGAAATGCCAAAAATTGGCCATCAACATAATCTTTTACTTCTTTGAGGTTCTAGACCAGGATGGTTAAATGCATATAATCATGACTTTCTCTGCTAACCATAGGCTTTAGAAATGTCTTCTTCATCTGAAGATGAAGCTGATGACGAACGTGAAACAGGAAGTGAAGACTCTTTTGAGGTGTTTCCATCAGGTGTGCTTGTCCCTCAGGGTTACACATATGAGCAAGCAGTGATACTACTGTAAGAAGATTGGCTTTAAAAAGCCTGCTGAAAGTGCAGACAAAGCACATTGCCTAGAGCCCCTGGGTCTGCTTTTGAATGAGAGGGGAGCTGAAAGCAGTCAGGAACATGTTGAAGTCAAACCAGACTCAAAGGCAGAATGGGCTAAGTGGGAGATTGGGGGTGGTCAAGGGTATAGGAAGCAAGGCTAATCTTTAACACATCAGCCCTTACTAGCAAAGAAAAGAGGAGATTCCCTAAAGATGCATTCCCTATCATCAGTGAATTAGGAGCCAGGCAAATGAATGCGCATGCTAGGCAGCCCTCAGCTGGCCTGACATGTTGAGGCTGCTCAGGCTAAGGCTAGGCCTCTTTTCCCAGACTAATACTTGTCTGGCTCTTAAGGTCTTGGGCGGGGACCCCCATTCTATCACACCAGGACCAGAAGTTTTGATTTCTCTTGTCGTTGTTGAAGTTCCAGCTTTCATGTTCTTCTCTCCACTCCAGGAGGAAAAATATCTGTGAAACTCAAAAAGTTTCACAAGGATGCCAAGACAAGGCCTCAAAAGCTTGTGTTTTTGCAAGCAGGAGCTGGTGAGGTTGAAACTGACAAAAATGTATATTTTAGCGGCATCACGAAAGCTGTCAAACAGAAAGACCCCCAATACCCTACAATCCAAGGAAAAGGCACAAAGTAAGTCTCCTAGCACCTTACTCATCCAAATAGATGTGGAAAAATTATGAATGACATCCTTAGAATCCTGAAGAACATTTATTATCAATTGAGCACTTAGTTTGCATACACCAAACATGTCAAGCACTCAACTTAATGGAAACAAAATAATGCCCACAGCAGCCTCCTCTGGGCCAAGATCATTATCCCCATCTTTTATAGACAATGAGATACATGGAGGCTTTACACATTATTGGCCAAATTCAAGCCCAGATTAATCCGACATCAAAATCTTTCTGTTTGCATGATAAATGTGGATTCATTTATTGACTGTATAAAACGAGCACTACCTGTCTTTCTTTTAACTGCCACTCCAAAACTGACAATCATATGCTTTTTTCACATTTTGGTAAGCAGTCTCAGAGGTTAAGTTGGAAATGAACACTGCCGAGATGATAGCCTGAAAGATTATAAAGCTCTGAGGCCCACTAGAGTGTATGTGTGTACATACATATATATATATATACATATATATGTATGCATATATGTATATATATATATATGTACACACACACACACACACATATATCTGCTAAGAGGCTGGGTTCTGCTAACAGTAGCAAAGGTCTACATTCAACTCTTGCACCAGTTCTCTTACCATCTGTGCCATTGACTGACTTTAAGAAAGGCAGCAGGGAGCTAGAGAGATGGTTCAGTGGGTAAAAGCACTTATGGTGCAAGCATAAGGACCTGAGTTCAAATCCCACAGAAAAAGCCAGGTGTGGCCACATGCTCACCCATAGTTCCAGTTATGGGATCCAGGAAATAGAGACAGGAGGGTCCCTATGGCTTTCCGGCTGCCAGATTCAGTGAGAAGAAAGAGCCTGTTTGAAAAGAATGAGGTAGAAAGTAACAGAGCAGAGCATCAAGTATCCTCCTCATGCATCTTTTCATGCCTCCTTTGGTGCGCGCGTGCGCGCGCGCGCGCACACACACACACACACACACACACACACACACATACACACACACACACACACAGTTACTGGGTTTGGGCATTCTCAGTTGCTTTTGTACCCTGGTGTCTCTAGGATATCTAGAATACAATTTGAATGACAATGTGTTCTGTGGGCCCTTCTCGTTCTAGCATGTGGAAAGGTGATTTATTATATCCAAAGCACTTCTCAGAAGTTGTATGATAAAGCTCCTTTCATGGTTTTGGAATAACCAGGATTCTAACTACAATATTTCATTCCAGGTTACCAGCTAGAAAAATACCTACTCACCCAATAAGAAGTAGAAAAATAAAGGAAGGCGGCACCACCATCCGTCCCACTCAAAGTGACACTACCAATCAGGAGTGGGTTTATGACAGAGTTATAGACCTTAGTCAGATCACTGAACAACCTGTCGTAAAAACCAGTCCTGGTAGCAACATACAAAGTTCAACGGATTCTATGAGATCTCGCCAAAGTCCTCAGGCACATTTGGACCATAAGAAAAGAGCGAAATGTGTTTCTGTCCCCTTAACCAAGGTTTTGTCCCAACTTCACATAGCTGGAAGAGCAACTACTCTTGAACATCCATTTGCTTCCGTCTATTCCAGACTGGCATTTAGAGGAGAGGTAGAAGAGAGTGCTGAGTCTGTAGGTAATGATCTAGAAAAATTTTCCATTAAGTTAGATTTGAGAGAATGCATGACTTTATAATGATTTCTATGCCCTGCGTCTCCTACCACATATAAAATATAAGTCCTTTTTTTTTTTTTTTTTTTTT
>NC_045030.1:60481775-60492921 GCF_008632895.1 Mastomys coucha | reverse complement strand
GTTTTTTTTTTTTAAAGTCAAAGAGCCAATAGAAGAAAGACACTGGACACCTAACTCTTGCCTGCACATCCATCAGGACATAGCATGCATACCCACCTACTCCCCTCCCCCACAAAACACCTTTTGTCAAAAGCAGTGTGAGCTCTTGGGGCATTGATGAGGTGAGCACCTGGTGTCAAGCTTGGTCCAATAGTCAGTTACCCCCAAAGGGAGGCCAGGGGTGAGGTCCCATGACATCATAAGCACCTAATCTACTTTTTTTTTTCAAAATTTTCTTCCCTGGTTAGATATGTAAATCCTGTGGGGTCTTGAAGATTGAAGATCTTCCACTCTGTATTAAATCTCCCAAGGCCAAGAATCGAAATTGTCTCCTTTTATACTTGAACCCTGTCCAAAGTGGAAAAGAAAAAGGAAAACAAAGAAAAAAAAAACCATCCAACAGTCACCTTGAGAAAATATTAAGATCACTAGAATTTTAAATAAAATGTTTGTTTTCCTTGAAAGCGTCTCTGTTGTCTCTTTCTTGGGTTTTCTATCCAGGAATGTGTGCTTCAGTGGAGTCCTCAATGAGTGTCTCTATGACAGAATCTATTTAAAACCCTAAAATAGTTTCTTCTGTTTAGTGGTGACACTACTTCAACAACTAGAAACACAATTTGATCGTGTAGAGAACATAAGAACTTGTATGAGGCATTTGGAGTGTTCACAAGATTGTGTCAGAGAGTTCCTAATAGACACCAAAGGTTACATAACAGCACTACTGCCTGTCCTGGACTGATACTTCCAAATGCCAGAATCCTAAAATATAAGCTTGGAACCATCAATGTCTTTTGTGCTTCCATCAGTGTTTTGTCTTGAAGCACATAATGGGGCTTATACACAGCGTGCATTATTCTATCTCAGTACTTGGCTCTTATCTCATGGAGTATGATTAATTCCCTTAAATATTGTGTACTTATAGTTTTTTCGGTCTTGATTCTAAGGCCTGTCCTTCAGTACACACTCAAGCTTGCCTTTTTCTAGTCACACGAAGACAAAAGCAATGTCACTCTTCAGTTCCAATGCAGGCACACAAATGTATACACATGCACATTCACACATGTAGCCATCCCCCCACCACCACACATGCACTCCATGTGATTCCATAAAACTAGGGCATACATTATTTGTCCTAACACCAATGTGCTTCAGTATTAAATCACAAATGGCTTAAAGCAGGGCAATGTTCCTTTGGCCGTCTATCTTGGATTTACAAAAGGATATAATTACACTTTCTGATTGTTGGTCCTTGCTTATGTATGTTAAGTCTGGATCTTGCTGCGTTGCTAAATCTGGCTGTAAACTTATGATTTCAAGCTGCCTTCTGGCGTGTGTAGCTTCTACATAGCTGCAGGTATAATTCACAGTCACTTCACCCAGTTAGAAGTCACCATTTTTACCCACATATGTACTATTGAGGCTGTGTGACCATCTGTAATGAGATCTGATGCCCTCTTCTGGGGTGTCTGAAGACAGCTACAGTGTGGATCACTGTCTTTCAGAACATTCTCCTTTTAACCCTTCAATTTGGTATCTCCCTCTAATGAGGAAAACATTACTGTGTGTGTGTGTGTGCGTGTATACATACATATGGAAGGCAGAGATAAGTCTCATGTGTCATCTCTCAGGAGCCACTCACTTTGTTTTTTGAAACAAGGTCTCTCCCTGAGACCCCTGCCTACTGCTTAGTTTAGTTTGGTTGGGCAGCCAGCCCCAGAGCTATGTCTCTATCTCTACCTCCCTGGTAATGAGGTTACAAGCATGAGGCCCCCACATCTCAAAGTTTTGGGTGGGTGCTGGAAATCAAGCTTGGGTCTTTTTTTTAAGACTTATTTATTATATGCAATTACACTGTAGCTGTCATCAGACACACCAGAAGAGGGTGTCAGATCTCATTGAGGATGGTTGTAAACCACCATGTGGTTGCTGGGATTTGAACTCAGGACCTTTGGAAGAGCAGTCAGTGCTCTTAACCACTGAGCCATCTCTCCAGCCCCAAACTTGGGTCTTAATGCTTAAGAGACACTTTATCAACTGAGCTATCTCCCCAACATGTAAGTTTTTACAAACTGCTTTATAAACCTATGCTTAGTCAGTTAGCATGTTTCTTTTAAAAAAGATTTATTTATTATTATTCCTAAGTACACTGTAGCTGTCTTCAGTCACACTAGAAGAGGGATCCCATTACAAATGGTTGTGAACCACCATGTGGTTGCTGGGAATTGAACTCAGGACTTCTGGAAGAGCAGTCAGTGCTCTTAACGGCTGAGCCATCTCTCCAGCCCCAGTTGGTATGTTCTTATGTACACATTTTTTCATGGCGTAATTGTGACTACTTATGATCTGATACTCCTGTCTAATTTTGAGCTTCCATTATCAGCACCATCATGAATGCTAATGTCAGAGAACAACTTTTGGGAGTCGGTTCTCTCCTTCCAGCTTTACATGGTTCCAAGGATTGGATGATTGGGTTTGCATATCATGTGCTTCACCTGGTGAGCCATTTCACTGGCCCAAGGTTCTAATTTTAAAATATGGTTTGTCCAGTCACTGTAGCACCACGCCTGTAATCCCAGCACTCTAGGAGACTCTAGCAGGAATATAGGAAGTTCCACTGAATGAACAAATCAATTCGATCTGTTACTCATGCTTTACCTCAGCAAGTTTTGCTTTGTATAAATTGGCCCTCTTGTTTATCCCTAATCTTTGTGAACTGGTGTTTATACAGCTATGGCAGCCATTCCCCACTGTGGCTTGTAGAGTAAGTGGAAGACACCAACGAAGTATGTCTGGTGCTGAGCACAGAAGCCTTGCCAATGCTGACTGCATGCTTCTTTACCGATAGTGTAGTGACTAGATATGTAACCCCATTTCTCCTGAGCTCAGTTACGCAATAAACAGGTGTCTTCTCAAACTTGTGGGTGTCCCGAAGACTTTCCTTTTGTGTGATAGTCCAGTGTCATGACATATTAATAATATGCCCAAAATGACCTCTCCCATGAGCTGTGTAACAAGCTCATAGCAAGCTTAATCTCTTGCAACTTCTACTTTCCTTATCTGGAAAATGGGCCCAGCATTTGTTGAGATTAGATTAGATCCAGTGTGTAGGACCTGCTTGCTTCTAAAGATCAGTGTTAGGGGCAAGCAACAGCAGAGACAGATGCCTGGTGGATCTATTTCTTGGGTATGGAATGTTTTGTTGCAGACTGTGCACCAAGTGGAAGAGATGGTTTTGGGTGTTTTAGGCCAGTGTAGCTTTTCTTTCCTACACATTTTTTTTTTTACATTTTTAATTTATGTATGAGTACGCAGCAGAAGAGGGCATCAGATCCCATGGTTGTGAGCCACCATGTGGTTGCAGGGAACTGAACAAAGGCTTGGGGTGGATCCTAACTAGTTTCAACCCTTGTCCCAGATGGCAAATGCTTCAGCTGAACAAGAGACCACTCTGACCCCCATTATTTCTCAAGATTTTGACATCCACCAGAAGGGACATTTTAGAAAAAAAAAATGCCAGGGTAGGGCTTGTGGTAGCCTAACACTTTGCCACCCCAACAACCCACCTTTAGCTGAAATGGAGCTTATCAAAGTGCCCGAGGTCTTTGGAACCTCCTGTGGGAGGAAGGGCACAGAAAGTGAGCACAGGGTGAGATGGCTCAGAGGTAAAGAGCACCAACTCCTCTTCCAGAGGTCCTGAGTTCAATTCCCAGCAACCACATGGTGGCTCACAATCACCCGTAATGGTGCGTCTGAAGACAGCTACAGTGTACTCAGGTATAATAATAAATTTTTAAAAAAAGGAAGAGTGAGCGAGCACAGCAGGCACCCATTGCCACTGGCCTCTTGGGCCCTCTTAAAATAATCCCTAGGGCAGAGAAAGGGCAGGTGGGTAAGAATACAAGCTTCAGGCGTTCTAACTGCATATCTTGCACAGTATCTCAGGCCAGCCTGCCCTTCTCTGTGTCTCAACAGAAGACTTGGGCTTAAAGCACAAGCCAAGTAAAGGTAGGGAGGACGGGGTGAAAATACAACACGGGGATCCTGGGCTCCGGAGAGCCAACGGGACCGGAACAGAGGGAGGAGGAGGAGCCATAATCCCTCCTCAAATGGCCCTATTTGGGATCCCCTTCCTGCCTATCTTGCCCAAGCAAGAATTGTCAGTTCTTGCCTTTTGTGGGACGTGGAAATCCTGGAAATGCCCTGAGGCAATTTTTGTTTTGAAAACTGGACCAGAGAGGTCCTACAGGTTTGTACATTGCAATGAACTATTTCCTTAAAGTCAGGAGCAAGGTCCCCAAGTTTCCGGAATAGCAGTATATTACGTTCTCATGCTTCCTTTTGGTAGAATAAAAGACAGGAGGCGTGCTTCCTATGCTGCTTTATTTTTATAAGGATACAATCAAACAGTAGATGGAAACAGCTAATGACAAATATGGAACTGAGGTGCTGGCATCTACCACCACTCCTACAGCAATATATGAGTGTCTTTTCATTACAACTTTACTTTGATATTGGCTCGTTATATATGTAAGAAGATGAAGAGTACAGTTACGTAGGCAATGCTGCATTTCAGAGAAGGAGGTGAAAAGCCAGCCGTGCCTGGGAAGGATGATGGCCACTCCCAACAGCCCCAGAGATCTAACTAAACTCTGCAGGGCAAGTTCTAAGAATCACAAGACAAGGGGCTTTGCACTCTTCCTGAATGCAGACAAAGAGCAGACAAAGGTTACGTGACAAGGCCTTCACCTTGTCACTGCTTTGAAATGTATTCTTGTGGATGACAGCCCTGTGCCTGCTCAGCTGCCACCCTAGAGTTTTTGTCACGTCTACAAGATGAATCTCAAAACTGCAGGAACGTTTGAGGAGGCTCAAATATTGTCATGCAAGTTTCCAACCCATAAACTATTTCACTACTCATTAAAACAAAATTTTTAAAAAAAAATTAAAAAGGACAGGAAAGTTAGTCTTGTTAAGCTTCTGAAGTAGTCACTGTGGCGAGTTTGTTCTGAAGCAGGCTCATTTTCTCAGATCTGCTTAGAGGCTCCAAATCACCTGTGTGTTCCAAGCTTTAAAGAAGGAACGCTCAGAGAACACGCCACGTAGGGGAGTCAAACGTTAGTATGGGGAAAAAGTCACTTGAGAATTACAGAAAAGTTCAAAATGTTAATTCTCTGGAAATCTGTGTTAGTCGTGTGAAAGCACAAAAGAACAGAAGGAAGGTCAGAGTTTTGATAAGGGAGTTAAACCATGCATTCTGGCAAGTTCTTAACAGCCCAGAGAAGGCGAGCAGGGAGTTGGAGCAGCCGCTGCAACTCTTACACAGCGGTCACGTGACCGCACAGTGCCTCCCGACTGAGCCCCAAAGGCGTCGCAGGGGGACCTTTATCGCCTATGCTTCTTGCTTACATCATGAAGTGACTACATGGTTAGCACTTTTCTGCTCTATGAGAAACATGCAGAAGAGTCAGTCTTAAGTTTTTGTTTTTCTATTGCAGCAATATAGAGAAATTATTTTTGCTGCAAGGTAGCTCGTTGCTAAATCCTAGTATGAGCACTGTGTGTGTCCTTGGTTGATTAATACTGTAAAATGGGAGAAAAGACAGAAAGAGCAACTTTAAAGAGGTGAAAGCCCACGCGTCCCCTATGGATGGTGCAGAGGGAAGGAGCAAAGGACACAAAACATGGTTCAAATGCCATTTTACAGGACAGGAGCCCCTGTCAAGTTACAGCTTTTTGGCACAGTCAGGGCAATACACCTGCTCATTATGAAATACAAAGCGCTTGTTGGCCAGATTCACGGAGCATTTTTTGCAGTGGAAGCAGTAGTCGTGCCAGGATTGTCCTTCATAGGCCACCACACTGGAGCCTTTACCAAACCCTGTGGGAAAACACAAGAAAACAGAGAGACAGCTGAATGAAGACCGATGCGGAAGCCAGAAGTCAGAGATAAAATGACAACTTGCCCGTTCATAGAGCCGACAGGCACACAGTCAGTGTCTGCCGGGCTCTCTGCTCCCCTCTACTCGACCGCGCATTGTCCCCCGCGCCGCCACTGTCCCCCGCGCCGCCGCAACCCTTCTATGGCTGTCAAGGACCTGAAAAGATGCCAGAGCTCAGCTAATGGCTTCCTTGATTTAAAGAACCCTTGTTCCCATACCACCACCACTATAGCTCTGTGACGAACACCGACCTCCCAGCATAACAAGTCTTTTTAAGTCAGGGCCATGACATCAAAGTGGCCACCAGGAGGCAACCTTGGGCTGTTTGTAGGGTGTACACTTACCGGGCCTCGAGGAGCTGCTAAGCTTCGATTTTTTCTATAAAGAACCACCACCCACGAGGGACAAGTCCTCTCTCCACCCGGATGCCTGCCCCGGAGGTTGGCGCTGGGAAACAGGGTGAGAGGCAAGCGTTTCCCGTGGCACACTGGGGACTTCCTAGCTTTAGAGACTGGGTGGCTCACTCTTGACACAGTCCTTTTCCCTGAGGATGGCAAAAGTCTTCTCAAATGTACATTTCAAGGCTCCCCGGGGAGATGGGAAAATTGGGAAAGGGCTCAGGGCACGTGGATCGCGGCCGCGAGATGAGGAATGAAGTGATTAGCTTTGCTTCTGATCACGAGAAGATTAAAATTAAATAAAAAGGACCCTGCTAGCAGACCCCTCTGCACTAGCCTTCCACTATGGGGTGGTATAAAGCCAGGTTATAGCCTTCCAGCCTCCCTAGCCCTCCCCATTCCCTCTTAACACCCCTGACCTCCCCCACTAGCTCCTCCCATCTGTTTCCTCTTGCCCCACACCCTTCGCCCCTGTTCACTGCCTTGCTTCCAGACTTGTGAACTTCTGGCATGGTTAGTTGCTCAACAGTAGTCAGGAAGTGCTCTGCATTGCAAGGGTTAACCTGGCCTGGGAGACAATCCAAACTACATGAAGGGGCCTTTAGGCCACCATGGTAGGGGTAGAAACATTGTCTAAGGGCCTTTTGTGGATGGAACCGACGCCAGGAAAATGAGAGATGGTTACCATGCGCAAAACCTAGCCTGGCAGACTTAGCAAGGACTCTTCAGCCTACCAGTGATGGGGTTCTTGCATCCAGCACACTTCTTGGCCACAAAGTTCTTGTAGCAATCCACGCAGTAATACTGGTCCTCCACAGCGGTGAAACGCTGCCCAGCCAGCTTCTTAGAGCAGGTAACACACACAAAGCACTCGGCATGCCAGGGCTGATCCTGGTAAGTGATTCCTCCAGATGTGATGGCCTAGACCAGGGAGTGTAGCACCGGGATTCAGATTCAAGAACCAGGCACTGTGCTAGGTGCTTTGGGATACAGTATCTCATTTCATTACCACTACAGCCAAGGGAGGAAGGTGCTATTATTATCCCCAATTTACAGATGAGCAGACCAAGGCCTAGCAAGGTGCGCCTCTTTGGAAGGTAATAAAGTGGAGGTGGCAGGCCTCCGGAGCCAGGGCTGCCGGCTCAGAATAGAGGGGCACAGACAATCAGCTGTGGCACTGCTTTCTAAGCCTCGGCTCCTCCTCTGTAAAATGGGCACAATAATTCCTACGTCACAGGGCTAGCATGAAGATGGAATGAGATAATGTGTGTGCAAGCGCTCTGCGAACTGCCAAACTCCAGGGAAGCAGCACTTGATGCAAAACTACCACCACATACCTTGTTGCATTTCACGCAATGCTTGGCGAACTTGGTCTCATGGCAAGTCACACAGTAGAAGTCCTCCCCTTTCGGGAAGAAGCTTCCGGTCCCAATGACTTGCTTGCAGTTGCTGCAGGTGAAGCAGTCTTTATGCCAGATGGTACCCTTGTACTCCACGTTCTGGTCTCCTGCGGGGGTTGGGGGGGAACAATTGGATAGCCCTACTGACAGGCTCCCCAGCCCACCCCAGAGGTGAGGGGATGCAGGCCCTGCAGTCAGTGGCCCCCCTCAACCTATCCGAGTGCTACTTGCAGTCATGCCAACCCAGGGTTCTGTCACAGGTGGGGATCCTGGCAGGACCATTTAGGAGAGGTACCTGAACCCCCGCCCCCGACTCCCACTCCCACCATTGCGATGACTTGACAGTTTCACTAGGGGTCTGCCTAACCCAAAAATGGCTGAGGAAGAAGCATGCATGGGTCACTTACTACACCCAAAGGAGGCAAGGCTACATACTTTTCACTTCATTCTCTTGCCACAGACTGTTCTCTCCAGTGTTCGTTAGTCTCCGAGTGTGTGCGTGTGTGCGAGCATATATATGTACGCATATAGACACGGATGTACATGTGTACATATATATGCTACAATCTCAAAGCAGCTCACAGCAAAGTTAGCCCCACCATGACAAAGCAAGCACACAGCACGTCCGCCCCCAGGGAGGGAGAGGGCTAGTACCTGCCACAATGGCCTTGAAGCACCCTTTGCACCTGGGGGAGTCCTCCCGAGTGGCGCACTTGTTGCACAGGATCTTGCCATCCTTGGACACAAAGGTCTCACTGGCCAAGGGGTGAAGGCACTTGGCACAGCGGAAGCAGGTGTCGTGCCAGTAGCGATTCTTATAATGCACCTCCTGGACATTAAGCAGAGCAGGGTGGCCACTGTGAGAGGCACTGGGGCCGGTGGCAGTAGCCTTACCATCAGATAGCAGGGTGGGTCTCCAGGGCCAGATGACTCCTCACGCCAATGTCAGCCCCCTCCATGCGGGGACACCCTGTGGCGGCGAGTGCTTTTAGGAGTAACAGGAAGAGGAGCACTGTAGTGAAGACTCACAATTCCCAAAGCACAGAAGGAGGAGCGGGACAGCCCCCGTCACAAATCTGAAAGCCAAAAGGCTCCGCAAGCTCAAGTGGTTTAAGGGTTACCAGACAGCTCTCACAAGGAGAAAAGGACACATCGGATCTTGTGGGCCAGGTCACAGTCACAGTGTCAACGCACAACACATAGTTTATTCTGTGTCCCTGGGGAAAATAAGACCCTTCGAGTCCATTCGGCTGCAGCGCATAAATGCCATTCCACAGACACTAAAGGAATAGCAGGCCAGAGGCTATGAACTTGAGAGAAAGTGTTCAGGAGCTAGGGATGCCCAGAGGGGGTTGGAGGGAGAAAAGGGAAAAGGGGAAAACAATATAATTAGATTTAATTTGAAAAACAAAAACTATATAAAATCACCTTCAGGCTATGAATATATGAAATGTAAAGGAATTTTGTGTTTAGACTTGAGTATCATTTTAGTAGCCTTCATTAAATATGTGGAAATATTATAAAATAAGAAATTCAAAAATCAAACACTTCTGTTGCTAAGCATTTTGGCTAAAGGTCATTAACCTATACTATGAAAGAGCTGGCAGTGCCTTAGCAGGCCATCGAGTCCAAGGCCCGGATTACAGAATTTTTGAGGGAGGGACATCAGAAACACCTGCTTCAATTACTGAAGGCTGCTGGGATGAGAATTCAAAATGGTAACATTGCTGGCAAGGCTGCAGGAAAACATGTGAAACCCACCCAGCCTGCCCCGTTCCCCCACCAGCAACAACAGTTACCTTGGCATCAGCGCTTATGGGCTTGCGGCATTCCACGCAGGTGTTGGCGCAGAACTTGTCAAAGCACTTCAGGCAGCAGTGTCGGCCATCCTTCTGCACGTACTTCTTCCCCTGCAAGGGGTCCCGGCAGTAGTGACAGTCGAACTTCTCAGACATGGTGCCCACCTTATAGCTGGAGGGACCTGTAGGGGCAAACAAGCAGGACAAATGAGTAAGGGAGACACAAGGACACTCTGCCATAGAAGACCCTGGAGGTCCCAGGGCACTGCTGCCAAGTAGCTGGGAAAACCCTGAGTCCTCGGGGTCCAGCTTCCATTTAAGCCTGGGTAATTACTAAGTGTTTCAACAATAGATACTTGACTATGGCTCCCAAGAAGAGAATGCCTCTGATTTGAATGTTAAGTATTGCCATGTAAAGGGACATGTCAGAAATCGAGGCCAGACCTTGGGCTAAGGTCATCACACAGGGGGATTCTGGGAGATTCATCCATTGTTGAAAAGTAACCAAGAATGGAAAGGAGAATGGGAGAGTAAGGTGGAGCAGGAAAAAAAAGGAAGACTATTGGGCAAGGCGGGTGTACTGTGTACATCATAGCACTGCTCTACTTGATGTCCTACTGGCTTGCACAGTTCAAAAGAATGGGGCACAGCCAGGGCTGGCACCACTGCTCCCATGGCTGCCCACCACACAGCCAGCCAGAAGCCTCCCTGCCAGCTTAGACCCCATATTCTGTCACCTTTTATGGTGGGAGCAAGTATTTTCGGGTTGTCTGACTTCCCTCCTGTCTATACAGTTCTATTAATCCCAACAGAAACTTAACAGCTAAGTCATTACCCCCAGGCCCAAATGCAGCCCTCATGGACTTGTTTCTAATGTTTAATTGGACTTGAAACCAACAGAAGCAGCTTCAGTCCTTGAAAAGTTCCCAGAGAGTTCTGTCCCAGATATTTTCCCTGGTGGTTGAGGTCTGGACAAGAGGCATTTTCGCCTGGCGCTGGCTCATTCTGCAATTGTGAATGATTTGTCACAGTGAAGTACAGTTTTGTCATACATCAAATCAAATCTCTCTCAGGTCCAGACAGTGTAAGTATTATACCTTTTGGCATATCTGCTGTTCTAAACAGCAAAAAGTTTTAAGTAGAATCTGGACAAGTGACTTTTGCAAAGGGCTAAACTAATCATTCCAAGAACCTTCTCCCTCCATTCCCTTCACATGAACAAACTCCCTTCGCTCCTCAGCAGCAGCCCAGCTGCGGCCCTAGATAACCAGAAGTAACAAGCCTACAGAATCCCCCAGCCCTGCTAAGGTCTTCTGCTGCCAGTCCCTCTGCCAAACCGCCAGGAACGGTTTCTATTAGTTCCCAATTTCTTTACACATATGCTAATTTTTCTTCTCCTATTAGAAAAGGAATTTGCATAAGTAAACAGACAGCAATTATTTAATTTGTGTTAGAAACACAAGGACTGAAAGCATCTGAAGTGAAACTAGTCACCCTGCATGGACTTTAGAGAAAGAATGGGTAAAGAAATGAGCAGTTGCCTGTACTCACCGCAGCTCTTCCACCAACTG
>NC_045030.1:60471811-60481765 GCF_008632895.1 Mastomys coucha | reverse complement strand
ACCATAGGCAACCAAATAGCAGAGTGAGCTAAGGAAACCACACCCTTTGTCTGGGAAGGCGCTTGAGCTGAGGCTGGTGAACTCTTCTGCCAGGCTCTCTCCACAAGTGAAAGCAGGGCCATGGGACATACACAAGGTCGACTGACACATCCACCACCCAGGCACTCACACAGAGTCAGAGCCTCATGTCAGAACACTGACACAGGAAGTACATGAGTGACATTTTTGTACAACGACCTTGCTTGGCACAGTTGTATCGCTCTCTAGTCCATAGGGAAAATGAAGAGAATAGCTCTTGCTCATGCTTTTTTCTAAAAACCCCAGCCATGTTCCCTTGTGTATCTAGGTAGACACAAACTACATACGCACAAGGAAGCCTGGCTGATGTCCTTGAGATACCCAGTTAGTTTGAGGCGTCTGTTCCAACTTCTTGTGGCCTACAGGCACAAGTACCTGTGGCCATGACGGCCTGTGAGAAACCCCTTTCCATCTGTTCGAACTGGTCTCTCCCATTTGTTTGCTTCTGCCATGTGGAAATTGTTTAACAGCTGGTTGTGCACGTCAACAAAGATGAGCTTTCTTTCTAAGACCTCATTTGAAAACCCAGCTGATTCTTTAGATGGTAGGTAGATGGCAGATAGATGGTGGTACCGACCTGTAATCCCTGCTCCTCCTCGACTGAACTACACAGAAGGATCCCAGGTTCGAGGCCTAGCTGCTCTATAGAGGGAATTCAAAGCTAGCCTTTGCAACTGAATCAAACTGCCACCCCATGATTTTTTTTTCTTTTTTCAAGTTTTAAAAGGCTGAGGATAAAAGGGCAGGATCGCTGTCTAACATGCATGAGTCCCTGGTTTTAATCCGTTAATCCTTTAAACCATAAACTAGATAAAACGAAAGAGTAAGGACAAGCAACTCAAATGATCAGTGGCTCTAAGTGCCAACTGCAAGGAAACAGAAGTGGTGCAGCACAGCAATCCTACCATCCATAGTTGAGCAGCAGTCGTTCTCCCTTACCGAGCTGTCTACTTCTTCTTTACTACCATGCTCTCTTAGGAAGGCCGTAATGGATTATAAATATCTATTGAAGAACTGGACTGACTCCTACCTAAAAGGAGTCCTACCTTTTGGTATTGCTGAGCCCTTTTATTTTGGTTAAAATAGGTGCTGGCGGCACACAAAAGGAAATCAAATGGTAGGAAACACAGCACACTTCATCTGTAGGTATCCAGTGGTTTTGCCTTGACTTTTGCTTTTAGACAAAGTCTCATGCTGTAGCCAAGAGTGGTCATGAACTTGTCATAAATCTTCTACTCTGACCTCCTAAATGTTGAGATTTTTACAGGCATGAGCTGGTGTCTAGAGGTTTTCAAGAGAAGGCTAGTTACAGTAAGGTTCAGAGTACCAGGCAGGTACCTGCCAAGCTTAGGAGCAAGGTTCCAGCCTTTTGACAGGGCGGCATAGTGCTGTGATGGACAAATTGCTGAGTCACACTTATAGCTATCCTGGGATGCACATAGTCTGCAGGCTGCAGGCTGAACATGCCTATACCAAAGTGTATTAGAAATATCCATCAATGAAAATATACACCTCCACTTCATTCCTTCAACACAGGTTTCTAAAGCACACCAACGAGACATTAAATGAGCCAACTCCAAGTTAATGGTACTAGTAAAAAAAAAAAGTCCTCAAATCTCAGTGCTTTTAAGTTTTGGCTTTTGGCAGTACAGCTTTTTGGGGATTTTGTTCGTTTGTTTGTTTTGTTTTTGTTGTTGTGGTTGAGACAGGATTTATAACCTTGGCTGCCTTGGAACTTGCTCTGTAGACCATGCTGGCTTCGAACTTACAGAGACCCAACTGCCTCTGTCTGCAGAGTGCTGGGATTAAAGGTGTGCGCTACCACCTGGCTATATTTTTCTATTTTAAAAGCAGGAGAAATCAGGATCACCTCAGATTCCCCACCACAATATGCTTAAGACCAGATTCTGTACGCAGCTGGAGAAGACAGATTTCAAACGGACTATTTTAGGACTGATTTTGAACAGTTGACTCAACTCATTTCTATGTGTGGAAACAACTATTAATCAAGATAAAATAGGCACGTCTAGGAATGTTGGATTTCTCCTCTAATGCACAAACTGTTTGGAAATACCTAAAGTATGTTGTAATGTCAAATACATTAACTTTATTTAGCAAAAAGTCTCAGTGAAAGTTTGGGCAACCTAAATTATCCAACCTCTCATATTTTTCTAACCCTATGATCATCTGGTATAAAAGTATTTCAAATCCTGATAGCACATGCTTTACTACACATCTGGAGTACTATCTTCCTACTGGTGCGATAGTCACTACACCCAGACCTCACATAAAATACGAGTAGTGTTTGCAAGCCAAAAACATTCACAGGAATTAACGTCGACTGCTAAGGACAAAGAACAAGGCTGGTACAAAGTTTCCTAAAGGAGAATGCATGTCCTGTGTGGTGGGCACCAAGGAAGATGGAGCCACACTTCGGGAGGGGAGAAGCTGGCGGTTCACCCCTCACCTTCATGAGAAATCACCAGAGAGAAAAAGGAGCGTCCTTGGTAGGGGCTCTCTCCTCTTGCTGAGTCTCATGCTCTTCAGCACTTATCTCTTAAGAAATAAATGTATTCCCTTAGCAAGTTTTAAGTACGTGAAACGTTCAACCTTTTACACCCTACAAACTTCTAGACACGTGTGCTTTGACCTAAAGCGGTTTTTACCTGGAAAGCTCATCTCATCATTAAGTGAACATGTTGCTACCTGTGATGGCAATGCTGCTTTCCTTATTGCTTCTTCTAGAGACACTGTGTCCCAGGGTATCTTCTCTGATGAATTTTAATCTCAGTGTGGCCTTCATTTGTACATGGAAGTGATGTTTCTGCCCCTATAACAGAAGCCCGGGGACCTAGTTCAGGACCTTATTATATACAAAAATCATTCACTGTGCCCTACTGGCAGGCAGATGGGAAAAAGTCACCACAGTTGACCTTCTAAAACTTCAGTGTGTGGATTCTGAATCAATGATCTGAGCCTCTATTTCTAGACAAGATTGACTTTCCTCTTGGGAGAATTTTTTTTCTCTTTCATGAACCAAATTCTTTTCTACATTTACTGGTTAATGAATCTGATACTATGCCCTGATTTTTAAAATCACCTCTCATTATCTAAGGTCCCCAAATCTAAACAATACCTGGCTGTCATGTGAACTGTCATCTGCTTTTTCTAAGATATCTTTGGTACAAATATGTTTAAGGAAACCAATTCTGGATGCTTAGCTTACTACAGTTAAAATCTAGCTAGGTGATCAAATGTTACCTATTCATTCTAAGATATCAGCCTGAGTTTCTTTCTAGGCCTGCTTCAAAAGACACATCATTTTTCATTTAATAAGCATGCTTCCTCTTTTAAACAGGGCGGGGGGAGAGGGAGAGGGAGGGAGGGAGGGAGAGAGAGAGAGAGAAGGAAAACAAACTTGATTTATATCTAACACGCCAAGAGGTGCCTATAGAATCATCAGTATCTCAACACAAGAATTTAGAGTCTGGAGGGGGGGAACTCTCAGTTAAATGCTTGTGTAAACACGAGGACCTGACTTTGGCTCCCCAGCGCCCTCATAAAAAGGCAGGTAGACTGGTGTGTGCCTGAGGAAGCAGGGACCAGGACAATCCCTGAAGCTTGACCTAGCCAGCCAGCCTAGATGAACTGATTGGCTTCCGGTTCAGTGAGAGACCCTGCCTCCAAAAATAAACAGCTGAAAACACCTAACACCAACTACTGGCCTTTCTATAAGCACACATATGCACATATGGGGACACATACACATGTACACACACAGATGTACATACACACACACACACACTCACACTTAAGCAGTCTCACACAGATGTGTATACACACAAGAGAAAAATGACCTAGCTTCACATTGAATCACACACACATCCACCTAATACTTAGAAAAAAGAGAAACTGCATATTTACTAACTAAAGCACTTTTCTTAGTGTACACCTGTTAGAGAAGATTTGTATGTCCCGAAGGCTTGCTTGGGGTTTCATATACTTTCTAAAGTCTTTCTTGTTAATAATGTTCCTTTGTCCCTCAAACCAAGTGGTTCAAATGAACATTTTAGGAGAAAGTGGGTGCTCTACCTAGGCACCCTTCATTCTTTGTGTGCTTTGCCTGACTGCTCTAACTGAGCAAACACTGAACACCACCCAGAGGGAAAACAAAAGCCAGCTCATTGCTCAGTGCAACACATGGGTGCCATAGCAATAAATGTTGGCTTCCAGAGAAAAGAACATAGCGCACTCCTCAGGACACTCAACAAACAGAAGGAAGCCTCAGCTGACGAATAGGACACTTGTGTGACAGACATGCTAACACACACCTGGAGGTGCTGTCAGACATTTGGGAATAAGCACATAAATAGGGCTCAGGGAAATGGAACTTAAAGTCACAGCTAGAAAGCTGTCTCTCATCAAATTTTGTAGAGAATTCAGCAAGAGTTTATTATTACTGTTGTTGCTTAAAACTATAACATGAACACAATGATTCAAAGTTACCGGAATGCCACATTTGGTTAAAAACATTTAAAAGCTCTTCTGGGTCACTGATGTACAGATAATACCATTTTAGTTCATGTCTGGTGTAAGAAGGGCTGGATATGTGATTGTTAAATGAAACCATATCTGCATTTATTCTTCCATCAGACAAAGCTGTGACCTACTACCACTCTGTGTGTCTGTCTGGGATTTTAAGAAGGCACTTCTCTTCAATTCCTCTCTTCTCCCAACTCTCAATTTCCATTTTTAGCATTAAAAGGAGGGAGGGGCGGTGGGCACTTGGCAGGCAGAGGCAGGTGGATCTTTCAATCCCATGACAGCCTGGTCCACAGACTGAGTTCCAGGACAGCCAGGGCTACACAGAAAACTTGTGTCGAAAAACAAAAAAGGGAGGGTGTGTGGCAGGTGTATGAGATAGTTCGTTGGCTTGTGAAGAGAACTAGTAACTGTAGGATAATGAAAAATAATCTGAATTCTCTCTATACCTTATTCATGGATCATGACTTGAAAAGCCAAAGAGTAACAGGAATTAAATTGATTTTTTTCAGACAAAAAATATTTAATGCTGAAAGTATACACCTTTGTCCTTAAAATGTTCTGCTTGTGTGGATGGCTACTAAAAATGAGACCAAATCCAAAGATCTGAGCCTTCCTGCTGCTCACCCAAAGCCCATTTCAGAACAAGCCTGAGTTTCCTTCTGTGAGGGCTTCTCTCTCCTCTGTGAAAGTAGTTACTCTCTGCTTCTAGGGACCAATGAACTCACCACAATGCAAACTGCTAGTTCTTAATTTATAAAATCAGATAATAAGCATAAATAATTGTTCTAACAATAGCTAGCATTATTATTTACTACTGCTATTCTACTACGACTATGATTTTGTTGTCATCACCTAAGAGGTTAGGTAATATTTTTTAGGTAATCCAATTATAACTAATCTACCAGTTGATGTGGAGTCTAGGCCCATTAGAGAAACTGGTCCAGCTGATGGGTTGGCAGATAATTATCACCTCAGACATGTGGTACCAACCCATTGTCTGCAAAACAATCTCAGAGGGTTATAGAAAAATCATCAAATAGCTTTTAAACACATAGAAACAAAGCAGAAAGTGTGTATTACTTAATTAAGTGCGCAACTCCACTGCTGTATATGTGCTTGGAAATACTGAAAAGGGAATTACTTCAAAAACTATTTCCATTGTCAAAAATATCAACAGGCAACCCCAAGTTTCAAACATAGAACTTCCAAACATAAAAATAAATAAATAAATAAATAAATAAATAAATAAATAAATAAAGAGACTGCCATCAGTAGTAACTTTGTCCCATAACCTGAAAGTTGGGAGCCAGGAGCAAGTGCTCCAAGCAGGGGAGCTGTTACTTGGGCAGAGGGCAGCAGAGCAAAAGCTCCATTCTTGGCTTTAGGGAGTGACACAGACAGCGGAATAATTTCACAGGACTGGGTTTCCAGCCCCTATTTCACAGGCATCTTGTTTAGGGCCAAAAAGCTCCCTGATGCCAGGCTATAAAACATGAGGAAACCCTCATTCACGGTCTTTAAGGGCTAGGAAACTTTTTCAGCTAAGAATAACAAATACCATGTTTTCCATGACAAAGGAACCCAGAACTGATTCTTTAGAAAAATTAAGAATATTGTTTAGAAAAAGGGAAGATGTATGAAGTCATTTATGGATACTTTTAGTTACAAATATAATGCTCCTTCCCCTCTCTATACTCAATTTCCCTTTCCATAAATATGCCTTAAGTTAGACTTCAAGTAGTGTAGAGATGAATGACCCACAACATTCCTAACAACCTGTACCAAACAATAACAACAACCACAACAAAAAAATCAAACTTTTTCCCTCATATCATATCATATCTAAGTTCCACAGGACATCCTGAAATGTAAAATAAAGCATAAAACAATACTAATAAAGAAATGGAGCATCTAAGCTTACGCGAGGAAGAACACGTTCATCTTTAAAACAGAACAAGAACAAAACAGCCAGCAGCCAGGACTGACTTACTATTTACACAGCACTAAAATCATTCCATCCAAAATTATCTTTTAGACCAATGACAGATTCATTGGCCTGAAACAATTGTCCTCTAGATAAGAAAAAGAAGAGGGAGTTTTTACCTGAGTGTCTTTGAGAAGCCATGGCTCAGAGGCCAAGTTCAGGAGAGCCACCCAGACCCGTCTTCTCTCAACCCCAGATGATAACGCTTTGGCTCATTTGTGAACATACATTTAAGGGGAAGCAGCTCACACAAAAATAACCAAGAGCAGATGTCCCACCCCTCCCCTGAGATCATAACCTTAATCCCACTAGAAAATTCTTAACCATTTTAGGTGATCCAAGGGAGAAGAATAGGACCCAGTAAAAATACCAAACGCTACATATAAATACCTGTGGGGCTACTCAGCATCCAAATTAGCCTCAGAGCCAGAAAGGCCACATAGAAAGTCATCCCTGGACCGGAATAAAATTGGACTCAGCTCTGACATAGCTTAATGCTGAGCCAACCTTATTAATTTACTTTATATGCCACAGGAGCTTGCTTTTGGCCTATAAATAATGCGTATTTGTCCTGCTAATGATGAAAGTAACAATAGGAGATGGGCTTTTGCTACCAGTGTAATTAAAGGAAAACACTACAATGAGAAACCGTAAGAGCATTATAGACTATAGTCATTTAATGTCTTCCTGGATATGTACCAGCAAATAGCAGATCACTGAACCACGGAGCAACTCTCCGCCCTCTAACCCCAGCATCAAACAGAACAGAATGGTATAGATGCTACATATGCACACCCTTTGCTACATCTACAATAGGGACAGTCTGTCTTACAATTTTTGCTGCTAGAGACAATGATATAAACATGAATAAAGATATATACCATCATACATATAGTAGCTCCATGTGACATCACTGGCTGGACACACTGGTGATTGTGAACAGGTTCTAAGAAAAGCCTCAAAGTCTGTCTAGGACCTTTCCTTTGCCCTGGCTCCCACCTCACTGGCTTCCTTGCTGTCCCCTGTACCTCTCAGCCCAAAGCCTCTCCCAGCTGTTCCTCTCCCCATGTCAAGTCTTTGCTCCAAGCCACTCCAAGAATAAAGTCTCTAACCACACAGTTCTAACTGGGCACGTCTTGCTCCCTGCCATTCTTCCCCAACCCGACGTTCCTTCAGTTCTACTGCCCTTCTAAAAGCAGGCATCAAAGTGACTTCTTGTTTGTTTTTCTCATTCTTTCTTCTGCTCTGTGTTAGTGGCCTCATTTAGAATCAACTGAGCTTCCAGGAAGTACTCAAAAGCTATGTGTTTTAGGAATATATTAAGACAAGCCAAATGTGTCAATCCTCCAAACACAGTCCCATCTAGAATCTAAAGAGTGGCTTTGGTTATAAACTCCAGGAACGGGAGCAGACTTCCATGGGGGACAGGCTCTGGGCTAGAGACTTAGCAAGCACTGTCTTGTCTGACTGTGTAAGCTCCATGCTGCTCCTGAAGCACGGAGTAGGCAAATGTGATGTGGCTAGATGGCTAAATGAGTTTCCCAATTATTTTTGCCTTCAAGTTTTCAAGGAAAAGTTTCTCAAAAAGATAACTGAAATTTCTACTTACTTACTCTTACTTATCTGGAAACTGGCATAAGAATAAAATTCAGGATATTTAGTTTAAAATAAACAAGCCTAGGAAAATAAGATAGGTGAAATTGTGCTCTCTTCCACACCTTCCTGGATATTTCCTTGTTCAGGATGATAAAATTAGAACGGACTGACTACTTACCACGATACCACACCCTTAAAATAAATCAATGTACACTGTTCACACAAGGGAAATGTTCTTATTTTATTGCATGACTAACCTTTACATTTCAGTGAGACATTCTTAGGGCCTGTGTATTTTTTAAACACCACCTCTTAACAGTGCTGTGAACGATAAGTTTTGTGTAGCTAACGCTGTCTCAGAGGACATCAATTCTAGTTTCAAGTTTGACACTGAGATGTAGATTTTATAGCTACTATGGCAGTTCATTTAGGCGTTGGCTCATTTTGTAAAGCAAATACA
The DNA here is from genome assembly GCF_008632895.1 of Mastomys coucha. NCBI lineage: Eukaryota > Metazoa > Chordata > Mammalia > Rodentia > Muridae > Mastomys > Mastomys coucha. The sequence continues at coordinate 60,473,102 of NC_045030.1, read as the reverse complement.
GATTATGGACATATGGCTTCATTAAGTTGGCAAATACACTTGGGTCTATTTTGCCTCAAATATAAGAGACCATATAAAGATAAGAGAGCTACTTTGCGATCACTAGTCAATGATGACAAGCCAGTGTGATCTGAGTGCTCAACCTACTAGTGCATTTATTCCACTTGCAACAAATACCAACCACGTACCTTGGCTTTCCTAAGAGACTTTATGAGGCATGACTTCCATCTGCTTGGACACCGGCTCCAAATGTTAATATCATCAACTCTCACAAAATTAGACCTTTCACCAAACTAAAAGCATTATAGGATATTTTTTGGTGATGTTGTTGGTTACCTTACAGAACTTGATGGTAATGCCCTCTTGCAGAAGATCCTACATACTGAAGTCTTGGAACACTGAGCAATCAAGCTGGTACTTACCTGTAAACTTTGTCCCTACTGGGTAGCTTTCACAGTGTTGGAAGGCACTGGGCACACTACCAGAAGAGAAGAATAGTCATCGTCTTACCCAGCTATGAACCATGCAAGCTACAATAACAACTGGACTGCTAAGATCAGCCTAGTGTGGCAAGAGTGGCATGAATGTTATGGGAGTAACCAACTACTTTATGATTATATTTAAGTCCCACTTCACAAGATAAGACCCACATCTGGTATCATTAGATCATAGGACAGAACATACCACTATTACTCTGCTATATGGGCATAGAATTAAACTGACGTCTAATGAATTACCATTATAACCATGAGTTAGTGCATCTCTCAACCCTCATCAGAGAATTTTCTTTTTGCAGTAGATGACGATTAATAGAGAAACCCCAGAACTGGTCAAAGTGCAGAGGCTAATACTGAAAAATGTTCAGTCCTAAACGGGATATCCACACCACATCCCCTTTCCCAAGGTTTATAGGTCTTTGTGGAAGAGGAAAAAGAAAGATTGTAAGAGACAGGAGCCATGGATAATGTCAAGGAAATAGGGTTTTCCAGCTACAGCAGGGCATTTGGCTCCTATGAATTCACAGCAATCAAAATATCATGTACAAAATCTTCACAGGCTCTAGCCAGACAGAAATCCCAGCACTAGCTGAGTAGCCATTGCCAACTGATAGCTGCTGGGAGAGGAGGAATCATGTGTCTTTAAGGATGGGGCACCTGGAAGGTTGACCAAACACCTAAGAGTATATGGGCCACACAAACTCTACTTGATAGATTAAAAACAAGGCAGGCAGATTTCGGAGTTCGAGGACAGCCAGGGCTATACAGAGAAACCCTGTTTCAAAAAACCAAAA
>NC_045030.1:60453872-60471752 GCF_008632895.1 Mastomys coucha | reverse complement strand
TTTCCACGAGGATACCCAAACAGTCATTAATTGCACTGGCATGTGAGCCCATGTTGTTATACATCAACAGTATGATATATAACATTCTCTCCAATAATCATTGTACTGTTTACACTGTTGGGGAAGTTGGCTGGCAGTCAGTGAACCATTCTCTTTGGCACCTATCCTGTGCTAACCTGATCAGGATGACTTTTTATCGAGCACTAGGCATCCGATCTCTTCAGCCCCCCTCTAACATGTGATGCTCTCAAGGCCATTTACATCACTTTATCTACTCATCCATGTCTTCTACCAATTCACGCCTATATTCTATCTTCTCATTGGGATCTATCCATGATTACACTACCCCATCCACTCACCTCACTTCTAGGAAAAGCACTTGTTAAACAAATATCCTACTACTATGTGCTCCAAAGTGGTTTTCTAGACAGGAAACATCAAGTATAATCCTTACTGTGAAGTATTGTTTCCACTGAAGGCAGAGCATGCTATTACAGGAAAGACATATAATGTTAACACTATTTGTCATTGGTAGAAATTGTGTCAAGATAGGGACCAGAAAACACTTGAGAGACATCACGGCATCTATGTCATGACTTCTTCCTGAATAGTAAAGAATATACTGGGCAAAGAAGGGGACGAGGCCATTCAAGAAAAAAGCAGAATGTGGGTCAAGTTCTGAGAGGAATATGAGGCCCACTCAAGAAGCAGGAGCAAGTCTGTTTGGGAGAAGGTTGTTAGAAACAGAGTGATAAGGACATAATGCAGCCAAGACTACAGGCAGGAAAACCAGGGCTCACAGGGCTCACACAGAAGATTATGACCTGAGTGATATTGGCAGAGATAAGGGGAGCTATCATTGGAAGAGCCTAAAGGCCTTGAAGGATACTGCATTTGACCAGACATTACAGGGCTAAATGAATACGAGGTGTTGTCAATGGGGACAGAAAGGAAAGACTAGGTAGAAGGGATATTCTACAGGAAAGATGGGGCTTACTGGTTGCAGAGGAGGGAGTACGTACAGTCAACAAGCTCCCTGAAGTTGAGATTCTGGGTGAAAGAGCAGCATTTCACCCAGTCCTTCACAGCAACACTCTTCTGAGACCACAACAGCAAGCACACTAATGGGATCTAGCTTTTCAAGTCAAGAAAGACTGATTGTGAGATCACAATGGAATCCTTCTTGTGAGGATTGTGAGATCACAATGGAACCCCACTTGTGAGAATTCTCATGCCACAATCTAATCCTAGACTGTCTCTAATCTAATCTCTCAACTGTCACTGGGAGGATCACACTTCTGAGTCCAACAGCAAATTCAGTGAGCCATTTGGGCCCACGTATATCTCAAGAGCTCCTCCTCCTTCCCAGTGTCACTTGTGGTCACCCTTCTGTCTTACTCTATTTTCTTTTGACTCAAGACATCTCCCAAGTTACTGAAAACTTAAACAATTTAATGCCACTAATCATGGCCAAAATCAAGAGCCTGATTTCAACCAAGAATGGAGTCTTGGTGGTTTCATCTTGAACTTTTATATGTTATTTTATTCTTGCCTACTACTAATAAATGAATACACTGTTTCTCTCAGTATAATTTTGTCAGGCTCCAAGTCCCTGCACCACCATTTCTCCGGATTGAGTCTAAACACAAGATTAAAGCATCTCGTCATGTACTATGATATGATGTGATTCAATGTTGACCTGGTGAGTACTGTTTGCCCTGTGTACTCGTGCCAGAAATAAGTCCAGAGCAGCTTCACCCATCTCGAGTTCCTGGCAATCTTTAAGGCTGGAAGAGCCCTATTGCCAACTGACATGTCCAATTTTGCAATGTCACTTCTTAAATGTCACAATTCCCAGCATACCCATGAAAGAGCAAAATGAAGGGACACTCCGGGACCACACAAGTGACATTTTATAACACAAGAGTCAAATGAAAGCCCAGAATTCTGCTTGCCCACAAGGTCTCTGAATCTCAGAGAAAAGACAAGAAGGCTATGGAAAGGGGAAGACCCACTACAAATGGCATACGATACACAAAAAGACTATAAATAGCAAGGCAAATTGAAAATGGCACAGAAGTGTATTGAAGATAATTTACTCTGCAATTCACCATGGCCCAGGGATTCTTTATAATACTCAGGGATTGCGAAGGAAACATATGCCATGGTCTCTCTCCTTTGATTTTAAAAATGTCATTCCATGATTAGTAATAATTTTAAAGTCTCCCATCCCTAAAGTCTATCCTGTCCCACGTTTTAAAAGACCCTCACCAAGATACAGAAACTATCACAACCATATCCAATAGGTATTTTTCATGAAACTCAGACCAGAAGTCACCATTAATGTAACACTGAACATACAGCTATCAAAGTAACGCTTTATAATAATGATCTCAGATATTAAAACAAATGAACAAAAAACCAGAGGTGGCACTTAAAACAAACAAACAAACAAAAAAACTAGAACAAGGAAATAAGAAAGCTTTTAGAGGAAAATATACAATGTAAATATAGACTCTCAGATCAAGGGGAAATAAATGTGTTATGAATCTGAGATGCTACTGGTAGAGATAAATCTTTGTCATATTTTAGGTGTTAAAATTCTCTCCTAGTCTATTTCTACCAGCCACTTGTGATCTATCTGTTTTATTTCTCTGTTGCCATGTGCCATGATTCAAAACACCCTTTCAATCATCCCCAGTCCTGGCACTCACCAAGTCCACCTGTTACAGGCCTTTCAAGCCCTGGAGAGATGTTAGAGGGCTAAGCATTCCATAGTCCTATTCTATCATTTACCCAGCTATCCTAAAAGGGAAGAAGAACAAGCCAAATAAAGTACCCATGCCTTTGGTCTTTCTTTGGTAGTGGGGCTGGAATCCAGGGCCTTGAACATGCTGGGCAAGCACTCTATTACTGAGCTACAACCCTCTCCCTCATATCTTTATCCTTAATGCTGACAACTTTGATTGACTGCCTTGATTAGAAAGAGTCCATAGTTCTTCACAAGCCCTCCTTCCTTGTGTGAGACTAGTGACATATAAGCTGTCTTCTTTTTACCAAAGGACTATGGTGACTATTTTACATTATTATGCATTCCTCTTCTCAAACTGTAACCAGAGCACAGCTCTTGAACTGAAGTTTGGTGTTTGAAAAAACTCATGAGTGGTTAAGTGGGGTTTGCTCAGAAGAGAGTCGGAAAATGGGATGGAGTGTGAGAATGACAGGAAGAAAGAGCCCAAGACGTGCCTGGATGCCACTCAGGAAGCCCTGCTTTGTTAGGTGCTGGAGGGAACTATCTCGATAATAGAGCCAATCTGGATTTGTGGCAAACTGAAAAGAAATCAGAGGGCTAAAGTACACTTGGCTTCTATCTGTCTCTGTTTGCCCTACAAATGTCTCAATCTAGACTCCACCCAACAGTACTTACAGGCACATCCAAGAGAGTGGCAGCCCACAGTGACTCATGTTGAGGGCAAACAAGAACAACTTTCTGTGGAAAGAGCTCTTCTGCGGTGCCATGCCAGGCACCATTTTGTGAAAACTGACCTGGTGATCTTGGTGTGTGGTCTACCAACAGAATATGGCCCCGATGGGTAAACGTCTTTCCTGCCAGCCAATCTATGTATGATGAGAACAGAGATTCTGGAAGAGCCAGAATACATCATGGGCCTAGTCTGGGGTATTTTCATTTGCATAGAATATTTCATAGTCATGCTGAAATAATTTCCAATTCAAGGCACTGTTCCTCATATACCGTCAAACTGATTCCAAAAAGGGGCCTTTACTCATTATAGCACAAAACCTGGGAATGAGGTTTATGATAAATGATGATTGTGGTCCCTCATCTTTCATAATTATCAACAGAGACTAATTTGGGTCACTAACCCTGAGATTGGGGACAATTATCTGAGCTGGAAATAAAATGTGGGGGATGCTCTCATGTGACACTAACAATGTAGTCAGCAAGACTATAAACTCTGGCTAACTTCAAAGTGGCAATTGACATAGAGCTGTAAGACAGAAAGACTAGGTTGAACGGAGGAACGGGAACAGGAGATCTACCAGAACAGCTGACACTTCAGAAAGAGAGGGAATAGTTTCAGATCTCCAAGAGTTGAGCAATACGTTTTCTATGGCAGTCAGCAAGCACACTGAACACAATGATGAGAACACAAGGATACACAAACAAGCCTCACAGAAAGGAGTGTAATAGGGCTGCAGATAGCACCCAGTAGGAGAGCACAGGCTTACACCGGTCTGTTAGCACACCTCAAAAAAGGGTCTTAACTAGGTCTAATATATCAGAAACTAGTAAAGGCCATATACTTGAAAAGACTATCATATTAACCTTAACTGCAGCCCATCGTGTTCTCTAAAGTTTTATTGTATGTATATGCAAGTTTTTCTTACTTGTATGTATGTCTACCATGTGTATGGCTGGTACTTGTGGAGGTCAAAATATCTCTCCAAACCCCTAGAACTAGAGTTACTGACAGTTGAGAAGCATGTGTGGGTGCTGGGAATGAAGACCAAGTCTTCTGCAAGAATAGCAAGTGCTCACAACTCATGAATCACCTCTCCAGCTCTGTTCATATTTATTTTCAAGCAGTGGAACAATCAAAAAGAACAAATATGGGAAGTAGGCACCTCTTGTACATAAAGCCAGGTTACTTGAGGCATGAAAACTGAGACAGAGTAATAAAAAATTATTCTACTGCATTCAGGCACTTTCAAGTAGTGCTTTAAAAGAAATTTAAGGCTTACTTTTACATGAGATTGATTCAACAATTAACATCATCATCTTAAGAAAAGTAATCGTAATTTTTCTCCAAATTTAGTATGGGTATATATATCTATTTTATAAATTTCAGGTAAAAATAATGTATTGGCTGATGGAATGGACTCTGGAGCCATAATATCTAGATGGAAAGCCTACATTTAAGACTTTCTGATTGTATGACATAAGAAAATTTTATTGAACTTCTCTGTGACTCAACGTGCTCATCTATAAAATGGAAATAATAATGGGACCTACGTGATACTTTTCTTATAAAAATAAAGCATATTTGTAACTCAGGATAATGACTGACACACAACAATCAGTATATATTATTTATGCAACAACACTGCAAAAGATGTAGTTGTCCCAAACACCAGCTTCCTGCAAGTAGAATTTATTAAGTTCACCAGTTCACAGGAGGTATGTGGAAAGGAGATAAGAGCTTGGGATCTTGGCCAAGAGCCTGGTTTTAAAGACCATGGGCCTGAGAATAACTGGAGAGCTTGGAGCAAAGTTCAAAGTCCTCAGGACTCAGAGGAATGAAGGCTGGCCCCAGAAAAGCCCAAAGGCGAGGGCTGCATATCCAAACACAAGTAAGAATGGTTTCTGAACAAACAAGAGAAACCAAGCAACAACAAAGCTCTCTGGATTCTCAAGGTCGATGGAGGGTACCTGCCTAGTCTTGGGGTGACTACAGGTCTTTCCTATATCCTTCCTACAAAGAAAGAACCCAATTAACAAAGTGGATGAGAAGGCCTTTCTTGACCAGAGTTTACAGACTTTTTAAATATGACTTATGAGTATGAATAAATAAGGCAGATTAGCTTTGCTTCACACACATCTCAGAACTTAAATTGACCTTTCAACACCACCAACAAATAGTAGGAGGCAGCTCCAGAATACAGACCGAAATTGCATTCTATAAGTCAATTTTCAATGAATGCTAGGGGAGTGCATTTCAAAGAGCTGTTTAATGAAGCCATGTATAGGACAGGCTCAGAAGTTCAACTGAAATAAAGTTGCCAGTGTTGGTTCGCAGCTTGGGAATGTATGCCAAGGACCTAAGGTTTCACATGTTAGAAACAGGCACTGTTTGCCCTACACATGATCAAATACACACCAAAGTCATCTTCACATGTCTGAACCAAGATGAATTCTAGGTTAAAAGGCAAGAAGAATTTTCTAACTAACCTGTGGATGGGACAGGTGTAATGGTAGCAACTGGCCCTTTACAGACAGCAATCCACAATGATCCAGTACTATGAAAAGAAAAGCTCTATTGTCAGGCATACAGAGATCAACCAAGACTCCTATAGCTAATTTCCTCCTTTCCTTAAACCCTGTGACTCAACTCACCCCCAAGAGAACACATGGAAAGAGACAGGAGCAATGTACAGCTCCTGGAAGGTACTAAGACAAGAGCAGTGGATGGCTGTGGGGTCAGCTTGGAGGAAAGTCTGCTCTCATGTCTTCCCTAGACTGCTCTGCAAACTCCTATCACCTCTCTCGTGGCAGAGCCTGGGGTTATTTTAGCCGTACTTCTAGCAATCAGGGATTCATTTGGCTTAACAGTCTTCCTCTACAAAATGAAAAGATCGTTGGTAAAATGGTAGTAAAGGTAGCGAAAAGACTCTAAGTCTTCTGGAGTTCCCAGGAAAACTATTTCATAATGACACCATTTCTTACGTAGAAAACTCAAGAAAGCTGTGCATGGCATTACACGTTCACAATGACTGTTAAAGCTTCCAAGTTCCAGGCTTCACCAAATTGGTCTTTATCTACTGAGATAAAATACACGGCAAAAATAACACAGCTTAAGAACACACTCATTTAATACACATACTTCAAGGTGTCTAGCATATTCGTATAGTTATATAACCGTCCATACCATCTAACTCCAGAACACGGTTACCACTTTCAAAGAAGCCTGCTCTTCTTAGCAGTCACTCTTCATTCTCCCTACTAACTCCTCACAACATACTTTCTGTCTCTATATAGAGTTGCCTCTTCAGGACATGTTATATAAATGGGATCATACAGTATGCAGTGTCCTGGCTAACTAGAAATCTGTATCAACATGACACAAGCTAGAGTCATCTGAGGGGAGGGAAACCCAAATTAAGTGAATGCATCCATTTATTTATTTAGTGGGTTGTGTATATACATGCAGAGCTCAAAAGACAACTTGAGGGAGTTGATTCTCTCTATAGAGGCTCCAGGAATTGAACTCAGGTGGCCAGGCTTGGCAGCAAGCCCCTCGCCAGTCCTTAAACATATATTTGTTAAAAGGAGAAAAGAATGGCATAGGGGTGCACACCTTTAATCCCAGCACTTAGGAGGCAGAGACAGGCAGATCTCTGTGAATTTTAGGCCAGCCTGGCCTACAGAGTGAGTTCCAGGCAGCCATACATAGCGAGAGCCTGTCTCAAAAATAACAAAAGTACAAGAATATATACTGAAAAGCTATCTTCCCATTGCCTGTCACCAGCTATCCACTTCCCCTGTGAATTCATGCCCACTGGTATGTTTGAGACATAATTCATATCATGTACCCCAGGCTGGCCTTAACCTTGTGCTCCTCCTACCTGAACCTCCACTTTCTTCTGAAGTTTCCAGAAACACTGGGGATCTAGGAAGCAGGCAGCTAAATATTCCTTACCCTTTTCATTCCTTTGTAACAATACAAATAAAACAGAAAGAGGCCATGAAATTGAGAGGGAGTTTAAAGTGTCAACATGGGAAGGTTTGCAGGCAAGAGAGGGAGAAATTATATATCTTAATTAATTTTTTAAGTCCAAGGATATTTTATTATATATTCAGTTCTTTGCTTTTTCTGTTTATTTTGTTGCCATTTCTATTTATTTTTAGGTAAGTGTCCATGCCAATACATAATGAGCTTCCGTCTTTTAACATGTATATAATATGCAACCACATGGGTATAGCACAACTGAGTAGGTAACTCCACCGTTTCCAGATATTGATTTCTAGTGTTTTCTCATGATAAACAAGGCTACAGAAACATGTTCTTAAAAATGGGATGTACAAAGAAATATGTAGGGAGTCAAGAAGACTCAGCTGCACTAAAGGCATTTGAGTTTTGATTACAGAGAAAGGAAGAGAAAAAAGCAAATGGATGTAAGATCTCAAAAGGATCGGGTAGCACCCAAAGCCTAGTGAGATGGCAGGTTATTTCTGGGCACAAAGAGAAGATGCCATCTAGAAATCTCATGCCAACGGTGCTAAGATAACCTTTAGCTAATAAGCCGCCCAGAGTGGAAGTAGCTTTTGATTCCAAGAGTGCATTCTTTACAGCAAATCAAAGGACCTTGTCTTTTATTTTAAATAACTTTAAAACATCCAGCTTAGCAAAAAGCTTCTACTTACCATGTACATACCACACACTTGTGCAGAACCACACCAAGGGGGATTAGTGGCAATATAGGACCTATTTCTTAATCAAGGGGGTACCTTAGTGTTCACTAAGTCTTTATGCTGAAAAACATTAAAGTACTTGGTGATCAAGTGTTCATGCTGTCTTCTTTATCTATTTAAAAAGGAGAGGTAGCCTCCAAACTAGGGATTATAATGGAGCAACTTGAGCCGGGCAAAGCCCTTCTGGATGATGAGACTGGAGACGTACCACTGATGCATACCACCAAGAAAGTGCACAGCTCTGAGTCACAGGTCTGACCTTAAAACTGCATGCTGGGAAAACAGAACAACAGCCCTATTCATTATGTAAGCCTGTTATAGAATCTTCAATTATATCTACATCAGAAATCTTTCAGTTCAGCCTGTAGTTGTTCCTACTTCAAAGCCAAGAGGACCTTGCTGTTCAAAGCCTCACAGTTCAGTCGCTTCTGAAACAGAAGTAACCAAAAGAAAGGACGAAAGGTTCTTGACTATCTATCTGTCACTGATTAAGCCATTTCTGCAGCTACATAAATTAAATATCACCAGCCCCATTACTCCAATTTCACATTGGGCATTTTGGGTTGCAAGAGAAGGATTGATGTTTATAAATCAGTGTAACCAAATGGAGTTTGTTTGTTTGGTTTTTTTGTTTGTTTGTTTTAAAACCAAACACCTTACCCCTAAGGCTCAGGGATCTATGAGGAAGAAAAGATGGAAAGACTGTAAGAGCCAGTGGTGATGGATTCTTGCAAGTTCCGAGGGAACTGTTTTAAAAGTACACAGCCTGGCTATGTTTGCTATATGTTATTGTGAAGTGTTGCAGCAAAACAGGAGTATATAAAGATAAAAAAATATCATGACTCTTATTTCCCTTCAAACTATTTCTCCATTTAATGTCACAAAAACATACTTTAGCTTATATTAATTACCACATTGGGTTTGGAGCTATAAAGAGAAGATATGAATTCAGGAATATAAAACAGGATATTTAATTTTCAATATTTGAACAAGTTCAAATATCCAAAACAAGGACTGATGCTACACACCTATAATCCTAACACTTGCGAGCCAGAGGCCGGAGTATTACCACATTTTCCAGGCCCACCTTATCTTTACAGCAAGTAACAAGCAAACTTAGCCAATCTCCCTAGACTTTGTCTCAAGGAACAAACAAAAACCTCGGTTAAAATGTTAGTACACTCAGTGAGATAACAATATTGAACTCAAATTCATTTGGTTTTTAATTAAACAAGATTAAGAGCAATGGGTATTTTCTGGCTTTAGTGTGTTGTACCTAAAGGAGGGACGCCACACTTGGAATCCATTTTTCCACAAATGTGATGGTTGGACTACTGAGTTGTTTACCAGAAAATACTTTTTGTTCTTCATCAATGAAATGGAGATATTAATAGCTGTCCTGCTTTCCCTAAAGAATTTTAGTGAATATTATGTGGTCAAAATATTATATATCTAACACTGAAACATAAATAAAACAGGCTTTATTCTATGTAGATATCCCCATTTTTCATGTGACTCCCATGTCACACGGCATAAAACTTTGAGGCATACCACTGGGAAAAGACCAAGAATCTCTGTGATTAGAAGCCTCTCTTCCACCTTGGCACAAAATTTCAAATACATTGGATTTAGAAAATAGTAATCTAGGTTTTTCAATTTCACACAGAGTTGAACTATTTCGACCCTCTTGTACTTAGGTAACATCTGAGTCTTTGCAACAACACTAATAGCTGGACCAAATGTATAAAAGGCAAGCTCACATAATTTGGTTCTTTGCTTTGATGTACAAATCAAAAGCACTCGCTCTGTCTACATACTTGCATAGGGTATTTTTAACCACTTTAAGTAACTGACATGGTTCATCCTTCATTCTTTACAAAGAAAAAGTAACTTGAACAGACTTCAACAAGTGAAGAAGTCTAACTAAAGTTAGTTGTACAGCTTTTATTTGGTGGAAGAGGCAATAAAAGAAGGAACCCTTCTGTTCTCTTGTTGTTTAAAGGGCTAGAGCTTTAGCAACGACTTGAAGAAGTGATTAATCCCTCTGTAACACAGCCAGGACCGGGTTTATTTTCCTACTGTTATGATGGTAACTTAGAACACACAGAACAACAATATCAAATATCAATTCCCTCCAGAGCTGTAACTTTCTAAATGTAGTCATTAGTAATTTGTCAAGATTGTCATTGGGCACACAAACAGATACTCACTACACAGCAGTCGGAACCGCTGTGCCACCTTCTAGCCTCAAATCCTAGTAAATGTAAACCAGGGCCCCTTTTAGTGGAACAGCATTACAGATGTTACACATGGACAAAGCAAAACACTAGACTAAGTACCTTGCCTTAAGTGGGGGGGATGAAGTCAAACTAAGAATAGATGCTCAAGTACTGTCACCTGTTATACGCATAAATCCAGAGAGCTTTCCACCTCCCCGCTAGCCGAAATCTCACAGACTAACTGAGGTTTAAATATTTTAAATATATGCCTGTTAGTTAATATCATTATTCTTACCCCGTTTGTGGAAATATCACTAAATTGGTGGTATTGTATATATGAACTACAGAATATGAAATATTCCTGACTTTTATTGGTAAAAATAAATCTGACCTGAAAGCTTAATGTGCATACCTAAATTCTAATGAAATCTTTCATACATCTGACCTATAACAGAAACTAGATATAGCTTAAAACTCAACTCTTATACTCTATATAATAAATCAGTTTTATTATGGGTGGTTATGAAGCCATCACAGGACAAGTCAGTCACATTCTGAGATCAAAGGGTAAGTCAATGGTAGATGAATCAAAAACTTTGCAACCTAATAGTCTCTCTCAAGACGAAAGTGCACATTATCCCACCATGCCAATGAGTTTTTATAGGCAGTTAAAGGGTCATGTGTCTGTACGAAGCAGTTGGTCAAGTTGATTATATAGGTCTTTATATATAATTCTTTCAGATTCATTCTCTCCTGACACAACAGAAGTCTATTTCCCAAGCCAAGCAACAGCAGCTGAAAACCAAAGGGGACCGCAGAGGATTAGTCCCTGCAGGAGTGGGGAAAACTGCTTTTAAGGGCCTTCCTGGTAGCTACCTCACAAGTGCTGGTGAGTGCTTCCAAGAGGAAACATGTCCAGTCAGCCCCAGGGCCAAGGAAGTGTTGGGACCCAATCTGGGGGACAGAATGAAAGGACCAACACAGCTTTAGAAGACCAGAGGGAGAGCTTTCGGCATAAGCAGGGACAAAATGCCATGCCCTGGAACCTTTCATGTCCATCCGCACATGCTCTACTCAGTGTATCGGGTGTTGTTTTAGTGATTTGCACTTAACACTTTGACTTTAAGATCAGGGCTTGGGATTGAATCCAGCACAGACCAATTGCAACTTCAGCTGCTCTCCTGCCTCCCAAATGCAACAGAGAAGATGGGAAAGGCCGACGTTAGATAACATCGACTCTTTTAAGGGCGACCCCAACTCTGTAAATAGTTATTTGGCTTCTAACTGGTGAAAATAAAATTTGTAAGTATATCTTGATTTGATGAGAAGTCAGGAGAATCTCCATCACAGAAAGAGTTTAAGTTTTAAAATGAGCCAGTGGGTTTTTTTCCCCCAGCTCTATGCCAGAATTCCAGAAATACTATTACTTTTGAAAGTACAGTTGGAGAATTTATTTTACATCCATCATGGCATGCTATGCCAAGTAAGCCACAATTGTGCAGTGTTCAAAAAGCTAGACTTTGAGCGTATAAAATATATGAAGTTAACTGTTGAAGAAATCTGCTAGCTTTTCATTGAAATACATTTCCAGATGAAAAATACACTGGCCTCCAGAGATATACGATATAAAGAAGTAGAACAAAATGTTGCTACAGGCAGACTATACAGGTAGGTAGTCACTGAAAAACATTCAAGTTTGAAAATGTTCATAATCAAACATCAGTGGGGTTTATGGGTATATTGCTCTCAGGATGCAGTTGGTATCGTATTTGCCTCCCATGCAAATGACCCTGGATTCAAACCATAGCAGGGCATAAAACTTCAACTGTTGGCACATATCTGTAAATCAAGCACTAGGCAGATAAAGGCAAGAAAACCAGAAGGTCAAGGTCATTCTTAACCCTTAACCAAATAGTAAGATGAAAGCAAGACTGGGCTATGAGACCTGTCTTTAAAAAAAAAAAAAAAAAAAAGAATGGGAAAGTGAAATATAGATATGGAAAAATGTGAAAACTTGATCTCAAGTCTACACAAGCAGACAGTAGCCTCCAAAAGGAATTTAAGACGATGGGCAGAGAGAGCAAAACCACCTGGAATGGAAGGAGGCAGAGCAAGTGCCACTACCTACAAAGAAAGGACTCTGCCAAACTCATTTGAAGGTTTACTGCCCCAATCAGAGAATCAGCGATGGCACAAACATGCATTTTCAGACGTTTAATAAAGTTTCCTAATCCCTCCATAGTTCCTTCTGAGGAATGATGCTGGACCCATCAGCCTCCACTTTCTTAACTATATATCCCCCTTTGTGGCTGTTTCCAATTTAAAGTGTGTACTCATCCATTTCTAGATACCTGAAGGCACTAGAAAAACCTAAATATAACAGATGGGTAAGTGCTCACTGTAACTGGAAACCCAAATGTAACCTCAGCTCTCACAGGCCAATATCTTAACACCAATGGATTTAGTGTAATGGCCTTAATGAAGGTCTTTTGTCTTTGCTCTCCCAACAGAAATGCTACCCTGACACTGATGGATGACTGAGAAGTTCTAGTCAAATTTTTATTTTAAGTTGACATTAATAACCTTTACTTATTTTAAAGTCAATCATTAAGAGTTCCTGCAGAATGCTGAAATGTACTATAAAACACAGTTATATGTGTCTGCTGGTTTAAGTTTTTTTTAAATAATATAATAAGAAAATTAAATATAAGTAAAACATTGGTACAACCTCTGAAACACTTCTGAAAACTCCAGAGTTCTATGGACAATAATGTAAGAGCCGTCAGGCTGAAATTACTTTTTTTGTACTCTTAGTACTTATTAAATACATGGAGCTTAGACTTCAGAGGAAAAAGTGAAGCCACATTGGTAAACAACTACCTACTTGTGACTTCTTGCCTTGCTATCTAATGATATGGCACGACCTAAGACCAACATTTTGTTTTACTCTCCTCCATCCCAACTGTCTGGTGTTATTCAAATGAAAAGAACCCCTAACTGTATTTCCTAGCCAGTCTTCCAAGACTTAATAGTGCAAATAATGTGATCATGAAATGTGGTTGGCAAAGAGAATAGTATATGTGTCTGTATACTTATTGGTAGAAATAAAATTCCTAGACTCTGAAAATTGAGCATATTTCACATTCAAGTTAGCATCTCTTCTTAGCCACCACCAAAATAAATGTCATCTCCACTTAGTCTGTGGTTGACGCATAAAAAGGAGCAAAGGACGCTATTGTAGGGAAAGCTGGAGAGGTGTGGCTCAGCAGTTAAGAGCACTGACTGTTCTTGCACAAGACCTGAGTTCAATTCGCAGCATCCCACATGGCTCCTCACACTTGACTATAACTCCAGTCTCAGGGAATCTAATGCCCTCTTCTGGCCTCTGTAGGCACAGGCACAAAGACATACACACAGTCAAAATACCACAACTAAGAATGGCAATCACAGTTATACACATACAAAAAATTGTAAAGCCAAAATTGGTTATGAATCTCCTAGCCAGCATACACTAACTAACAACTGTCTATGTAAATGTCAGTGTCAAATCTCTACTGGTTCTAGGAAAGAAACACATGGAATACCTTCAGTGAACTATTTTTCAGAATCTTAATGTGTAGAAATCATTCTATCACACAACTCTCATGGCTTAGAATATGCTCACAAATTCAATGAAGAACACAAACTAACACCAAACTCCTATGGGCCTTAGCTTTTCTTTTCAGGTTAAGAATAGTCTAGTAAGAAACCACTAATCCAATAATTTGCCATCATTAGTGAGAGATGGTCTATGGGGTGTGAAGATTTTCTGGCTGACAGGACAAGAGAATGTGGCCACTCTTCAAAAGCCATTCTATACAATTCATCCATGACTCTTTAAATTGGCTTCATTCTTAGTGCTGTCTTAAGCAGAGCAAATGGAACAATTATCAGTGCATCACATTGGGCTTTCAACATGTGACCTAAAGTAGATAGGCTAATAATGATAATGATGACAGCAGCTGTACTGCTCATTCTTAGTGTTACTGGGGGCTTCCAGCCTTAATCTGTGAGCCGCCTAAAAGCTATGACCTTGGACATTCTTCTCACGGTGCTCAGAACAAAATTTATATGATGTACCTCTGAACTTGACCTAATACATTTCCTAAGATATGTGAATCAAGGTTTCCATTCTAGAAACTAAAGAATACCCAGTATTCATCACACAAGTGTGGATCGTTCACAAGTGAGCATCTGTTACTGCTTCTTAAGTCTTGGACCTATTAATAGAGAAGGTGATGAGAGACAAGATGGTAAAACAACCTCCATTTCCATGGAGACTTGATGATACCTTACAAAAGGCTTTTGATTTTACCAATGTGTATTGGACCTGAGTTGAACTTGATGCTTGCAGAGTAAGATCAGAAGGACACAGGCAACCTCCCTTGCCATAGCCTTTGTTGCAAGTCTTATCATTCTTTAGATACTAGTAATGCTGCCTATGTATGTGTGTTGCTATACGTATACTCTGAAGACTGAAGACTATAAAAATCGAAGATTCTGGAAAGCATGAGAGATGACTCAGCAGTTAAAAGCACTGGCTGAACCTGAGGACCTGGGTTCAGTTCCCAGCATCTACACAGAAACCTGATGTCTGTCACTCTAGGTCTGGAGGGTCTGATTGGTTTCTGAGGGCACCAAGAAAACTCATGGCACATGTAAGCTTGCTTGAGCATGACCTCGCACAGACACACAGACACACAGACACACACACACACACACACACACACACACACACACACTGGGGTGGGGATACTCATCCACATGAAACTCATTTTAAAATACAATTTTAAGCTGAAAGAAAACCCAAAGCCTTTACAGAGACCACCTTTGAGAGCCCGAATAGGACTCTTTCTGAAAGTGACGTGTATTTCTTTCCTCAAGTGAAAATTAATTCCTTTTCAGTAAAAGGCTGGGAAAAGTTAAGAGATCTTACAGAAGGTCAAAGTTAAGTCCATTAAATCCCAGACTCAGATTGAGTTGCCATAGAGATAGGGGAGATAAATAAACCAGTAACCTTAACAAATGCGCTGCCCCTCTGCCAGACATATCTGTGACTTACCATTATTTTTACTCAAGTATCTTTTAGTCCAAACAGAACGGACTGTGAAGACTCCAAAACCAAACAGAACTAGACCCAAAAGAAATATGAGTTGCTCATTCAAGTAAAGGGCAAGCCAGGGAGTCAAGACTTACCCCCACCCCTGCAATGTGCTCTCCATTCCCGTTGAAAAATGACTACAGCATGAAGCTCTAGAGGCAATGACATATGGGGAAAATATGTGCTGCCAAAGCCAGAGGAAACCATGTCAAGAAAGAAAAACAGACACGAAGTACCTGACCTAATTAAAAGAGACACAAGTACATGTGAAAGAGAGATGAAGGGAAGGGGCACTTTTATAGGCTTCTGCAAAGGCCTGGTGATGATGCGCCTCACACTGCCCTCTGGTGAGAACCTAACTAAGATCCTTCTCCAGGGTACAACGGACCCTTACACATGAAGAATCGGCCCACATCAGGAAGAAGCCCCCAAGCAAAATACATGTTCTTTGTCATGGGGGTCACCAAGAACACAGGAGAAGAATGAGAAACAGGAATTTGAGTTGGTAGAAAATACACAAGAAAGACCTGTACCATTGGAATGGCACATTTCAACTCTGGCCAGTACCAAATGGTATTATAGTTCATGGTTGTTTACTTACCTTGTGAGAAACAGGAATATTTCGTACTTAAAAGCAACAGATTCTCAGCCTTTGAATACAAGCTTATGTTAAAATGAATAATCATCGTGAAATCTCAAATAAAGTGGTACTTACATTCATCCACATGCCCTCTGGTTCTTGTAACACATCCATAGCACCTTGCATGGATATAACCGATATATATATATATATATATATATATATATATATATATAGCCTGCACTGCTGCACTGTGTTAAGTTTTTGCTAGTTATATTCTTTCTCATTAGTAAGCAAACTTGTATGATTTCTGTATATAATGCCAAAATTACCTTTTATATGTGTAGCAAATTCTCTGGGCATGGTTTCCTTTTGGTTATAATTACCTTTTTCACAGTGGAGTTAGAGAAAAGAAGACTATCTTCTTTTCTGACTCTTCCACCTTATTATAACTTACATGATTATTTCTCACTTAGGGATTTGATAGTTAGCCTATTTTCTGCAGTCTTATGTTCAACATACCGTAAGAGCAACATAAATGTGTTCTCTGATAATTAAATGTGAAGTTCTTGCCCATAATTCATAATTCTTGGGCTCTAACATAAATAATATTTTACCAGAAACATATAACTTATAATAAAATCTCAACCAAGCTTTCTTTAGCCCAAGCTTTCTTTATCCTCTACATGCGGTATGCTGTATTAAAACTAGTTGTGTTTTTAAGCTTCCTTGTTACAATCAGAAGGGAACTGAGGTGGATCTGAGAAAGCCTTTGTAAGAACATACTGCTCAGATAGTCCTCTTCTTAATCAGGTACCAGCAGTAAGTATCCCTCCCCTATCAGGGTTCACCTGCCAGCTTAAGACCGCCCTTAAAAAGAACATGGCTCAGCCCAGAAGAATAAACCAAGTGATCCACAAGACAGGGTAATCTGAACTTCACACCCAATCTTATCTTGAATTGACTCTGAAAAGCCAAGAGCCAAAGTGAGCTCAGTGTTCTTGTAATGGCAACAGGCTCCCACCCTTTGTATCAAGAGGACTGCAGGGAGGGCTGGAGGCTGCGGCAAGTCTCTCGCAGCCTGTGCTCTCTGCAAAAGAACAGTGGCAATTTGGCCGCAGCCTACTATAGCCGCATAGGAACACAGGGTATGTGGTGCCAAATTTTCTGTATTTCAAGACATGGGAAATGTGGATGTTTAAGAGTGTGAAATCTCTCGATTTTTTTCAAGGCTGGCAAGTCACTAGCATTTTAAAAGAACCCCTCCGTGTTCCAGATCCAGCTCACCAGTTTGAGACCATGGCTCTAGATTCAAGAGTTCTAAACTCTTTAAGGCTGCGTAATCCATCTGTGCTGACTACTTGGGTTCCGGGAAGAGAGATCACATCAATATCTGTGGCATACTTCAAATCATTAGGACGACTATCTTTGAGAATTTTGTTTGGTGAATATTAAAAAAAAAACTGTCAAATCAATAATGAAAATAACCATATGGCACTTACACAAATATTTCCTAAATATAAAAATGTATTCGATCCATTAACAATATTATCATTTCCGAGTAGTCCTATTCTACCCAGCCTATATGGCTTGCTAACAATTATGTTGTGAAGGCTGGAAAGACAGCTCAGTGGTTAAGGGTACCAGCTGCTTTTCTTTTCCTTTTTTCTTTCTTTCTTTCTTTCTTTTTTCTTTTTCTTTTTTTTTTTTGACAGGGTTTCTCTGTGCA
>NC_045030.1:60433724-60453780 GCF_008632895.1 Mastomys coucha | reverse complement strand
CCTTCACAGGGCTGAGGTCCTCTCCTCCTACTGATGATCAAATTGCAATCCTCTACTATACACATGCTCTGTGCAGCTTTTCTAAAGGAGCCAGGTTTGATCAGCAACCACGTGGCAGCTCACAAGAGATTGTAAATCCAGTTACAAGGAATCTAGTGCCCCCTTCTGGTTTCCTCAGGGACCAGATAGACACATATGTAGGCAAAATACTCCTACACATAAGTCTTTAATGTTTTCTAGTAAAGAATTATGTCGTGCTCAACTATGTGCCAAATAATTTTATAAACTGAAGGCAGCCAAATGGAATAATATCAATTCCTACAATTATAAACTTTGTGGAAGACAAATGCTGTATAAAGTTTAAAAGGGACATAGCATTTTAAAATGTTGGCCATCCTGCAGAAACTGCAAACTCCATTTTCCTGAATGGTTTAATTCGACCCTAAAGAGCTTTCAAATAGGGTGTGAAATGCAGAGCTTCCATTTCTTCTCATTTGGGGGCTTCTGGTCCCAGGCACAGCTGTTGCTCCAACAGTGCCACCTACTCTCTTGTTCATGCCCGATAACAGAGGAAGCAGAAGTTGTAGGCTCAAGGATCAGAGAGGACGTGGGACCTTGATGGTTTTCTTGATGTTATCATCAAGGTAATATTTTACAGAGCCATGTTCAGTCTCCTTACCTGGTAAAGAGAAAATTATCTAGGGCTGCCCTACATCAGATCCAAAGTACCTGACTTTTGTCATAACACTCCTGGCTTGATACACAATGGGGCTCAGTGCATTGAAGAAATAACGTAAGATTCAGCACTGTAAGCCTGTATGTTTCTGTAATGATTGATTCAAAAGAAGTCAGCAGGTTTACGTAGGTAGAGAAGGTGCCCACAGCAAACTTCTCACGCACGAGACTGGAAAGCTCAACAAGTCCTGTGCTGCCAAGTATCACGTCCCTTGAATGAACACAGAGACTGGGGGCCAAGAGGAAGTAGTCATTCCTACATGGTACCTAAAGTAGACCTCTCTTAGATGTCTCTAGTTATTTTTACAGATGGATGCCCTGTCTCTTGAGGGAAAATAAGCAAGCTTGGATTATCAAAGAACATAAATCAGCCCCCAGGCGAAAGAAGCAGAGGATGTCTAGCCAATGTGGATAGTGGATGACTGTCCAGGCAGTGTGGCTACGTGCACTAATACAGCATGGCTTCTTCTGAATTTGAAGGCAAATTAAAAAAAAAAAAAAAAGCACATTGGTTCAGGCTCTTATGACCCAGAAGAAACACTCTGTGGTGTTCCTCCCACTGGGGTTGAGTGGTCTGACACCTTTCACCCAGGACAGGAAGTGTCTTTGGGCTTGATGCCCTTGGTTGGCACACACTTGTCCAGTCACCATGAGGAGACCCCTTCTACTCACATCAGTGGTTGCCCCAGGTAGCTTTCCTGCTCCCTACTGCAGTGCCAGCCACTTTCACTTTTATGCTCCCAAATTCAAAGCAAATGAGGTTTTTGCTCCAAAATGCATTCCCTAGAGAGCTAATATTTAGGGTAAGCAGTGATATTGGTCGGGCCCACTAAAATAAATCTTCTTAAACTTCTCAAAGAAATAAAACTCTTTGTACAATGCTAAAAATTGGAAAGTAAGAGATCAGCATAAGAAACCATAGCAATTAATAACTCTCACCTCACACAGGATATGTTCCAGAAGGGCTGGGCACAGCTAAGAACAGCTACCAGTTGCCTAAATTGGAAAAAAAAATAGCAAAATTACCTTTTTAGAAGAAAAGTCATAAATTAAAAGAATTATTTTCTTTTGAAAAACACTCATAGCAACACATTCTCTTTTGTATTTACAACCCGAAGAGTTAACAGAGAACAGCCAAGATAGTCAGCATACTTCTCCAAATGTCTGTTTATCATATAACATTAGCGCTGGCAGTGGATCTGGCTCCCTCATTATCAAGCTGTATTAGCTCAAACTCTCAGCATTGTTAGGGAAGTGAGCTCATGGCCTAGTTCAGTTTTTAAATTAACATTTGGCAATCACGCTGGTAATCAAAACAAATGATTCAGTCATTTAGAATAGATTTATTAGTTGAACCTTTCTTCCTTTCTCTTTTAGCATCTTTAGAATATTCTGCCACAGGAGGGCTCCGATCCATCCAGAGTGTAGACCACAAGTCACCAGAGTAATAGCTGTTGCCATGGAGATGAGGTTATCTCCCACCCACAACAGGATTAGGATGCAGGCTAGTCTGCAGACTCTTCCCTGCACGGATGGTGATGTGGTACTAGGAAGGAGGTATCCCCTGGCTGCTGCTATCCATGACACAAATGCACGACGGTATCCTCCCTGCACACAGGCAGCTGCCTCATGAGCCCATAAAATCCCCACTTTCTACCTGTTTTCACTTGTAAAGGGAACCTGGTAAAATTAAAATGGCAGCTCCCCAAGGAGGTCCCTGTTTGGGTTTTGTTTATTTCAGAACGGATCTCACCATGTGATCCATGCTAGCTTCAAATTGAGGATCCCCTGCTTCCACCTCCCCCACTGTTGGCATCACAGGTATGTGTCACCACAATCGGCTGCCAACTGTTTTGTTCCCACACCCAGAACAGGCTGTCAGGGAGTTTCAATGGGAATAGGACAAACATAAACCAAGCTTGCAACTAGGCTTGGAATTCCCTCCTATACCCCCACAACCACTTCTAGGCTGCTTATCAAACAGGCAGTGACTACAGATTGAAGTTCATGTGTGTGCTAGATGGGAGCTAGTGTAGTTCATTTTGCACACTTAACAGATTCACCTGTTTATGAAATCTTGATGACTCTCTTAGATAAGGACAAGTATTCTGAAGTCCAAATGGACAAACTGTTGACTAAAAAGGACAGAGTTCTTCAACCTGGGCTCATCTGGGGCTCACAGAGACTGAATGAACAACCAGGGAGCCTGCACGGGTCTGACCTAGGTCCTCTGCACTGATGTTATGGATGTGCAGCTTGGTGTTCTTATGGGGTTCCCAACAGTGGGAGCAGGGAGGTCTTATTGCAACTTGATACACCATGTTTGGTTGACACCCATGGGAGGCCTGACATTTTCTGAAGAGAAATGGAGAAAGAATGGATAAGGAGGGCAGAGGGGAGGTGGGGAGAGGGAATCAGGGGAGAGGAAAGAGGGGGTAACTGAGGTTGGGATGTAAAAAATCAAGAAAAAAAAGTGTGTGTGTATATATATATACATACTATATATATATTGTATATATATATATATTGTATATATATATATTGTATATATATATATATATATATAAAGAGATCAAAGTATCTCAGAAATTAAAAAAAAAGAAAATCAGTAACAACTCAGATGAGGACTTTTTTGTTGTTCGCCACATCAATCAGTGTCGGTGGGAAAGAGAACCGTTTAGAAGGACCCTTTGGCTCCCCTTCCTACCTACACAGAAGGAAATATCCTCTAATACTACAACATCATTGTTATTGAGTACATTTTGTTCGTGCTAGAGGGCTTTACATGTTTCATGATGGCAAACACAAAGCCCTCCTTTCCTATTTCTAGGTAGGCTGCATGGCATATATATACAAAAGTCTCATCTCCTACTCCCAGCCACTCATATGGAACTCGCCTCTCACAGAAGGTGCCACACCCTTTCATGCAGCGGTGAAAGAACACAGCGTGTTACAGCTGGTTTACACACAGGCTGCCAGATCCATGCAAGGTGGGGCGAAACACTGGCTCCACCCTAGAGGCCTAACCTCCCCTTCCTGAACTTCCTAATAGTAACAAACCCACAAAGGCAAAGAATCAAATGCATAGGACGTACATTGCTGCTACTCCCAGACTATTAGATTACACAACCATCGCTTCCAGCAGACAAGCAGTTCAAAGATGCTGAAGACTTCTATTCACAGACCAGCCTACCCATTTCAGAAGTCCTTGCATCATATCTAATGTTCTCTGACACCCTCCAGAGGGCAGAAGAGAGAAAGGCTCAGACAGAGGAGGCACAGCTCACACACTGGGGTCCAACTGAGCCTGAGAGAGCTATTTGCTCTCCCATAATTCAGAATTCAGAGTTTCCTCATCAGTGACCAGGAAAACATTTACAGTGGGACTTGAACTGCATCTGCATCTTCATCTCACTTTCTTCTCTGTTCTAGTGTGTTCCACTTAACATCATTAGGGGTCGTATTGCCTGTGTGCACTTTTCAATACATACAATATAACTGTGGCTTTGATCAGACATAATGTATAATATTGTGTCAACAATATTGTGCCAAAAGAAAACAAACAACCCCCCCCCAAAAAACAAAACAAAACAAAAAACAGGAGGATAGCCAAGCACTGGGTAAATGTGATAATACCAAAGTAATCTAAAGCAAGACTGGAATATTTTAGGGTATATGCTTTCAAAGACATCATCCTATTCTGGCAAATTAGTAAGTCAAATTAGAAATGCCATTAATGACCCTGACACGTCATTTTAATGATGTTTAAGACACTGGGGTTTAACAAAAGTATTGTTGCCATAGACACTGATGACTATCACTCTATCATTACTTTCAGCCAAGCTTAAAGGATCCCCAAGTTTCTAATCAATTTAGTGAATTACGTGAAAAAATAAAATAAAATGCAGAGACAATGGCTGCCGAAATGAACTTAAACGGCCAGTTGAATCGACCAAAATGGATGATCTCCATGGATTCGCTGCTTCCTTTCAGACGCTTTGGATATGATTGTCATGGCAACCATGCCTCAATCATGTTCTTCAGGATATTCTCTTCCACCTAAGAAATCAAAGAGGAGTGAAGCCAAGTATCCCCTTAATTAGGAATGTTTGTAACCAGTAGGCTCGGACTGCTTGTTCACCCCCCTGTTATGTATTGCCCTACTTGTGTTAATGTGGGAGTCGGAAACACTGGCATATGTGCCATCCAAAACATACTTCCAATGATGCCATAAAATGCAATAATGAATATAGCTGAAAGTCTGCTGGCTCCTTCTAGAAGAACTGAAAATAATTAAGAATAAATGATTCAGATAAGAAACGACTTATTTTAGTAATTTCAACATAAGACCTGCAACATAACCAGTTATTCAGTAAGCATTAATAAGCAAAGCAGCCTTTAAAGTATGTTTCAGTCATGTAAATGTACCACAGCCCAAGTTGTGTTATTTAAAGAAGATTAGGTATATAGTGTATCTGATACTCTAAAAAATAATTACATACAATTTTCTACATTTATGTATTTATCTATGCCTTTAATCCCAGCATTCAGGAGGTAGAGGCGGATGGATCTCTATTGTTTGAAGGCTGACCCGGTCTGCAAAGCTAGTTCCAGGACAGCCAAGGCTACACAAAGAGATCCTATCTAAAAACCCTGATCTTCCCCCCCCCAAAAAAAAATTTGGAACGCTTCATAAATTTTCATATCATCACTGTGTATGGCCATGCTAATCTCCTCTGTATTGTTCCAATTTTACTACACATGCCGTTTCATTGAGCATTTGTTTTAGTTTTGGGGTGTGAGGAGGTGTGCTCACTTGGGAGAATACACATGAAAGTCACTTTCTAATCTGTGAGACAGAGTCACTAAACTCAGAGCTCACCAACTGGCTAGACTGGCTAGTCAGCAATTCCAGGGAGTCTCGTCTTCATTCTCCCTAGCACTGGGATTACAGACTTACACCCCTGCCTAGATCTTTTACATGGGGTCTAGGGATCCGAACTTGGGTCAAGATACTAGTGTGGCAAGCACTTTATCCACTAACTATCTCCTCAACCCTTCTATGTTTCTTTAAGCACTCTTCAAAATTCAGGGCGAACTCTATCACCATTATGAGGTTCTGGACAAATAAGTCCTCTTCTTGAAAGGCACCTGTCGTACGTGCTACAGATTTAAAGCTGCAATCAGTCCGGAGTTTTCTACAGAACTGATTTCGTTCAAAAACTAAAAAGTGCACAGAGTTCCCAAAGTGAGAGCAATGAGCATCTTTAGGCTTTCCATTGGAATAAGTGTGAACCTATTTTAATAGGTTTTCTTTCTTTTTTTAAAAAAGATTTATGTATTTATTTTATGTATATGGTTTACTGTAGCTGTCTTCAGACAGTCCAGAAGAGGGCATCGGATCCCATTACAGATGGTTGTGAGCCACCACGTGGTTGCTGGGAATTGAACTCAGGACCTCTGGAAGACCAGTCAATACTTTTAACTGCTGAGCCACTACTCCAGCCCTTTAATAGGTTTTCAATGCAGTTTAGAGATGTGTCTTTCCTCTAAACCAGCAAAATGTGGAAGAATGAAAAGAACCCTCTTGCCATTCCAGATTCCAAGACTAAAGATGGAGAAGCTCTTTCCACACCCATGGCTTCACACAAGTTTCAGGGACCTCTAGCCAAAAGACAGAATAAAAAAATATATTTGTCCACTTTTGTTGCAATATTAAAATATGAATAATATTTACAAATTCCAAGAGCCATTAAAATAGAAGATAGGAAACTAGACCTATTAGGCACTGGCAAAAGAATGCACACAAAGGCACGCGTCAAATCCAGCAAGAAAAATGGAGTGACAGATATTTGCTAAAGTCAAGAGGTAAAACCTTAACATTCTTGTCCTTTGCCCTAATGTTCGATGATATTTTTGTTGTGTTTTAAAAATAAGAAGATAGATGTTCTTTCAATGACCATTACAGTGGCTCCCAAATAAAACAAATGATAAAATAAAAATTCACTTAATTGGCCAAGAGAGGCTTGAATTAGTCATTGCCAAGTTTACAACTTTCCCATAACTCCAAGCATTCTTTTATTTAAAAAAAAAAAAAAAAAAGCAGCACTTTCCCACTCTGTCATGATGACTATGGGCAGCTTTTTAGGCATGTATAATCTCTATTTTATATAACTCTCTGTAGACCACTCCCCAGTTTATAGGTAAATGAAAGCCATGAAGGACAGAGGACTGTATAGAGCCCGTGTGACAATTCTGACAGCTGTACCAGAGCACTAGTCCTCCTGAATGCCTGACCATGACCACCACTAGACCCTTCTCGTTCTTCAGGAACAAATGTTCATACTTTTTCTTCCTTACCATCACCACAATCCAAGCTGTCTGTTAAGCAGACTGATTACATCATATGACTTTTAAAAACGTTACCTCTCTGTGCACTCAAGCCTCTGAATCACCTATGTACCTGGAGCCATGATCACAGGAAGATCATGTCAGAGCCCCTGGGACTGGAGTTACAGGTGGTTATGAGCCCCCATGTGTGTACTAGGAATTAAACCCAGGTCCTGCAAGATCACCTAGTGCTGGTAACCACTCAACTACTTCTCTAGCTCCTCATTGGACTTTTAAATGTTGGGCAAATCTCTTCTTCATGTAGCTGTCAGAATAATCTTTCCAATATATCACTTCACATGTTTTATACCCTTTCTTGTGTAGACTTCATCACATATGAATCCCTAATCTGAAATATGAAATGTCCCAATACTGGAGCATTTAAGGATATTTTAGCCTTGTGCATCTCATTTAGACAAAAGAGAATGTAGCATCCTCTGAAATATTCACACTTGGCTTAGACAATCCAGTAGACTGTCTTTTTATAAAGCGAAGCCTCAGTGGAGGAATAATCTTCCCAGAAAATCAAATGTTCCTTAGGGTAGCGTTCAAAATTCCTCTCTCTCTCCACTCCCTATACTGCCCCACCCAGTTCAATATTCTTTTTATGACATCCTTGCTGTGTTGCTAACAGCATCTCCAACTATAGCAACCACTCCTTGCCTGGAAATTGATGGCACTGGTCTCCACAGCATATAGCCCACTCGTGCATATGTGTTTGAGATTAAGCACTACTAAGACTAAGCATTTGCTGGATTCCCTTTCTGAGGTACTCAGCCCCTTCATAGCCTTCATGTCCACATGTGCTCTGCCACTATCTGCTATAGGAATGGTGAGAAACACATGAAGAAAACGAATGTGGGGCTGAAGCATGGCAGGGTTGATAACCAAATTCACAAGGTGACACAATGTCTGCTTTCAAATTCCCTGTCAGAAAACAGTTGCCTACCATTTTATACTGAAGAAACTACTACAGCAATAAAGTTCTGAGTGTAAGAAAAGTATATAAAGTACAGTACACTGATGGTTTAGGTCCACTGGCCAATCTTTTTGTCCTGCAGGAGCCATCCTACTTCTTTAAAAGATAATCCCAAAATAACCACACTAAGGATAAAGAGGAAATAAAGGGAAGGGGAAACTAGAGATAGCAAGAAGCAAGAGAGTAACTGTCAACGGGACTAGAAGATGCCATCTCATGGCTGCCCTGTAAGCAGTGCCGCTATCTTCCCCATTCGTTCCTGGTGAAGCCAATGTCCCACATCCACAGGTTGTACATACACAGATTCAACCAACTCTGCATGGAAAAGGTTCAGGAGAGACTATTGCACGCATGTGGAGTATGTACGGTTTTCTCTTATAATTATCCCAAATCTTGTAGCAATGGGTACCGAGCATTTATACTACCTTAGAGATTGTGAAGAAGTATGGTTTAAAATTTACAGAAGGACACACGTGAGTCATATGCACGTACACACATTCGAGGGGTAGGGCTCCTGCATTGTGCCCTACATTTTGTAGGCGTTGACAGATGTTGGGGGTGGGTAATATCTTGTCAGTGCACTCTGAGGAACACGAAATGCGGATACCTTGACTAATGCGTTAACTATGTAGGCATTGTTAAAGGAAGCATCGCAGGAATATCATAAACCCTTTCTTTAGTTTTACTGGTTCATTGTTCAGAGACTTTGTATAAAGTAGCCCAGGAAATACATTGTTTTGCTTCTCTAAATACCAGGCTTTCACGACTCCCCAACCTCCAGTGTGGCTCCAAACTTGAAAGGAGTCTCAAAGTTTTATTGGCTCACGAAATGAAAAGTCGGAAACACTGTCCCAAAGATGCTCGCTCGAATTCCTGTTTGCTGACCACTCTATCTGAGGGCATTTACGAAATGGCTTTTTTAAGAGACAGCAGAGGCAGCGCAGAAGAAGTAGCATGAGGAGACAGGAAAGACACATAAAGAGAAAACCAGGAAGGAAGACAGAGAGGGCAGCCACAGGGCAAAACAGGAGTGGCAGGGGAGCGGGCACAGACTAGGGTCACAACTATCAATAGAATGGCAGCAAAACACTTCCTGACTTTTGAATTCTTCTGACAGTAAAAGAGAAAGGGATGGATTGCAGCTGGCTACAATTGTTCACTTAATTCAATAATACAGATGAGAAATGACAACTAAATATACTAAAAACCTGTCTATGTGTGTATACTGAAGATACATGTGTTACTACCATGTGCCACTCCACATCTCCATCAATGACATTATATGATTCCAACTATGATTATCACTGAGCTAAAAAGGAATCCTCTGGATTTCTCTGTGCTCTGAGTGTGTGTGCAAGCCCTAGAGACTGGCCTGTGTTACCTCTTCCCCTGGCCTTCATGCTGGAATTGCAAGTATGTGCCGCTATACTCGAATGTGTGTGTGTGTGTGTGTGTGTGTGTGTGTGTGTGTGTGTGTGTTGGTTACCCAAAACTCCAATCTTCATACTATACAGAAGTATGTCATCAACTAAACTACCTTCTGTACCTTTTCTATTTAGACAGACAAGTACCTACAATTTTCTTTCAATTGTCTCTAATATTCAGTATAAAATGCTCTATGGGTATTAGCTATTAAAGCTATTAGCTCTACACAATAGGCTATACCATACATTGAAGATGGATAGTAGGCTACACCATCTAGGTTTGCACAAGTATATTCTCATGTTTGTAAAATAATTTAAAAAAATCTCCTGACAAGTCTCTCAGAAAATAATCACTTAGTAACAACTGTATATAAATAAACATGTTTTCCTTCTTTTTTTTCTTTGTTTCACCATAAGTTTCAGACAAAATTTCAATCGTTTCATTTGCTGCATTCTTTGTTTCTGTTTGGCAGCCCTGAGGACTGAACTGGGAGCTTTGTTAATCTGGAGTACGTGCTCTCCTGCTGAGCTCTAGCCGTGGCCCACTTTTCCTGTTCTTGAGCATTTGACTTTTCAGGAGATCAATGTAAGAACGTACACTGCTCTAGCTAACACAATGGCTTCTCGCTTGGCTAGAATTTGCCTTCAGTCCAAATATGTAATGGAACTATGTGCTAAGTAGTTTACTAAGAGGTGACCAGGAAAATGTTTCAGAAAAGCCACACCAAGGATTCCTCTGTAATATTACTTTGCTTTAAATACAGAAAGACTGCACCTTGGATATGACTCCAGGTTTTGTTTGGTTCTGTAGAGGAGGATCTACAAACTTATAAAGCTAGTTTAGAAAGGGGTTCTTGCACAAAAACATATCATCAGTAGGTGCAAGGGCCATAAGAGAAAGTTGGGGAGGAGGAAATACATACCCTAACTCTAACAGTAGTTCCATTAGAGCTCTTAGATAGCTGTCATTTGTCTTACAGAAATGACACTCCATACAGAAGGCCTCTAAGAAGTCCAGCTGCTTTATCTGGAAGTATGAACTTGCACCACCTCCTTTTAATGTGTGGACTCCATTTCTTGTCTCCCCTTCTAGATTTGGTTTTGTTGAGACTGTGTAGCCCTATCTGGTCTCAAACCTATGACCCTCCTGCCCCCACCTCCCAAGTGCTGGGACTACAGGTGTGTACAAACATAGCCATTATAGTTTCTTTCCTTAGTATGATATATTTGCTACATTGGAAAATTCTTTCTCAGTTCTTCCTCTCAAAGAGTCTGAATCTCTTCTGGCATAGAAGGGACTTGGTCTAGCATGTGAAACTTCTCTGATCAGGGTTCTTGTTCTCTCTCTAATATATATATATATATATATATATATAGACACACACACACACATATATAGTACATATTGTTGACACTTTGTTCATTCAAAATCATGAGCTTTTTAATTTACGTTCCTCTCCCTATTTTCCTCCCCACCTTCTCCGCCTCTCTCTAGGTTTCTGGCAAGCCTGGAGAGAAATTCACCCCAGCACCCCCTCCCCAGCCATGGGAAAGTGGTTTTACTTCCAGGAAGATGCCAGCTATCAGCTTCACAAACAAGAATGGTGCAGAGATTCAGTGAACTCAGTTCGCTGACAAGCCAGTGCTTAAAATCTTCCCAACAAATTGTACATCTCACACTGAACAGGAGCCATCCTGGAAAGCCGAGTGGAAGGCAACTCTTAAGCGTAGTTAGTTTTATACTTCTTCATTCTGTATTCCCAGCCACCATGTTTTAAGAAAAACTACATTGAAAAGTGTGTGGCTCCAGGTAGCTTACACTCAACTTCCCAACAACAGAAAGGACTGCAGTGATGGCCAAGGCCAGCCTGCATTTCACGGCCAGCCTGCGCTTCACGGCCAGCCTGCGCTTCACGGCCAGCCTGCGCTTCACTATGAGACCCTGTCTTTTAAAAAAGCATAAAAGCACAACCTCATGGATAGTACGAATTCCTTTAATTAGAATGTCTTGGGAACATTTGTATCTTAGAATATATATGCCATATTTTATGTGGTCAAATAAACGTAACGTTGACAAGCAGAGATGACCAAGATTTATTTTGATTGCTGCCCTTTTATTTAGGTTGCACTGCATTCTTAAAAAAAAAAAAAAATCCTCATGACGCTCCCGTCTTTGTATTTTGTATCTATCCTAGTTCAAAAGACAGTATGTCTCACTCTCTGATGACAGACTCAATGTACTTTCGACACTTACGAGTTGCTGATCATTGGCTGGGGATGTGCCATATTCACTACCAGGCACCGTGAGGAGCCAGGGCAAAGGGTACTTGCAAATACACCCTTAGTCAAAGGGACAATTTTCTCCTTTGTCCCACTCAGTGCTCAGCAGGAAGTATCCACAGGCATCATTACACACCCTTTACAGCTGGTACCCTAGCCAGAAAGAAAAAATTACTTTGCATTCCCACATTGACAAATATATGTAGCTCTTCTTTTTCAGTTCACTCTGTCACTGGGATTTCTATAGTTGGTGACACGACATCTTCTCACCTTACCACTACCCTGAAAATCATCCAAAGTAGAGAAAAGGACCCAGCCCAGTCTATCTAGTATACGTACAACAGTGGCAAATATGGATAAGAGAAAGGCGGAAGCGGTGGCTAGCAAATGTGCCACAAGGATGATCCTGAGGAAATGGGCACAGTGAGATGGGCTGACAAGTCACCCTGAGGGTAAAAAAGACATGCAGTGGGCATACAGACAGAAGAGGCCCCAAATAGCTACAGAAAAAAAAAAGTCTTCCTCTAGGAGAAAAGCAAGGAACCCTAAAGAACTAGTTTTTAACATTCATTCTCTCCCTCCCTCCCTCCCTCCCCCCCCCTTTCCCTGGGTGTGTCTCTGTGGGGAGGGGGTGTATGTGCATATTAATTTGACTCTAGGTACCCACAGATCCCAGAGTATCTATTTTTGAAGGGTTTGATTCCCATGGAGCTGGAATTAGAGGTGGTTATAAACCAGCTGCCTGACATCAGTGCTGGGAATTGAACCCAGATCTGCTGGAGAACTACAACTGCTCTGAACTACTGAACCATCTTTCCAGACCTAAGAACTTATTTATTTTTGATAAGATTAATTTTTAGTTCATGAATTTTATTACGTCAACGTACATGTACTACATAAGTGCCTTGTGTCCAAGGAGGCCAGAAGAGGGCATCTAATCCCCAGGGACTGCAATTACAGAGAATTATGAGTGACCATATTGGTGCTTGGAACCAATCCCAGGTCCTCTGAAAGAGCAAGCAAATATTGTTATCCACTGAGCCCTCTCTCCAGCCCCATCCTGGGTACTTTTTTTTTTTTTGAGTGCCAGAATCCACTGTAACTTAATTTCCTACCTGGAACATATATTATACCTGGAACATTATACCTACCTAAAACAGTTATAAATTTTCAAATATCCTGCAATTAGAACAGACATCTTGTTTTATTTGTTTTTTTTCATGAAGAAGCCTTAATAGTGGTATTCAAGGCTACCACATCCAAAGAGTCTTAAAGTTGCCTTTCATGTTCACACTTACTGGCATACCTGATATGCCTGGATCTAGCCAGGCAGACTAGGCTTACTGGCCAGTGAGCCCTTCAAGATCCCCTTGGGGTCTCCTAGAGGCTGGGACTACAAGCACCACCCCAGAGCTGGGATAGCATGCATACTGGAGACTGAATTCAGGCCCTTGAGCTTACACAGCAAGCCCTTTAATCATAAAGCTATCTCACTGGGGCTGGAGAGATGGCTCAGTGGTTAAGAGCACTGACTGCTTTTCCAGAGACCCTGAGTTCAATTCGCAACACCCACATGGTGACTCACAACCATCTGTAATGGGATGCAGTGCCCTCTTCGGGTGTGTCTGAAGACAGCTACAGTGTACTCACAAACACACAATAAATAAATTTTTTTTAAAAAAAGCTATCTCACCTGCCCCCAAACCTGACATATTGAGGGACAGGCCACCAAAAAAATTCAATTCAATTAGAAAAAAACCAAGAATCCAAGCCAGAATTCTGTCATTAACTGAGCCTCATTTTCCTTACCTGTAAAAGGAAGGGGGTGAATTTCTGATATTGAAATCCTCACTAATCAGGCAGACGGAAGAGGAACTTGTGCGAGTCATTCTTACCTTCTTTATCTAGAGGACGGGAGCAGCCAGATGCCAAGTCCACCTCCCAGCGGCTTTCGCCCTCCACCTGCAATGTGGTTGTGATGGACTAGGTGTGTGTGCAGCAGTAACTCACTCTTTTGAGAGCTTGGAAAACCTGAGAGGAGTTTTACATCGGCAACTTTGTAAAGGACTTGAGTCTACTATGAAAAATTGACTGTATTTTTAAGATTCATAAAAAGTTAGTTGTCACTAACTTCTAGATCAGCAGTTCTCAATCTGTGGATCACAACCCCTGTGAGGGCTGCAAATCAGATAATTTACCCTGCCATAGCAAAGTTATGGTAGCAATGGAATAATTTTATGGTTGGGGATCACCACCACACGATGAACTGCATTGAAGGGTCACAGCATTAGGCAGGTTGAGAACCACTGGTCTAGATGGTAGATCATATATGCTTTTAATTTTCTTCTCAAGGCTTTTCTATATAACAGAGAAGTACTTATCTTAACATTGAAAGATCTAAGTTGCTGAAAGGATTCTGCATTCTTACACGTTTTACCAGCTCTCCCATCTATCCCAACTTAGTGGGTTGAGTCTGGGGAATGTGGGTCCATACACTTCACTAGCCTAGCATGCACAAACCCCGTTTCTATACCCCACACAGCAAAGACTAAACCGAATCACAATCAGGGAGGTGGGAGGAAGACCAGGCAGTATCACCATGCATGCCTGCACGCAGCGGGTGATTAGCACGTGGCTGATTGCTGTGGTCAGAATTAGGACATTATTATCGTAATCACAATCCATGGCTGACAGTCCTATACAGAAATCAAAACAAGCATTTTATCTAACTTAACAACTCTTTTTTTTCCCCCAGAACCTTCACCCTGGAGAATCACGGTGAAAATTCCTTTCCAACTTAAAGTAAATGAAGTGAAACTTGAGGACCTTTTTTTTACCCTCTCTCCCTCCTCGACTCCTCTCTCTGTCTCTCTCTGTCACACACTGTCTCACACACACACACACACACACACAAACTGCTTTCCAGACAAAATATGATTGTTATTGGGCTGGTTCTTTAAAATCTCTCCTGTTTTTGTGCTCTAAAACAAAACATATCAAAAGTTAAGATAAATATTTGGCTCTCAAAACAAAACACTCCAAATGGAAAACACAAGTGTGAATCTAATATTTATTATAGAAACAGTTCCAATAGCAAGTATGAGTGTTCAAATTGTATAAAAAGAGAAAACTAAATGCTGTCATTAGTGAGCCCTGTAAAGCAGTTATAAAGAAGGGAAAGTGCCTGGCTGGATGCCAAAGTAGATAAGGCCCAGGTTTATGATTATCTTCCTTAAAATTTCAGGTAAGTAAAGAGAATAAAGTTCTCCAAACTAAACACTGCAGCTCCTTTGGAGATGAAACAAACATCGCATTGAATTCAATTCTCATCAGTTGAAAAGAGAACAAATATTCACCTCCTTATTCTCAACGCCAGTACAGCGAACTCCATTGGCAACACAGGACCAAGTGGCTCTCCTCTCTACCAGGTCCATCAACTCAACCGCAGCCTTCCCAGCAGGGACAGTAGCTTAGCCATAGAACCTCGGCTCAAACCCCAAGTCTGGCTCTTAGCAGCTGTTCAATCTGCAAACTCTTCTTTGTTGTTTTCAAGACAAGGTTTCTCTATGTAGCCCTAACAAGGCTGGCCTGGAACTCAGACTTCTGCCTGCCTCTGCCTCCTAAATGCTGGGATTAAAGGGCACAAGCCTGGGCCTGGCCCCAAACTCAGACTAGGAAACATGCATGACTCTGGGGAACTGAGTAAGAGGATCAAACCAGGTCGGCGGTGTCAACCCAACTAGCATACTTCCTGAAGTGAGGTAAAAATAATTAAAGTTACTTCCCTGTTCCCCATTTCCTTCTTCCCTCCTATTTACTCCAAGCCTGGCCAACCCTGGCTTTGATTAAGGTCAACCGCAAACTCAACGGGACATACAGCAATTTTTATTTTTCCAATACCATGCTCTATTTTTTATTATAAAGAACTTGCAAATAAGAATGTCTACATATACTAATGAACTTCAATAGCATTGAAAAATCGTGTCAGTTACTATTTTTGAATGATGCCCACCACAAGAGAGACCATAAGTTTCAAAAGATTTTTGTCTTCTCTTCCAAGGGCTAACCAGCAGTGAGAACCCAGTTCCTCCTTTAGCAAAGAAGAGAAATATGTAATGTATGCAAGTACCTGGGACACAGGGCCATAAACACAAGCTGTTATTTTAATTATTCAGTTTGGTGGGCAGGAACTAGTCCCTTTGAAGTCTAATCAAATGAGCTCAGCCGAGTACTCTACGGGGTCACATGAGCACACTGCTATTGTCCTTTCCTCTCCTGGAATTATGTGTTCCTGTGTTTGCAGAGGAAATTACATCAACATCGGCATTACTGAGACTTCAGGCTGGACACATCTATGCTGGGGTTGCTGCCCTATGAGTTCTAGGATATTTAAGCGACATCCCTGGCCTCTAATGACTAGATTCCAGGAAGTGCATCTGGCAAAAAAGAAAAAAAAAATCTCCTGGGCATTGTCCGGTGACCCCTGTGTGGTAAATTCCCTGGGGATGAAAACTACTATTGTAGCACATTCCACAAACAGAAGGATCCTTCAAGATCTCAGAGGGTACCCTGAAAAAGATCTAATGCTTATCAAGCTAGTATTAAATACTAGACCTCTTCTGGGCTCCATCGCCCGTGACCAAGTATAAATCAAAACTGATCAAAGGAAAATAATTTGGGGGCCTCAATTTAGCATCAGAAAATGTTTTAAATCTAAGTGACAGGAAGGGAGGCTGGTCATTCACTTTTCAATACTCTATACAATAATGGAAAGATAAATTTAGCCATGCCTTTAATCCCAGCACTCAGAGGCAGAGGCAGGTGGATCTCTGTGTGTTTAGGCCAGCCCATCTACACAGTGAGCTCCAGGACAGCCACAGCTACATAGTGAGAACCTGTCTCGAGAAAAGAAAATAAGAAAGGTGAATTTAAACACCTATAAATCCTATAAGTTGCATTTAATTTATAGAAAATATCTTCATGCATTGCATATATATGTATCAATGATCCATGCTGTATCCCATAAATACAATTATATTAACTAAATAAAAAGGAGAAAGATGGGCGGAATGGCAATAAGGAGTCAGAGGCAAGAGGACTGAGAGCTGGAGATCGGTTGCAGAACTTACCTATAGATAGCAAAAGTCACAGATGATCAAGTCTCCCATATAAAATGACAGAGTAGTCACATATAACCTACACATATTTCCCCATATACTTTAAATCATCTCGAATTACAATATTCAAAAATCATTTGAATGCTATGTAGTTTTCATACAACAAAGGAAAATCTACAAATGCTTAATAAATATGTCAATTTTGTAAATATTTTCAGTAAGATGGGTTGAATCCAAATGTATTTGTATTACCCAAATGAAACAAAGTCCCCACAAAGAATGATCTCACTGTTTGCAGGACTGAAGAATGTTTAATGCATTCACAGTTGCGATGTGGATATTTAAAAGGCTGGACATCTTTTAATTATTTACAACAGATTAACTGTCTATACTTCTAAATCACATCAGAAACAACAGGAGCCATTTCTTACATATTCGGTATCTGGGTACCAGATACAAGAACCCCACCACCATCACCACCACAGTGACTCTGTAAATGTTTGTTGGAGAAAGGAATGGTCATATATTTTGCTTAATTATGCACTGTCCTGGCAGAGGGCTGGGGGCAGAGAGGGGTGCAGAGGCAGAAAGAGAAGGGGCCAGGGAGAGAGAGAGAGAGAGAGAGGGAAACTGTTTTTTGCTCTGTTCAACAGGAGATGAAAGAAAAAAAAATCTCTTAAGAGAAAATAATTACAATAGTCTCTCTTTTATCCCAAATCAAAACAACTGGGCAGTTCAGTTAACAACAACAACAACAACAACAACAAAATGTTCAGACAAAAGTTAAGGAAAGCAGGCAAGGAGATAAGGACGAAAATTCAAGCAAGCAGGAACATTTGTTCAACTCCCACAAGGTTATAAAAGCCAATGTTGCTGGCACCAGGGGGTGGGAGTGAAAGGAGGGGTGTGGGAAGAGGAGAACCAGGAGGAAGAGATTAGGAAAACCGGGCAAAGCCTCAGGAGATTAGCTGCCGTGCCTTCAGCAAATTATTTGTTTTTAATGGCTAAACTTGGTTAGGGATGTAGCCCCATGATAAAGGCGTCTGCCCCACACGTGAGGCCCTGAGTTCCATCTCCAAGACTACAGCAAATGAATAAATAAATCTTCAAACTGAAGGTGCGATGATGGCGAGTTTCTCACACAAAAGTTCAATTTACAAGTTACTTCTGAAATGGATAACAGAGTGAAATCTCTAAGATTCAGGAAATTACTTCTTCGTACTTAGTTTCTGAAAGTTCTCCACCTTTTTTTCCTCCCATTGTACAACAGGTTCTCAAAAAGCCAAGTAAAAGACTCCCTTTGCTCCTTTTGTTTAGAGAGCAACTTAAGGCCCATTTTCCCACCAACATACTCCTCCTTTTCACCACCTTCAGCATTCTTATTCCTCGTGGAAAAAACACCAGGCTAAAATTAGATTGTGAAAATATGCTCTGTCTCACTATTGCACTGGGGCAGAACACACACCACAGAAAGGTAGACTAGTATGCAACAGCATAAGCAAATGCATTTTTGTTAATCCTGTAGTACTGCTAGTTTTAACATTTGCAACAAACAAAGTCAGTATCTTATTCAGGTGACCCATTCATTTACTATATATTAAATCATCCCCAAAGAACTCATATAAGAAGTATTTTACCAATCTGCATATTCCACTTTTTAAAAACTTCATCCCCCAATCTAGACTTGTTTTAAAAATGTTTTCCTTCTCCAAAAAGATTAAATATTGGAATGGAAGCCTAGAATTCCGAAAGCCATGTATGGTTACAGATTCTATACAGCAGTAGTAGAATGAGCACTTACTAACATACTATGTGGTGGTTGGTACAAATCATGGCCTATCTAACAAATTTCCTGTTGCATAAAGATTCTATTTGCCCTTAAAAATATTAAATACATGTTTTTAAAGACTGAAGGTAGACTAGATTGGAACCTTATGTAACCGAATCAGGGAAGCATTATATTCTTACCACATTTAAGGCCCATAGCTTTTGAATGCATATTCTTCTTAAGCAAATATGGGCACGCATTTCCAAAGACAAAATTACCAACCCCAATCCCTTTTCAAGAGTGTGGAATGGAGAGTAGCCAGTTCCTGGGGATGGGCAAGGATGAGAACTCCTTACACAATTCCACATGGCCCATAATTTAAACTTGTGCTACTCTGTAAACGTTCTCATTTCCATGGAACATTATATTTATATTTAAACGGCCTTAATCAAGATAACAAAAATATTCCCAGTATTCTATAAACTTGAAATACATTTGATAACATGGAGAATTACAAGCAATTACAAAATGATAGCTCCAATTAGGAAAACTGGATCTATTCCAAATTCAAATCAAAAGAGGCTCAGATAGTCCCAATGGCATAATTTAAAAGAAGAGAACAGAGGCTTTCCAGCAAAGATGTGTGTTCCACTCTTGCTGCGTTTCTACCACAGAACTCTGGCCCTTCAGGAAATTCAAGAACCAAATCTGAAATCACATTCATACACTTTCTTGTCTCCTGTTCCCAAAGTGCTACCCTAGTTGTGTGTGTGTGTGTGTGTGCGCGCGCGCGCGTGCGCGCGCGTGCGTGCAGGGGTGGGGGTCGTTGTAATTAGAATGA
The DNA here is from genome assembly GCF_008632895.1 of Mastomys coucha. NCBI lineage: Eukaryota > Metazoa > Chordata > Mammalia > Rodentia > Muridae > Mastomys > Mastomys coucha. The sequence goes on along the minus strand of NC_045030.1, from coordinate 60,434,246 downwards.
ACCTAAGAAACTTGAAAGGCCCAAATGCAGAAAATAAACAGCACATTCGCTGTTCCCTTAGCCTTTCTCATTCAAACCTCTACCCAGTTGTGGAAGACTAAGCAATGGGAACTTCAAAAGCAGAAACCTCTTCCCAGAAGCCCAGGACAGCATCTAGTGGGAATTTTAAGCTTTCTGAAATTGAAAGGTCACACCCAGCAATCTCCCTAACCCACTTTGCCAAGGTTCAACCTAAGTGCTAGAACCTTCCACTTGCCTCCACGCTGAAGCCGAAAAGCAGTCCCCTCTCCCCACCCCCATTCCCCATATCACTGCCATTCCCCTCAGAGCAGAACCAGACCAGCCTTCTCCCTCACTCACCATTCTCCTTGCACTCCCGTCCTCCCACTGCCCCCAGCATCCCCAAAGGGAGCACAGCAGCTCCCTCAACATCTCCACGACCCAAGGCAGGTTCCACCTTCCTCCTCTGCCCAACAGGCGCTATCCTTAATGTAAAAACCAATGAAGCCCCCCCGCCCCCGT
>NC_045030.1:60431576-60433238 GCF_008632895.1 Mastomys coucha | reverse complement strand
CACACACACACACACGCGGAGGGAAAGCGGGCTTAGTGTCTGGGGATGCTCACCCGCGCAGCTGTCTAGGCGGCACCGGCGGCCGCTGCCAGCTCCGAGACCAAAGCGCGTCGGCGACAGCGGCAGCAGAGGACTGAGCCCCCTCGGCCGGGCGGTGGATGTAGGGCGCGGGAGGGGCGCACGGGGAGGGGCGCACGAGGGTGGGAGGGAGGGAGGAGGGAGCACGAGCAGGGGCGGGCGCAGCCCACTCGGGGCGGGGCGGGGCAGGGCGGAGCGCGCGTCCGCCTGGGCTCTGGCCGTGGCGCGAGGGGCTGCGGTGCGGGGAGATCGCGCTCGCGCGCGGGAGCCCAGTCGGGCAAGCGCGGGAAGGGGGCGCGGCTGCGTGGGCCCCGCCTCGGGAGAGACCAAGCTGCCAGCTAGGCGCGCACGGTGCGCGCGGGAGGTGGCTGCGAGCCCGCGGTGGCGCAGCTTCCCGGAGCACCCCCTGCAAGCGTCCGAAGGGCACGCGGAGGGCGGGCCAGGGGCGCCCACCGCCCCCTCCCTCGCGGGCTCAGGCCTTCGCTGGCTGCTGGGGAGTCACGAGTCACTGCAGGCAGCCGCGGCCAGAGCCCAGAGAGGTGGGAGCAACAAAGAGAGGCAGCCAAGGTGGCCTCTCGCCTCTCCAGGGGCCTCGCTGACCTGCACAGCCCAGTGCAGCCAGCGATTGCAGATCTCTTGGTTCCCACCACACTGAGAGACCCACTGACGACCTCTCCCCTTAATAAGAAGCTGGACAGAACGAAAAGAGCCTTTATTCAGAGGGCTTTCCATCATTCCTAAAGCCCTCCCAGCAGAGCTTCACATAGTGACTCCTTCGTTCTTTCACTAGTTCAGTTCAGTGAGACCTCAGCATGTGCCCATTACTGTGCCAAATGCTGTAGATACAGTGCAGTCGTGCACACACTCTGCTTTATTGGTGGAGGAAGACAGATTATGAGCAAGTGAGAAAATAATCACAGTTGGATAAACTGCAGGATAAAAGGGGGGCATAAATAATTCGAGAAAGAAAGTGGCATTTAATCTAAACCCGGCATGGCATGAAAGCAGTGGGTATAAAGCCAAGGAAGAACTTTCCAGACAGAAGGAGCAGAGGCGAGGAAGCCAGGAGAATCCCACCATGTTAATGGAGGGAAGAAGGACTTGGTAGAAGAGGGTTGAAGGAATTGCAAGTGAACTTAGAGAAACCTGCTTTTTTAAACCTGCTTTTCCTTTTAAAGAGGACCTGAAAAGGAATGGACCAGAAGGAATGAGTTGAGTCAAGGAAAACTTTGAAAGGTGAGGATAGTCAGTACTTGGAATGTCTGGTGAGTCAGGAGAGAGGTTCATTAAAGGAATGCAAAGTCTTGATTTTAAAAAAAATGAAGGTCAGATAGGAGAGGAGAGAATCAGTCCTTTATGTAGGAGCAAATGTTGCTGAGAGGTGGAGCAGTTGTGTATTTAAACCAAGCAAAAGGTCTAAACACTGCCGTTTTCCCCCCAAGCTTCAAGCTCCAGGTGATGGCTTCTTTCACCAGACCTAATAGCTATTTGCGGAATTCTTTTCTCTACCTTGCTCCCCAGAGCCTAGGTCGCTTTTCTCTCTCTGAGCCCTTAGGCTCACTGAGGTCTGGTATTTCTGGATTA
>NC_045030.1:60414853-60431412 GCF_008632895.1 Mastomys coucha | reverse complement strand
TTTCTTGGGAGAGGAGGCTGATCTGCCCCAGGTCATCCATCATGGGAAGGCCTAGAACAATTAGCACCACTTGAAGCAGCTCCCCTGCATACCAGCCCTGGGCTCAACCACATAGAAACAGCCAAGAGCACTCAATGCAAAAGCTCTGGGTGGCTCTGGACAGACAGCCTGCTACTGGAGATTTTCATATCAAAGCCTGGGCTCTGGCAGTCCTGAAAAGGTCGTCTCCACCACCCGTCTCTGCTACACCAATTAAAGTCATGAGTGGTAGTAAAAAATGGAGAAAGGAAGATTTACCCTGTGGAACCCACATTGAGAAGAAGAACAAATAAAGGTCTAGTGACTCCCAAGTCCATCTAACATGAGGATTAGGACTGAACAGAGAGCCAGAAGGCTGTGTAGCTGAACGGTGTTGGTCAAGTTGTGTGTGATCTGGAAACTGACTCACCAGTCTGTCCCACAAGGCAGTCTGTCTGTAGTCAATGTTGTGTGAAATCTCTCCTTGGGAAGCAGGTTCCTCCCTCAACTTTTCTCTTTACCCAGCAGGAGATTCCTGGGACAACTGTGATTATTTCATAATCAACTAGCCAAAGGGAAGGGCACGAGTCTCTTTAGAATCTGACAGGAAATTACAGACCCTTTCTTAAGGAACCTTCCATTGCCCAATTGCTATAAATTGTCCCTTTCTTTCCTTTCACCTCTTTAACCTTCCTTCTTTCCTCCTTCAACCCCCACCAACTCTCTCTTCCACATCTTCCTTCTTCCCTATTTCCCTCCCAGGAAGTCTAAGGCACCTGAGGAGAGCTGTGCCCCACCTCTCCCAAGCGGCACAAGCAAGGCCAGCCCTGCTCTCCCTTTAACCCTTCACTTTCTTGCATTGAAATTCAACTTCTGGAGGTCACAGAAACTCATTGTTTCATTTAAAACATATATAGAACTGTAGTGGTGTTACTGAATAAGTAGAAGGAAACAAGTTGTTCAAGTGGTTGAGTTTGTTTTAGAACTTTTTTGTAATTGTCTAATGTGAAGATTCACACACACACACACACAAAGGGTAAATTCAAATAGCCTAATCTCAGATCTGAGTATGCCTGGATTTTTTTGTTGAGGAATGTAATAGACATGAGGAAAGGAATATTGTTATGAGTAAGAAGTTAGATACATGTAGTTAGTATACCAAAAGGTATGTTTTATGATGCCGACATCATTATACAATGTTCACACTCTAAATTCCTAACTACCGTCCTAAGCCTATCTCCCAAGGGTACCCACCTGAAGGTCAGCTCCAGTCACTAAAGGAAGTCTCTAATTTAAGGATCGGGATCCTGGGGAGACCCTCCAGCCACAGGACAGATCAAGGTGGTATCTCTCCAGATGTGCAGAGCAGAGCCTTGTTCTTGGTCTTTGCCTATATACTGTCCAGTGGGTGTCATGGGGGGCCTAGGAGTGTGTCTGGTTATCTTGAGTGAGTGATGTCACTGAGTTCTGGTTATCAGGAGCAGCCTTGGATGTAGTGGGGATCCTGACTAAGCGAATTTTATGTGTCTAAAAGGCATTTCTTACTATGCTCATTACAGATACTCAATTTCAGTAGAATGTCGAGTCCTCTTAGAAGAAAATATGGAGCATTTAACACACAAAGCAATCAATCCTTTGCCTTCTCTTCAAAAAGTATTGTTAGAGAGAGGGCTAAAAAGATAGCTCAGTGTTAGAGTGCTCACCTAGCATAAGCCCAGCATTGTGAGGGAGAGAGAGAGAGAGAGAGAGAGAGAGAGAGAGAGAGAGAGAGAGAGAGAGAGAGAGAGAGAGAGAGAGAGAGAGAGACAGAGACAGAGACAGAGAGACAGAGAGAGAGACAGAGAGACAGAGACAGAGAGAGTTATGAGAATTAGCACAGTTTATATTCACCATCTGATGTAGTCTCATATTAGATATTTTAGATATTATGTTTCCCACCTTACAGAGTAGACTGAGGCAAAGAAACTGTGGAGTCATGATTTAAAAATAAAACAGGGAGCTTTCGAGCCCGCAATCCAAACCAATAAACTCTAACTCCAAAACAACAAAAGAAGGGTATTCATCACTTTGAGCACCAACATTCTATTTGGTTACTTATTTCAGGTAGGTGATTTGTTTTCTTAAAGTGCTCAAGCATCCAGATCCCCTTCCACAAGAGACCTTAAGACCTAAAACCCTTGGTCCACTTGAGGTTCTTCAAGCTTCATGGTAATGATGGAGAGCAATATGACCTCAGTACTTGCATCTGCCTACCACTCCAGTCAACCATCCTTTCTGCTCAGAGCCTGTGTGGAGCTGTATGGACCTGGATGGAGACTGTACATTTCCGTCAGCATGTTTTTGTCACTGAAGTTCATCCTGCCTAGAGCCATTTGTGTGAAATCTTCACCACGTCCACATTTCAGGAATATCTCAGCTTCTGGAGATCCAGAGATGAACTACTCTGTGGAAATCTCCATCCCACCCTATTTCTCTTCTGTCTCTGATGTTGCTATGTCACCCTCAACATTCAAAGTAAAAAAATTCCATTTCTTTTCATCCCTCATCCAATACATCCCAAAGTCTGCTTAAATTCTCCTTGAAATAGTAAAACCTGACTTCCTCTTCCAAGCTGTCCCTGAGAATCCCAGACAGAATCCATTGATCCCATAGCACATGGATCATACCATTTAGCATAACCCATAATGCTGACATACTAAGTAAGTTCCATGTGTCTATTTCTACTATGAAATGAGAAGCATTGTAACATGTCTCTCCTGCTTATATCTCCCTCCAGTTTCTTAGAGACTGGAAGTTCTTTTAAAGGTATTTCTTGGAGGCAATAAAAAGAGAGAAAGGAGTGCAATCAACTGCCATGCGTCACACACTTTCTTTAACATATCATTTGTTTCTTTTGTTTAGTCTCCTTCTACCCATTCCCTCCAAGCTACACATACACATTGGGCTATCTAAAATGAAATGCAAATTATTATTCCATAAAAACTAGTCCAGTATGCATTGGTAAAAGATTAAGACTCCTCACACAATATAGTCACACCTAAGAGGAATTAACTTTAAAAAAAAATCCCTTGCCATCAACAAATAGTTAGGTTTCAGAATTCCCTAGATGTCTCACAAATGTTTTTTATACAGTTTATTTCTTCCAAAACAGAATACTTTAAAAGGCCCATTTAATTACACTTATTACTCCATTTTAAGCTAATGACTCCTTGATGAGTAAATGGATAGGTGTGTGGACAAATAAATTCTCGTTAGCATCATCTCTCCTTTCTTCAGCAGTCTGAATTTTACCCATTTTACATCAAAGCATCATCAAAGATCCTGCTGAAACTCTTCTGTGACTATGCAGTCCAAAGTAATCTCTCCCCTTCCCCACAGATGACAAAGGAAGTTGTCATCAAGGCCTCTTGCCCCTATTGCGCTAATCTCATGTCACATTGTAAAGACAGTTTATCTCCCCTATAAAGTCTCCAGCTCCTAAAAAGTAAATGATGAATTTTACTCATCAGTGTACAGCGCTTGGCCCCCAGAGCAAGGCCTTGCTAATCTGGAACAACCGCATAACCTTTTTCTAAACTAAATAGAATAATCAAAATTATCATTCCATAGATAGAATAGTAGAGCAACTTTTGCAGCCATGGGCTCAGTTGTGAGTGTGGCCTCCTGTTGGTTATGTGGTCCAGGGAAATATAGAAACTCAAGTGTCTATAAACATTTTGCTGGTATGCTTCCTACAATAAATTTGGCAGTCTGAATACCCTTCCCTATATTGTATAAACTGATATATAGAAATCTTCCATTCTCAAATATCAGCAAAAAATTTATTTTTTAATCTATTGTAAATATTTATATTCTATAGTAATGTGGTTATATCACATTTTATCCAGTTGAATCTAAATACCGTCGCTATTTACTAAATACTGTATGCTAAGTATATATACTAAATACTATACCCAACATCAGGCACTTAAATATAGGCCATCAACTTGCTTTACAGTTGAATATTTTACATCGTTCTCCTTACTGCCTTCTTAAATTCATATCTCTATTCTCTTCTACAACAGAAGTTTGACCTAATATAACACATTTTATGCATATGAACCCAGATTTGATCATCTGGCATAGACTTTTTCAGTAGGGAGACTGTCTTCATGCTTTTTCTCACTACCATAAATTATTCAGTCAAGTTTCCCATATTAGGAGAAATCACAGCAGTCACCTTTGGGTGCCGTGGAGACTTGCCCTGGGAAAAGCACTTTCAGCTTCATGCTATTCTCTCCTCCCCTTTTATCTTTTATCTTTTTTTTTTTCTTTGTTTTTTGAGTAGTTCAAGTAGGCTTCTAGTTTACTATGTAACTGAGGAAGACCTTGAACTTCCGATCAGTCTGCCCTCCTTTCCCAAGGGCTGAGAAAATAGGTGTATGGCACCATGCCTGACTTATTGTTATTTCTTTGCAAAAATGTACATAAATTAAAATTAAACTTTTATTTTAGCAGTAGGCTAAATATTAGGTTATATGTGTTTTGTGTTACTAGAGATTTTCAGGACAAAGCCTGGGATTTGTTATTCCCAACAAGTTAGGCTCAAACCCATCTTCCCATATGAAAGGACAAGGGACAAGTAATACTAGAGACAGAAAAGGGAGATGGAGTCGATGTAGCCACTAAGAAAGAGGTCTGGCCACCCCATGTTTATCTCTGAGATTGTGGTTTTAAAAAAAGGCAAGAAATGTGTATAACTAAGCACTAAGCAGTCCTGGCCAATGGGGAGTCCCTTCCATCACTGACTCCATATTTCTAGGCTCCAGTCTGTCCTTTAAGGCCTAATAAGTTGTTAGCACTATGTGAGAACTCTTACTGGGAGGAAAGTTTCTCTCTGGCTGGTACGAGGCTTCAGCATCTCCCTCCTCCCAATAGGAGAGAAATTTAATTTATTTTTTTTTTTTTGTTAGTTTTTCCAAGACAGGGTTTCTCTGTGTAGCCCCGGCTGTCCTGGAACTCACTCTTTAGACCAGACTGGCCTCGAACTCAGAAATCTGCCTGCCTCTGCCTCCTAAGTGCTGGGATTATAGGCATGCGCCACCACCGCCAGGCCGAGAAATTTAATTTCTGATTAAATCTTCTTTGGACAATTTGTGAGTACAAATCTTATGCTATTGTGAAATTTATTCCCAAGTAATTTATTCTATTATGAATAAAGTAATTTTCTTAATGTCAGTATTGAATTAGTGATATAGTGCAGAATTACAAATGATTTTTTTTTCTGGTTTTTTGAGACAGGGTTTCTCTGTATAGCTGTGGCTGTCCTGGAACTCACTCTGTAGCCCAGGCTGGCCTTGAACTCAGAAATCTGCCTGCCTCTGCCTCCTCAGTGCTGGGATTAAAGGCATGTGCCACCACCGCCCGGCTTACAAAAGATTTTTATATTATTGATCTTGTATCCCACAACCTGTCAAGTTCCCTTATTCCTGGGAAATATATAAATATATTTGGGATAGTTTTATATTATTTTTCTTTTAAATTTATTTCAAACTTCATTAGAAAATATGTTGCAAAAAATTACACACTAAAATTAAGCAGGCCCAACTCAATGAACAAAATTCACAGAAAACCATAAAAGCTAGGTATAACCTAATATATGGCTGGGTATATCATTTTGTTGAGAATCAAGTTTCCCTGGAGATTTTTCTGTACATGACCATGTTCGTGAAAGTAGGTTTTCAATGGCCTCAGGTCTGGCCCTTCAGTTCACCAATAGCTCAGGTCATACATGGCTTTCCCTGACAAGATTTAGCAGTTCTAGCATCCATACCATATGGCACAAAATAGATGGGGGTCTAACAACAACTAAAGTTTAAGCCTGAAATTCTGGCCCAATCCTGGTGCGCACGTGGAACAGAAGGAAGCATCATGCTGGACCCTGGCTTCTCACCGGGTGGGAAATTCCCATGGACTTGGAACTCTACCACCAGCTGCTCCTCTTTTTCGATCTGTGAAATTTTCCCTCTATCATTTGACAATCACAGACTTTTAAATATATTTCAAAAGACCTCATGGATCACTGCAGCAGTAGTGGGAGAGTCAAGCATATGCCTACGTCACCGTGATTTCACCATGAAACCATTTGTTTATTTCTTCAGCATTTGTTTTTCTTTTCCTTGTGCTGGAGGTGAAATCCAGAGCTGATAGGTAGCCAGGGGCTCTCCCACATAATCAGGCAATACTTAGTGAGGGCACTCTTTGCACCAATCCAGATTCTTGAGATACTAAAATCTTCAAATACATTATCACACCTGATCAAAGCACAAGCCTCTTTTAGTGTTCTATTTTAAAATGTGAGATTTGTCTCCATAACATAGAGAAACATTTCCAGTCTATCAGGATGGCTAGATTCAAAGAGATCTGCATGCAGACGATCTCCTCCTTTCTGCTACCTAGATTCACCTGGTTGTACACTCTCAACATAAAGACCCTCAAGGAAATCAAAGCTCACCCTGGAAAGAAACCATTTCTTTTCATTTTTCTCATCTTTACCTTCAATTACACTGATGATGTCATTAAATGCTGAAATCACTTCTAGGAAAAAATATCCCTGCCACCTACTCAATATTCAATATTATTCCCTAGGACCTGAAGCCCTGTGCTTTTTTTTTTTTTTTTTAATGGTAAGTTATTTTAAAGAATTCAGTCATGATGATGAATTCTCGCTTCTGGGCAGACCTCTTATGCCGCCATCCTCTTGGCATTTCTTCTCTGATGAATGTGTACTTAGGCTGTGCGTGACATTTTTCCTGATGATTGTGTTTCACATCTTTTATTCGGCTCTAGAAATGCTAAAATTAGATGCATTTTTCAGTCTCTTGTTCAATGGGGGAGACAAAAGGCGTCCTCTGCTCTTCGCTGTTTAACAGGCCGATGTGCTGACTAATTCTGCAGCAGCTTTCTCCATTAGTTCGGTTACTAAATATAGCTGTTGACATGGTGTCTGATAAAAGCTACTTAATTAAACAGCAGTTTTCATCCATTAATATTTCCATTGTTGACTGTTTAAACACAAACAGTATCGCTACAGGAAAAGCAAGTCAAAACAAGGGCATCCACATATTAGAATATGTTAGTGTCATTTCCAGCCATTTTCCCCGTTACTTCAGAAAATGAAAGCTGCTGAAAAATGTCAGCAACATTTTTTTTTTCAAAATAAGGTCACAGGCAGCACAGGCTGGTGTTACCTTTATGGAATTATGGGAGCTGAGGGAGGCCAGAGGGACCAACGAAGGTGGTGTCAACTAGGGCTTTTGTGGTTTGGGTTTTTGTGGGGTTAAATCTTGTGTTATGTCCACATTGCTGCATGCAGACCTCTGCCCTACATGTTTATGTTACAGATATGCCTAGATCTGCTCAGCCTGGGTGAGCATTCAGAGGGGGCTGAATGTTGGCAGGCTTCAAATTCTCAGGCTTTAGAGTACTTATGGCTCAGTCCATTTGAACATAAATGGATGAAAATTAATTCTTGACTTGCTTTCTGGGGTGGAAAGATTTAGGAGTATGAATCATTGTTGGTCAAGATTCGGCCTATATTTGGGAATTGCTCAGGAGGTACTTCTCTGGTAAGCTATGACACGAAATGATTATCAGTGGAAGGGGTCCATTTTTTCCTGTTGTCTCCCCATAAAACTCAGCTCATAGGGCATACAGCTAATGGCTATGAATGCAATAAAAATGTAAACTACATTATTTCTGTGGCTTTCAAAAAACAAAGCAGGAATGAAGACAGAAGCAATAGATATTCTTTGTTAGTGCACCCGATATTGTTTAAAACGCTAGAGGTAAATGGTCGCATTTACTCCTTAGTAACTTCATGAAGCATGTAGTCTGTTTGTTAGCCTGTTTTGTATGAAGAAGCAGAGGGTTCACTGGAGTAAAGCTTTAGAAGAGACCACAGAGTAATCAAAATGGGTTGCTGATATTTAGGCCCAGTTTCACTTCACTATACCTGAGTGGATAGAATTGGAGGGTACATTTTAGTCATAGACAGACCTAATCCCCTTTTCTCTGCCACTTTTGAAACGTCAGTGTGATCAGTGATGTGACCCATATTGACTGCTTTCACCTCTGTTAGGGTGTTTCTGTATTAACTGATGTACATTCCAAAGGTTTGAGCAGGATCTCAAAACTAACACACACTCGTGTGCCCATGTGTACACTTACCCCCAGCTACCTGCCACCCAGTCCTTTGAGAGTCATGCAAAAATCTTTCCCATAACCAAAAACTGGTGTCCCATCTGATCCCTTCCACCTTGTCTACTCTCAAGAAGTGACACTAGTGACATGGATGCTGTCATTTGTTCACCTTAATTTTTGCGGAGTGTCACATTGACCCCACAGGTACATATAGACTGGAGAATTTCCTCTGTTGTGCAGAAACCAACTCTTGCAAATGGAACTTTCCTAAACCCTGCCATTCTAGGTCCTTCCAGTGACAACCTGTCTCCAAAGGATTGTCCAGGGTCTGTAAACTTGAATAGTGCAGATTGACACGCCGTTGCATGCCTGCGAACATTGTAGAAGACTTGGGAAATATAAGACATAACCTATATAATAGATCTCAGGACTCCAATGTTTTTTAAAGCAGAATAAAGCCATGGGTTATAGTCTACAGGCCTTGTAAGCCTCCTGGCTTGCTCCTTTCTCCTATTTCAACTCCTACCCTCTCCCATGCCCTCTACACTTTCCACTTTCAAACTTTCATTTATTTATTTATTCACTTCACATTTGATCATAGCCCCCTTGTTCCCCTCCTCCTAATCCCACCCTTACAAATCTTTCCCCCATTACTCCCTCCCCTTCTCCTCAGAAATGGAGAATTGCTTCTTGGGTACCACCTGCTCTAGGACATCCAGTTCCAGCAAGACTAAGCACCTCTTCTCCCACTGAGGTCCAACTAGGCAGACCAGGTAGGGGAAGGGGATCCAATGGCAGGGAACAGAGTCAGAGACAGCCCCTGCTCCAATTGTTAGGGAATCCACATGAAGACCAAGCTTCACATCTGCTACAAATGTGTGGGAGACCAAGGTCCAGGCCCTGCATGCTCTTTGGATGGTGGTTCAGTGTCTGTGAGACCCCATAGGTCCAGGTTAGTTGACTGTAGGTTTTGTGGTGTCCTTGACCCCTCTGGTTTGCTCAATTTTATCCCTTATTCTTCCACAAGACTCCCCAAGCTCTGTGGGTCTCTGCATCTGTTTCCATCTGCTAGTAGATGGAGCCTCTCAGGAGACAGTTATGCTAGGTTCCTCTCTGCAAGCTTAATGGAGCATCATTAATGGTATCAGGGGTTGGCTCTCTCCCATGGGGTGGGTCTCAAGTTGGGCCAGTCAGTGGTTGGCCATACCCTCAATCTTTGCTCTGTCTTTTCCCCTGCACATCTTGTATGCAGGACAAATTTTGGGTTGAAGGGTTTGTGGGTGGATTGATATCCTCCTCCCTCCACTGGAAGTCCTGCCTCGTATGAGAGGTGGCCACTCACTCTTCCTATTTATTCCCTTACTGGTAGGAGTCTCAGTTAGACTCCATAGACTCTCCAGAGTGTCCTATCCCAGGTCTCCAGCTAGTCCCAGAGATGCCTCCCTCCACTGATTTCCATTCTCTTTCCCAGCCCTCTCCAACCCCTCCTCTCCCCATACCTGATCCCCATCCCCGTTAATCGCCTCCTGACCCCCTCTCCCACTCCATTCCCTCTCTCCATCCACCTCGGAGGACTATTTTATTCTCTTTCTGTGTGAGATTCACACATTCTCCCTTGGGTCCTTTTTCTTAGTCTATTTAAGTCTAGATTGTAGCATGCAAACTTTTGCCTTCATTTTCCTAGCTACCTAGATCAATTCTCCCCCCCCACCCTGATACCCTCATATGGCTCCTAAATTGTCATTGCCCTATCAAAATAACCCTTCCAAAACCTAGGTCACACTTTCAGTAGCCCATGTTGGCATCTTATTTCTAATTTCAACTTTCAGAACCACCATGTTTGCCATCTGCTCATCTCTCCTACCAGTTTGTTGCCTTGTAAAAGGCTTTGGTCTCTTTGCATTGCTGTGCTACCCTAAGTACCTAGAATAGCACTTGCTATCGAGGTAAGAAGTGCTCAAGCATGTATTTCTCTTGCTGGTGTGGTTGTAGTGGTGCATATGGGACATGGGGTCTCCAGAGATACATGCTCTACCACCTAACTCTAGCCATAGCCCCATTGCGTAAGGAGTTATTGACTAAATAGAGGATTACTTGCTAGCCTGCTTGTAGCCTGGATTTACAAGGAAATCATGGGTGTTTGAAAGAAGAGAAGAGCTATGAAAGAAAGAAAAGTTTTATGAAGCCAGATTTAAGCTGGAAATTCAGGTTAAAACAATGTCTCATTGTGTATAGATATGGCCAATCTTGATTACCTGTGGCTTCTTCAGAACCTCTGTCAATGAATTACGTTTTGAAAAAAAAAAAAAAAACTTAAATGTATCCAGAAGAATGCCGTCCAAGCAAGAAAATCCTTTGAAAATGTAGAATAATTAACCAGTCCTTCCTTAACTTTATCTGTTATATAAATAACATTCTTGGTGTTGGAGTTCAGTCAAGTCTTGAGAAATTGATAAGTAATTAGCTATTGGCTAACTCTCAGCAGTAATGATGTCTGCAAACATCAGAAGGGGATTAATGAATCAGTTTTGGAGGCAGAGTCTCAAAGGCCTCCTGGGGCCATCATTTCAAGCTCCTGAATACAAGGAGACAGAGGAGGACCTCAGCAAACTGCAGCCTGGGACAGGCTGAAACGACTGAGGGCTAGAGATAGTAAGAAAAATCACAAGTCCCAAGTTTTTATGTGAAGCTACTCGATTTTTTAAAAATGTTGGCAACTAATTTTGCTATTTTTAAAAACACCAGAATGGCCAAATGAAACATGTCTGCAGGCTGAACTTGGCTCCCAGACCCCTGCCCTGGCTTCTCAGATGCCTCCAGTCTGACAAGTTTCTTTTTTTAAGCTGGCACAAAATGTGGGTAAACATTTTTAAACTTCTGAGTAGCATAGAAACTTCTTTAAAACAAAAGAAAATATTGTTTCAAGTAAAACAAATGTGTATTTACGACACACTTGTATTTTGACCAGTATACAGATGTTTTAATAAAAACTGTTTATCCTTTATTTTAGCATAAAATAAGGGGAGCAGGAAATTTAAAGAGGAGAATGCTAGCTGGGACATTTTAAGGCCAACTTGAAGAAAACTGGAGGAGCAAGGTCCGTGGTTGAGAGATTGGTGTGAGTTCCCATCTACTCCCGAAAGCCAAATTAACATGGAGCAGTAACAGCTGAGTCGTGATCTCCGCCCTTGCCAACATTTTCATCTCATTTGATTCAATTGTTTTTCAGCCCATTAAAAAGAGGGAGAGGCTAAGACCAGCACCCAGGAATTTTCCATGTCCTTTAAAAAATGGATTTGAATTCCAGCAAAACCCACTAACCCAAGGAGCATATTAAATATCTAAAGTACTTCTAAAAGACTAGCAGACAAGTTCCAGGGGCAATCAACAGTTTACACTCACTTCTCTCTAATAGGATGGGGCTGGTTTGGCATTTTTATGATAATGTTAAATCCATTAGTGAACTCAATTGTTTCCACATTACCAAAACATACTAATGGGATAATTTCATTTTTTAAAATTTTATTACTGTGTGGGGCATTGGAAAACACTGAAATCTCTGAAAACAATAACCTGAAAAGAGTAATAACTTTTGATTGTAAGCTCAGAGGTTGATCACAGTGATTTCTTTTTAAAAAATACTCTTATTGCAAATGTTACAGTAACAATACAAAACCACATAAAATAGTGAAATTATTATCCTTTTGGAGTAACTAAGAATAGATTTAACAGGAAAGTTATAAAGCTTATACTCTAAAAGTACACTATATAGCCAGATGGTAGTATGCTTTGAATCCCAATACTTGGGGGGCAGAGACAGGCAGATCTCTATGAGTTCAAGACCAGCCTTATCGAGAGAGTAAGTTTCAGGACTCCAGAGCAACCCAGAGAAACTCCATCTTAAAAGAACCAAAAAAAGTACATTTTATTGTACAGAGATTAAAGACCTAAACCAAGGCAAAGTCATCTGAGTTCAAAGAGCAAACTTTTCACTATTTTAACACTGGAAACAACTTCTGAATAATTCAATGCAAGCGCTAGGAAACTTTCCATACCCTTCTGCTGTGGATATGCAAAGCAAATTCGCAAACATAGAATTGCAATGGCTGTGTGAGGTACCAAGAGCAGCTGTATTCATAAAGAGAGTATAATGATGGTCGTCGGGGGATGGAGGAGAAAAATGTATTTATTGGGTACACTGTCAGTTTGGTATGATGAAAGGGATCCTGAAGATGAGTTTTGATTGCTGCACAGTTATATGAATATGCTACTGAAGGGTACCTTTAGAATGGTTAGAATGATAACATTTATATTTTGCTCTAGAAATACTTTTGATTAGCAAAGGAACTAAATAGATACTCCTCTGAAGAAAATAAGCCAAAGGCCAATAAGCATATGAGAAGATGTTTAACATTACTAATCAATAAGGAAACATATATTAAAAACATGAGACTGTAGCCGGGCAGTGGTGGCACTCGTCTCTAATCCCAGCACTTGGGAGGCAGAGGCAGGCGGATTTCTGAGTTTGAGGCCAGCCTGGTCTACAGAGTGAGTTCCAGGACAGCCAGGGCTATACAGAGAAACCCTGTCTTGAAAAACAAACAAACAAACAAAAAACCCAAACAAACAAAAAACAAACCACAAGACTGTTCCATACCCACTAAGATAGTACAAAAGACAAGCAGAATGTAGAAATTGGAACTTGTGTGGTGTATTAATGGAACTACAAGATGCTATAGCTGCTGTAGAAAACTGTTTGGTAGGGCCTCAAAGAGTTGACCATGGGCCAGACATGGTGGCTGATTCCTGTAACTTCAGCTATATAGTGAAACCCTGTCTCAAAACAAAATGTTGCCTATGGAGTTACTATATGAAGAATCAATTATATGCCTACCTTAATAAATGTCAAAAAAGTGAAAAATAAGCCAGGTGGAGGTGGCACACATCTTTAATTCCAGAACGTGGGAGGCAAAAGCAAGTAGATCTCTGAATTCAAAGCCAGTTTGAACAATGAGTTCCAGAACATTCAGAGCCACACAAGGAGACCCTATCAAAAAAAAGAAAGAAAGAGAGAGAGAGAGAGAGAGAGAGAGAGAGAGAGAGAGAGAGAGAGAGAGAGAGAGAGAGGGAAGGAAAGAAAGAAAGAAAGAAAGAAAGAAAGAAAGAAAGAAAGAAAGAAAGAAAGAAAGAAAGAAAGAAGAGGAGGGAAGGGAGAAAGAGAGGAAGGAAAGAAGGAAGGAGGGAACAAAGGAACAAAGGAGCGAAGGAAGGAAAAAAGTGAAAATATGCCTGACAAAGTACTGTTGAGAGCAACATTGTTCATAATAGTTCCCAACTGGAAACACAGTGCCTTTCAACTGATGTATACATACAGTGTAGAATATTCAAATGTTTGGAGCAGTGTTTATTAGCACTGTACATTGTGGTGCACACTTATAATTCCAAAACTAGGAAGATAGAAGCAGGAGGATAAAGAGTGTACAGCCATTGTCAACTGCATAGCAAGTTCAAGACCAGCCCAGGTCACATGAGACCCTATCTCAAAAAATAAATAAATTAATTAAAAGCAAATGACAAACAGGCTGGAAAGATATATGGTGGTTTTTTGAGACAGGATTTCTCTGTGTAGCCCTGGCTGTCCTGGAACTCACTCTGTAGATCAGGCTGGCCTCGAACTCAGAGATCTGCCTGCCACCACTGCCAAAAACAAACAAAAAAAATCTACTGGAAGACTGGACAATTTTGGTTTTTCGTTTGAGGAGGAATTTCTTAATTTTTGAGAGAATGTGGTGAGGAATATAAGCCATGAAAACAAAGATGATGAACAAGGGGAAGGATGGCTCAGGTACCCTTCTTACAGGCCACTGGAGGACATGTGCTACAAAACAAGGACTAACACTAGGAGGAAGAAACGTGACTTACAAAACTCGATATCATCTGAGTAGCATAGGGTAGGCTCAGCAAGGCCATTGCACGGCGGGCTTGGAGAACAGGCAGGCAAGATTGGCACAAAAAGCTGGCAGACTCTAGAAAGGTGGTGTCTGAGAAAGAAAAGGAGGTTGGTAGAATATCTAATAGTGCAGAGAAGTTATAAAGGATTTCAGATGTGTGGGTAAGAGATAAGGAAAAAGAAAATAAAATGAAAAGATGATTAGTGAATGTGGGACAATACAGTATAAGCCAAGAAAAATAATCAGTGTATGGCTTTGTTCTATGATGAATGATAGTCACATAGTTGTAACAGTACAAATGTTTGTAGTCTTTCAAAGCATAGCAAAAGGGCAGTGCAACTAACCAGAATGAGATTATCAGATTTTCATCTGGCTAATGCTTTTCTAACACAACAAGAAACTGATAGGTGATATCTGAAATGGCTCAGTATAGAAATACCAAGAAAACCCCACTGTAAAAGAATGTTGGCTTAACTAGAAGAAACAGCTAAAAGTGTTTCAGTGGCTGCTTCCATAGGATAGAACTAGGGCGTGCTAAGGGTGGGCTGGAGGAGCAAAGATTTTTATTATATGAATTTTAATTCTGAATCATTTGTTTTTATGTAGTTACATCCTATTGATACAGAGTTTTAATTGTTAAAAATTAAGTCTAGATATACCAAAAACTGTGAAGATGCCAAACTAGAGAGAGTCGAGATTTAATTAGGACGCTGTCATAATCTTGACTAGAAATAATGAGGGGCTGCCTGAATCTAACTTGACAAATGAATACTCAATGAAACATATTCAACTTATTCTCCTTTCAAACATTTCATACTTATCAAGACCTTTGTCCATAAGGAGTCTCATTAGATTGCAATCTCAGAGTAGGGACTTTGTCTGTGTTGTCCACTGCTGTATCCCCAGCATCTGTCTGGATATCTGCCGAGTAAATACATGAATATAAACACATGGAGACAAAGCCAAATTGCATTCTTTCTGGTTCCTAAGGTGATACATATTTAGAAAATGGCTGCTTCTTTAGATGCCAAGAGAATAATAGTCATACCACTGTCATCTCTCATGAAACAAAAAGACAGAATGGGAGACCTAGTTATTCTCATGGAAAGCAGGCTTTATGTGCCTCCAAAGCTCAGCTAAGACCTGTAGCATGGATGAGCATCATCATTACAGGGATAGTGGCTTTGCTCTAAGACTCCAGAGTTGCTAAGATTCCATTTTATCTTCAGCAAAGAGACCAAATCAAATGCACAATTGCAAAACCAGAATCTAAATACTTTCTTACAAGGTATTTTCACAGAATTGGGTGTAGAATCACAAGTCTTAGTTGGAACTTGAGAAAGCAACAATTCAAGAGGTAAAGTGCCTAAGCAGTAAACTATTAAGTTATTCAACTGTCCATAAGAATGCCAGAGGAATTCTGAGTCAATATATTAGGAAATCAGAACAAAACCTTGATTTCTTTCTGCTGAAAACTTTTGGATGGCATTCTCATTGTCTCGTTCTCTTTGGAACTCTGAAGGGTGAATTTTCTACACATGATTAAATGGTAACAGGCATGAGCTACGGTAGGTTTAGGGTTTTCTTTTGTTCTGTTTTGTTTCAGCAATGCTGAAGATGGAAGCCAGGGCCTTGTACATGCAGGCCATTGAGCTATATCCTCATACCATGGCTAAGCTTTTAAATAAACCCAACCGCTGAAATTGTTGGTAGAATGGCCACCTAGCACGCTCAAAGCTCTGGGTTTGATTCCCAGCATGGCACAGACAAGACGGAGTGCTACATGCATGTTATCATAGCAAACGGTGTAGAAATAAGAGAATTAGAAGTTCAAAGTCATTTTCAGCTATAAAAGAAATTCAAAGCAAGCCAGGGCTACATGAGATATCTCCCCCCCTCCCCCCCCACACCAAATCAAGCACTGTTCATCAGGAACAGATGCAGATGGCATGCATTTAGTTCTAAATGTAAAAGCTAAGGCTGTGTCATTCAGCCAATGTCAGGACTTCTTGCTGAGTACCGGTGATTTGCAAGTAATCTGGATGGGCCCACCCCCTGCCCTCATAGAGCTCACAGTCTCATAGTGAGAGCCAGAGCATAACCACAAATAAAAAGAGCATTTGGAGTAGTGAGTAAAGCTAGGGAAATACACAAAATGGCATTAAAGAGTCACCTGTGTTTGGGGGGGAGGGAGGGCATGCTACTATAGTATAGTATAGTCACTATAGTGACTGTACTTTTTTTAAAAAAAAGATTTATTTATGTTATTTGTAAGTACACTGTAGCTGTCTTCAGACACCACAGAAAATGGCATCAGATCTCATTACCGAAGGTTGTGAGCCAGGAATGTGGTTCCTGGGATTTGAACTCAGGACCTTCGTAAGAGCAGTCAGTGCTCTTAACCACTGA